>NW_027508720.1:0-302500 GCF_051911475.1 Siphateles boraxobius | reverse complement strand
GTAAACCCTAGTTGCATAACCTGAGAGTGGTGCAGTGGTGCGTCTGCAAACACTAACATGTTCTGCCATCTGCTGGGCTCAGAGCTACATTGCAGTTCTTCCAGATCCAGTTCTTTTATAATATAAGGTACTTTTAACACGTTTACCACTTTAGATTGGTAACTGACAAATCAGCCAAGATTTGGCTGTTTTCAGATTATCACCTACCCAATATCTACTAAAAGTTTGCTAAACTAGTATGCTGAGTGGTTAAAGAATAAGAAGCATTTAATTTTACAATCAATAGCTTTGTTAATTTACTGTACCAGTATACTTAACATAATTTAAAAGACAATAATTTTCGTATTTACAAACATAAAGGTGCAGTTAGCGATTTCTGTTGAAAGTGGATTGACCTGAGCGGCACAGCACTCTTGTAGCCAATCAGCAGTAGGGGGCGTGTCCACTCATGATGGGGAGAGAGAGAGTGTGAGCCAATCAGCAGTAGGGGGCGTGTCCACTCATGATGGAGAGAGAGAGAGTGTGAGCCAATAAGCAGTAGGGGGCGTGTCCACTCATGATGGAGAGAGAGAGAGTGTGAGCCAATCAGCAGTAGGGGGCGTGTCCACTCATGATGGAGAGAGAGAGAGTGTGAGCCAATCAGCAGTAGGGGGCGTGTCCACTCATGATGGGAGAGAGAGAGAGTGTGAGCCAATCAGCAGTATGGGGCGTGTCCACTCATGATGAGGGAGAGAGAGTGTGAGCCAATCAGCAGTAGGGGGCGTGTCCACTCATGATGGGGAGAGAGAGAGTGTGACCCAAATCAGCAGTAGGGGGCGTGTCCACTCATGATGGAGAGAGAGAGAGTGTAAGCCAATCAGCAGTGGGGGGCTTGTCCACTCATGATGGAGAGAGAGAGAGTGTGAGCCAATCAGCAGTAGGGGGCGTGTCCACTCATGATGAGGGAGAGAGAGAGTGTGAGCCAATCAGCAGTAGGGGGTGTGTCCACTCATGATGGGGAGAGAGAGAGTGTGAGCCAATCAGCAGTAGGGGGTGTGTCCACTCATGATGAGGGAGAGAGAGAGAGTGTGAGCCAATCAGCAGTAGGGGGCGTGTCCACTCATGATGGGGAGAGAGAGAGTGTGAGCCAATCAGCATTAGGGGGCGTGTCCACTCATGATGGGAGAGAGAGAGAGTGTGAGCCAATCAGCAGTAGGGGGCGTGTCCGCTCATGATGGGGAGAGAGAGAGTGTAAGGCAATCAGCAGTAGGGGGCTTGTTCACTCATGATGGAGAGAGAGAGAGTGTGAGCCAATCAGCAGTAGGGGGCATGTCCACTCATGATGAGGGAGAGAGAGAGTGTGAGCCAATCAGCAGTAGGGGGTGTGTCCACTCATGATGGGGAGAGAGAGAGTGTGAGCCAATCAGCAGTAGGGGGTGTGTCCACTCATGATGAGGGAGAGAGAGAGAGTGTGAGCCAATCAGCAGTAGGGGGCGTGTCCACTCATGATGGGGAGAGAGAGAGTGTGAGCCAATCAGCAGTAGGGGGCGTGTCCACTCATGATGGAGAGAGAGAGTGTGAGCCAATCAGCAGTAGGGGGCGTGTCCACTCATGATGGGGAGAGAGAGAGTGTGAGCCAATCAGCAGTAGGGGGCATGTCCACTCATGATGGGAGAGAAAGAGAGTGTGAGCCAATCAGCAGTAGGGGGCGTGTCCACTCATGATGGGGAGAGAGAGAGTGTGAGCCAATCAGCAGTAGGGGGCGTGTCCACTCATGATGGGGAGAGAGAGAGTGTGAGCCAATCAGCAGTAGGGGGCGTGTCCACTCATGATGGAGAGAGAGAGTGTGAGCCAATCAGCAGTAGGGGGCGTGTCCACTCATGATGGGGAGAGAGAGAGTGTGAGCCAATCAGCAGTAGGGGGCGTGTCCACTCATGATGGAGAGAGAGATAGTGTGAGCCAATCAGCAGTAGGGGGCGTGTCCACTCATGATGGGAGAGAGAGTGTGAGCCAATCAGCAGTAGGGGGCGTGTCCACTCATGAGCCAATAAGCAGTAGGGGGTGTGTCCACTCATGATGGGGAGATAGAGAGTGTGAGCCAATCAGCAGTAGGGGGCGTGTCCACTCATGATGGGGAGAGAGTGTGAGCCAATCAGCAGTAGGGGGCGTGTCCAATCATGATGGAGAGAGAGAGAGTGTGAGCCAATCAGCAGTAGGGGGCGTGTCCACTCATGATGGGAGAGAGAGAGTGTGAGCCAATCAGCAGTAGATGGCGTGTCCACTCATGATGGGAGAGAGAGATAGTGTGAGCCAATCAGCAGTAGGGGGCGTGTCCACTCATGATGGGAGAGAGAGATAGTGTGAGCCAATCAGCAGTAGGGGGCGTGTCCACTCATGATGGGAGAGAGAGAGAGTGAGCGAGAGAGATTTGTGCGACTATCAGACTGTGTGCTGCTGGCCACTAACAACCAACTCTTGCTAGTATATACTCTTGTGTACTGTATGTTCATTTTTTTGTGGTTCCTTTTTCGTTCGTTTTTCATCTTTGCTTTATTTTTTGCTAAGTATTATTTTGTTTTGCATCAGCTATAATAATGAGACATCCACTCTTGCATTGCATGTTTGTGCATTTTAGGGGCGGAGCAATGAAGGTAGGAGTGTGTTAGAGAGTCTATCTGCTTTTAAATCCCCAGGAGTGGGGAGAGAGAGAGAGTGAGCCAAACTTAGGTGTTTTTGTTGAGCAGTCTTTAAATTTTAATAAACACATTTTATTTGTAATCAGTTCCAGTTTCTACCAACTTCGTCTACTGTCTAAAATCAAAGGCTTTCTCACTCCGAAAACTCTGTTCTTGCTTCATGGAAATGGCTGTTCATGCATTTATTACGTGCCGACTAGATTACTGCAATTCCTTATATTGCGGTATATCAAGTTCTCAAATTGCCCGTCTTCAGTTTGTCCAAAATGCTGCGGCCAGACTTAAGCCTGTTTTATGCTTCTGCGTCGAATCGAGGGCGTACCCCCGCAGACCCCTCTGCGTCGCCGCGAACCCCTCCGCCGTAGCTCGACGTGCACCTCCAAAAATTGTAACTACGGGTCGAGGCGACGCAGACCACAAGGGCTGTGATTGGTCAGATGCACCGCGATGCAACTCAACCTGACGCAGAACCATAAAACGGCCACGACGCCGTAGGAGTGACGGCGTAGCTACGCCGTGGAGTTGACGCAGAAGCATAATGAGGCCTTTATTCATAAGTGTCTCAAATATGACCACATCTTTCCGATTCTCAAATCTCTACACTGGCTGCCAGTTCGACAGAGAATAGATTTCAAAATTGTACTCTTTGTTTTTAAATCTCTACATAACAACTTGTTCATCCTTACACTCCTTCAAGAAGCCTAAGATCCCACGAGCAGACTCTGTTGGTAGTCCCTCGCGTAGGTTGGTTTTACTATTTTATATTTGAGTCTGATACTGCTTTGCTACTCCTGTTTTGAGGTTACTCTTAGCTTTGCTGCTTTTATTTGTGTTTTATGTGTTGTTAAGCAGGTTTTATTTTCTTATTTGGCAGTTCTGTAAAGCACTTTGGTCAGCCTAGTGGCTGTTGTAAATGTGCTATATAAATAAAATGAACTTGAACTTGAACTTGTTTGTTTGGGTTGATTTCCAAAATCAACAGTGGGCCTGTCTAAATACCCACGAGTGCGCAAGACTGTCCTGGGTCTGTAAAATGTCAAAGCGTTGTACACTCAACACACACTAAATCCACTCTATCTCTACTAACGCTTCAGACCGGTCTTTGATGCTAAGAGTACACTGAAAAAAACAATAAGTAAAAGTTACTTAATTTTTCTTTGGCAAGTTTTTTGCACAAATATTTTTAAAGTAAATTTCACATATGGAATTAAGTAAACTCTACTTAACTAACTTAAAAAAGTAACAAAGAAAATACTTATTTACACTTTGCTTGTAAAAGGTTGAGAAAGATCTATTTAGTTAAAGTTTAATTTGCAATATATTTCACTCATCAATATAGCATTGAATTAATCCTCATCATTATTGTATATGTTCTACTTAAAAACATCTAAGTAATTAATACAATAGATATTTTGTGAGACACCATATCTATACTTCAGATATCATGTGCCGTGTGAACGAAGAAACCTCGATACTTAGATAACACACAATGACGGTAACATTTGATGGATCGTTTTTGTGTTTGAATGTGTCATTTTGAGTAGAAAATTAACTCCAAATGTCACAATATGGCAAGTTACTAATCCTAACAACAAAAGCAATGATAAAACAGTGTAAATACAGCTGGAAAACAGTGAAAAATCAACCTCATTAATTATTCATGACCCAGTGCATGATGGAAACACCAGTATCAGAAAAGTTGAGTAATTTAACTTGATTTTATAACGTTGATATTTGTGCTTTCATTTATACACGATTGAATTGAGTACTAATATGTACTCCTAATGGTAACAGATATGTAGGCCTAATGGTAACAGAGTTGGACTGGTGACCCAAAGGTTGCTGGTTCGATTCCAGTACCGGCAGGAATATGACTGAGGTGTCCTTGAGCAAGGCACCTAACCCCCAATCGCTCCCCGGGCGCCACTCAAGGCTGCCCGCTGCTCCGGGTGTGTGTATCCACGTTTGCAGTGTGTGTGTGTTCACTACTCACTACTCTGCTCCTAATGTGTGTGCACTTACTTGAATGGGTTAAATGCAGAGGTCAAATTCCAAGTATGGGTTACTATACTTGGCCGTCACTTTCACTTTCACTTTTCACTTTCACTAATATAGAATTTACTTTTTTAAATTCTTGCCTGAACTAACTTTTTCATGTAAATTACGTTGTTTTTTTCTGTAGTATATTTACTTTAAGTATCACGTTCAGGAACTTGTGTGATTTTGCGTCATGTCTAGGAAACCTTTCCAGTGTAAGTTAAATTAATTAGATGTTACATATAATTTATTTGTAAAACGTGTTGCATATTTTATTGGTGCAGAGACTGCAGAGATCATACTGTATATTGTTTGTAAAACGTTTGTAAATGAAGCACCACTATCAGACAGGGATTAAGTGAGCAGACAGACACTAAATCTTAAAACACTTGCAGTTTCACGCACACTTTGGCCAAGCTCCGGAAATACGTCATATAAGTAGACAAGTGGTCAAGTGCAAAAACTGCAAGTGTTAGTATTTGGACAAGCCCGGTGTTTCTCAGAAATCACTTACTGCACCTTTAAGTGCATTCAGTATTTCTTTAGCTAATGTTAGCGTTTCTATTCTTCGTGTAATTTTAGGTGTTAGACGCTGCACTGCCATCTATTGACGAGGATCAGCATGATAGTATCTGAGCTTTATGCAAATTACACAGATACTAGTGTGTTTTAGAGAGTGGTCAACACAATAATTAATTCCATTTCCTGTCCAAAAAAAGAAAAAGAAAAAAGAAGCAACTTGGCATCATTATCATCAAATCTTTCCAAATTGTGTTTGCCATAACAACGTTGTTTTTTTTTTTCTTGTCTTTGTTGGTCTGTACACAATAAGAAGTGTGTTCTGTTGGCAAAATTTCAATCTTCACATCACCAAAACGGCGAAGAACAAATGTGGGCGGGGCTTGATTTTGTCTGTGGTGAGTTGATTGGATGGTTGTGGTTTGCTATTGGCTGATCTCATGTGATTGACAGGTTATAGCCCCGCCCTCGTCATCAGAGAAGAGAAGAGATGCTCCAAGAGGAAGATATTCTGATTCAAGATTACCAGGAACATGAATTAAAAAAATTAATGATGTGCACAGATAAATAATTTTTAGTAAACACTCCATTATTCCATGAAGAAAAAAATGGAAAAACCTCCATGCTTGTTTTCATCCAAAATATAGCAAAGGTTATAACGTGAGATTGTGTGTGTGTTCAGGATGGGTCTCTCAGGAGGAGCGGCTCTTTCGGTAAACTCAGAGAAGTCCTGCGCAGAAGCAGCGAGATGCTGGTCAAGAAAATCCAGGGAACAATGCCACCAGAACCTCGCAACTCCAAGTGAGACACGAACACAGTGATTAATGAAGGTTACACTGTACCTGTGATGACCTTTAAACCTATACTTTACTGCCTGGGTCCTATGAAGGACTGATATTTAATGTAAAAGTTATTTTTCTTCCCACACAGTATGAAGAGAGCCGCGTCCCTCGGCTACCTGAACAGTAATGGAAATGAAGACGACTCTTTTCAGGTGAGATGATTTAGGGAGGATCCAAGGTAACATAAAACATGATCTTAGAACGGTTAGCTAACGTTCCCATTAAATTATGAAAACCTTATTATGTTCTCTGAGCGTTCAAAACATCCAATTCTTTATGTTTTAAAAATGTTTACTCTTGGTTATGCGAACGTTAAAGGTACAGTATGTAATATTTTTTGTCTGTACTATAGCACATAAATACAGTAATATGTTTGTAGAGGTTTAGGAACCATGAATGCACATACCCGTTTCTCTGAAAAATGATGCTACTTCGAAATGTGCGTTTTTTCTGTGATCCCGTCCACTGCCAATTTACCCAATAGTATTTCGGCACCCCGGGTTGCCAGTTGGTGAAACACACAGCAAATTGCAGCCATGGAAGCCAGTAAAGAAACTGGGTCAGAGATCGCAGATTCTACGCTAACGCTGAAATACGGCATATTAAAACGTGGATGAATAAACTCATCGACTTCCGGTGTAAGACTTGTCTTTTGCACTTGCTCCTGTTGCGTATCCTCAATCTGGCAACCCTGTGAGCGTCCAGTCTGAAGAGGAGGAGAATATTGCGTATTTTGACTGCAGTACCTATTTCAACCACTAGCTGTCAATATTACATACTGCACCTTTAAGAAAACACTCCATTGTATTATTCTTCGAACATTATGGGGACGTTACTTTTGATTGTTCTCTGAACATTCTGAAACAAGAAGTAACATTAAAAAACATTCCTAAAACATTTCAGAAAAAAATGCTGAACGAACGTCGTATAAATAACATTTTGTGCTAACGTTTTGAGAACATTATTAAAGACCTGATAACTTTGAACGAATGTTCTATTAACATTATTGGAAGAACGTTTATTCAGAACCTTGAGGGAATCTTATCAGAACGTTCCCTGTTAGTTAAGTTGACAGCAAAATCTCATGGAAATTCATAATATTTTTCATTTTTGGTGGCTAATTCGTTTGAATTCGTACAATCTGCTTCAGTGACGGGTGTGTTTATGGGTTTATTTTATTTTTTTTGCTAATATTTATTCGTTTTTATATGATTTCCAATGAAAATCGCAGGTCGTAACACGGTTGAATTTCGCAGTGAGATGAATGTCGTGATGTTGATGTGTTGGTTGTCTCGTCGCAGGGTTCGGGGGCCGTGAGGACTCTGAGAAACAGCAGACCTCTGAGCTCAAGCACAGTGGAGCTCTACAAAAGCACAGACCAATGAAAAATACATGTGTGTTCTGGCTCATTTATCACTAGATTTGTATATGTTGGAAGCTTTGGTTCATGGGCTTTTAATCATGAATGTTCACACACTCATATAAATCACGCATGTTTCACTTTCTTCAAGGAGCAGTCCATCCTTAAATGAAAACTAGTCATGTACTCACTCTCCTGTGGACCACAAATTTATCTAGATCACACAGCTCTTTCCCGTACAGTGTAAGTGAATGGAGTTAGTGCTGCCAAACTCAAAAACAACAAAAAGCTCCATTAAAGTAGCCTATAAAACTTGAGCACTTAAGTCATGCTGTACAGGTGAAGAAGTTCATCAATAATCATCTATCACTCCAAAAGCAAGTGAATATGCAGTAGCCTGTGTGGAATAAGACTTTGACACAATATTGTAGTACGTGTTGTATGCACGCCTTTTATGGTGCCTTTTTGCATCGTGACAATGGTACAAATGAAATAAACAGTGCTTTGGGTTTTTCAGGAAGGTCTGTCTACTGTAGTATTCAGGTACAAAATACTACAGAAATTGAATAATCAAATGTAAAAAATAAAACACTGCATAGTCTGTATGAATTAAATATAGAATGAAGTTATGAATTTAAATCTCACAATTCTGACTTTTTCTCACAATTAGGACTTTATATCTCAAAATTCAGAATTGTTTTCGTAATTGCAAGTTTAAATCACTATTGTGACTTTTCTTTTGCGAGTTTATTATATCTTGCAGTTTAAACTTTTTTCTCACAATTGCGAGTTTATATCACAATTTTGACATTTTTCTAGCAATTACAAGTTTGTCTCAGAATTCTGACTTTTTTCTCGCAATTACTAGTTTATATCTTGAAATTCAGACTTTTGAATTTGTAAACTTTTGTAGACTTTTGCAATTGTGAGTTTATATCACAATTCTGACTTTTAACTTGCAACTGTGACTTTAAATCACAATTTCTGACTTTACTCTTGAATTGCGAGTTTATATCCCGCAAATTGAAACTTTTTTCTTTTAACTGTGAGATATAAATTTGCAATTGTGAGGAAAAAAGTCAGATTCGTGAGATAGTCACAATACCCTTTTTTTTATTCCATGGGTGAAACAACCTTCCATAATCGATAGGCACTTTATATTACTGCCACGATATTCATGGTAATACCACCCAGCCCTAGATAAAGCGGAGTAAATGATGACAGAATTGTAATTTTTGGGTAAATGAACCCTTTAAACTTTCTTAAAATCTATGACAACTGCCTAAATATTACTTGCAAAACATAATATTTCACGTTGAAAACACTGGAGTGTGATGGCTGCTGTTATGGGAGGCTTTGTCTGTACAGATTTGAATTATGTAATGAGTGATTTTAACCCTAGTGGGAAAGACCAGAAATCCACCTGGCTTATTCCCTCAGGTATTCAATATCCTTTGACACATATTTAGCAGTGAAATTCGACCTCTCCTGACAAAGAAACCCAGTGCATGGGCATTGTTCAGACAGAGCTCCAGAGAGGTGTTGTGTTCCTCCTGACCTGATTCAGCAGTCATGCACGTCACTCATTTCATTTCATTCATTATGTTATGAATATGTCCTAATTTATAGGCAGTGTCTGTAACTGCCTGTGTAACGTATTGTTTGTTTACTCTGTGCAAGTTTTATAAACAACCACCTTGTCATTTTTTTCAAATTTAAATCACTAATTAAAATCTTGAATATATGGAATCTGTATATATGGAATTTGAATATATGGAACTTGCTTTTATTGGTTTGTTATTTGCACTACAAAACCATGTCCGAGCTTTACAGCCCACGTGTGTTACTCAACTGCCAGTTTTATTGTTGAAGAGGACTTGGTTATTTCCAATCATTTCATGCTTCTGTGTCCATGGACTTCTCAATGTGATTTGTTTGCATAAACATCTAAATGTGATTTAAGAGTCACTTGCTGGGCAAAATCTAGTCTGATTTGGCTTGATTGAAATAAAAAATTCAATAAAATCATGCAATGAGCATTTCTTTTTGCTATGTCAATGCTTGTTTTGCTCCAAACATTGAAAATATCATTCTTACTTCTGACTTTTAGCAAGATAATATTAAGTTATAAGTAATAATAAATGTGAAACCTCTTATTTTAGCGTCTCAGATTAAAAAGAAAAAAGGGAGAGCATAAGAAAGGAACCCATTGACTTCAGGACGATGGAGCCAGAAGTGCTAAAAGCTGATTCGTTTCCAGAATTGTGACCAAATGACGCTCAATACACTGTGTAAGGGATAATCCACGGCTAGCTGTGCATTCAATGATTTTAATGCGCGACGTGGAGGCAAAAAACACCCGACGCCAAGCGTTTAATGAATGAATAGGCTATAGCATTTATTTGAATTAATTATTGAGAGAGAGAGAGAGACTTTGACTTTTAAAACCATTTTAATTTACAAAAACACAAAGAAATCAAACCAAAAGAAAACAAATAAACAATAACAATTCTTAGTAGGCTACCAATTAAATACCAGATTCCCTGATTCACTTATGGTCACCAGAACCTCTCCAACACCCCATCTCCATTCAAAGTAAGGGACATTCTTAGTGTGCCGATTATAGGTATATTCAATGACCACTCTTGACTTCACCAAAGACTTACCATACTCACATCCTCTCCAGCATTTTTACACTGATGTGTCTTAAAAATTGCTAGTTTAGCTTGCCCTATTAAAAAATTGGCGAGTGTACACTGTTGCTGCCAAGACTTCCTTTATAGGCAACCCAATATAGATGACTATTGGTATACGAGAAACCCAATTTTAGAATGATTTCTCCCAACAATACAAACAATGAACAGAGTCTAAGACACTCAAAAAACATATGGAAAACAGTGTCAATTGCATTACAAAAAGGACATATCGGTCTCATTAAGCTTAGAAATAAAAGAGTTTGAGGCAACAATACAATGCAATAACCTCCACTGAAGGTCCCCAAATCTTTTCCGGAAAATACACGGATAAAGTGACCCGGGATTTGACCCGGGTTTGTTTGATTTTGGTTCATTCACACTGCCAGTGATTTTCCGGAATCAGAGAGTGCGTTCACACACAACCCGTAAAAATCCCGTAAAGACACGTGAGATTGACGTGACATGTAATGTCTCAGCAGCGTCTATAGTTTGCTTATGAGCTGCGATTTCTCTCTGGAGAAACCTTTTCTCTGATTCGATCATAAACTAGCGCATTACGTACAGTTTCACGCTGGCGAACGAACCCGGCTTTAGCGCCATCATTACGACACGGCATTGATTATGGCTTTTGTTCACACAGCGCGCGTTCCGTGACTGATCCCGGCAATGTTATTATGTCCCCAACCCAGCGTCAATCCCGGGTCGTGTTTGTGTTCACACAGAAGGCGTTCTGGCAATTTCCCGGGATCAACGGGTTGTGTGAAAGGGGCTCTAGAGATAGGGGGTTTGTACAGTAATCTCCAGGATGGATATACCTCATCAGAAATTAAAAGCCAAGTCCTCCATTTAAGTGTCCCTTCTTTGTTTCAATTGACCAAGATGTACAGATTTCACACAAATATGATATTAAAAAAATTCTCAATACAATAAAATACCAAATCCCCGTAACGTTTCAGGAAGTTAGTTAGGCTTGTATCATCAACTAATTCCCAATCTTTAAAAAACACCTTAAATTCAGGAAATGTCTGTGGAATAAAACCATTCAGAAGGACATTATTTATAAAAAGAAGTCAACATCGGAGGAAAAGTCTTAACTAATCCCTCCACAATTCTAACCAAAGTTAACCCAACTTGATTAACAAGTTCATGTTCAGTTCGCCATTGGCCTTTTGTTAAATCAATCAAGTCCATAACTTTCATAATGCCAGCATTCAAAACTTTGGTGGTTAAAGATAAGGACACATTAGATGATATTTCAAAAAGTGGATTTAAAAAAAGAGGTTCTGCAATTCCATAATGCTCATCCTCTTTTCTTAACAGTTTAACACAATCCCATGATTTGATCACTGATCCATAACAACTGAAAGGCAAACAATGCGTCTTCTCCACAAAGGATTTCTGCATTAGGAACACCTGCTTGTCAGACTCTTGAGTATATGCAGACCAATAACAACCCAATGCACTTGATCTGAACACTACGGGAGTTGTTGAAGTGTATGCAATCTCATTGCCATAATCTTAGATTCTAAATGTATTAGTCCCTGTCCTCCCTCTGCCTCAGGGAGATACAGGACACCTGGAGGAACACGATGGCAACCATCCCAGAGAAAATTAACAAAATGCTTTTTGAACACCAATAAGTAATTCTCTGGGAGGATCCAACACAGTACATTTATGCCATAGCATTGAAGCTGCCAACAACCAAACATCTCCCTCTGTAAGAGAGTTGTGGAAGAATCCATCGCCACTTCTGAATCCTAAGAGTCACCCGATCAAATAGCCCTTCCCAGTTCTTTTCTGTGTAACTATTTGTCCCAAAATGAAGACCAAGGACTCTAAAGCCGTCTCGTGTCCATCTACACTGCGGTGGCAGCTGGGGAGGCGCTCCACCCTGCCCTTCCCAACAGCGAGGATGCACATTTCCCCCAGTTGATACAAGCAGATGAAGCTTTTCGAAATCTCTCTAAAGAAGAAATCAGTCTTGAAACATCTTCCGAGTCTTTTATAACTACTGTTATGTCATCTGCGTAAGCTGTAAGTTTAACTGGACCTACAGGGAAAATGGGAAAATTAACAGCATGTAGTTGTCTCCTAAGTGAAAATAGGAGAGGCTCAATAGATATTGCATACTGGAGATCTGAAAGAGGGCACCCTTGCCTTATTCCCCTGGTTACAGAAAAGGCCTAGTTAGGGAACCATTAAATCTTAACATGCTGTAAATTTCATTATATAACATTTTAATGAGAGAAACAAAACAAGGACCAAAAGCTTCCAGGGTCTTAAATAAATATTGATGGACCACCCTATCAAACGCCTTTTCTTGGTCAAGTGAAAGAAAACCAATATCCAAATTATGCATTTTTGCAATGTTATAATATCTCTCAACAAAAAGATATTGTCAAAAAATAGACCTTTTAGGAACACAAAATGTTTGATCTCTGGGAATGACTGATGTCCTATATTCTATTATTAAGTCTATTAGTCAATTAGACAATATCTTAAAATCAGCACAGATCAATGATAATGGACGCCAGTTCTTTAGACACCCAAGATCACCCTTTTTTGGGATTAGTGTTAAAAAGTTAGTTCCCTGCTCAATACATTCAAGAAAAACACCATATAGTTCTTGTCCAATTAAATTTCAGAAAGACTTGAAAAACTGTGCTGAAAGTCCATCCAACCCAGGTGATTGCCCAGAACTCATCTCCTGAACAGCTTGAGAAAGTTCTCCAAATGATAAAGGACTGTCCAAGTAATCATGTTCCTCTTCAGATAGCTTATATAAATCATATAAAAATGCATCAGCTACAGCTCCATCACATGTCTAAATCCTAGAACAGTAAAAATACAGAACAGTATAAATCCTCATAAAAGGAAAGAGCATAATGCTTGAATTTCCCTTGGATCATTTGTAACTCCACCACATGGCATCTTCAATTGATGAAAGATCTTCTGTTTTCTTGACTTTTTTCAAATCCAAAAAAGAAAACTGTTGGAGCATCCATGTCATTCAGCTGGGCAAACCTAGTCCTTAGAAGGGCTGTTTTTCAGTGTTCCTCCAATAAATTCTTTAAAAGGATCTTATCTCTTCAGTGTCAACAGAAGATGAATTATAGTGGGTAGAGTCACTGCTTTGCCCAAGAATGTCTTTTTCAAGAGACTTGTAGTACTATGTGTAGTGTACTGTTGGCAAAAAGTCTTAATTTGAACTTTACCAATGTCCCACCATTAACTCAATGACCGAAAACAGCATCTCTCCTCACTCCAAGTTTTCCAGAAAAAAGATTAAAATATTGATTCAGATTATTTTATTTAATGCCATGTCAGCATTCAAAGCTATTTTTATGGCAAAAATTCAATTTCAAAAATACAAATATCATTTAAATACAATAAAAACAAATACAAAAACAGCTAATCATATTATACTAGATTCTTTAAATTAACATATGATTAAAAAAAAATCTTAAAAGAGTGAATAAATGTGCAATCCTGCATAATCTGTTATTAAAGTGCCAATGTGATTTAGAGAATCTAGGAAAAGAGACAGAATGCATAGTGATGTAGCGAAACATAGCGAAATTGAGCTATTAAAGAACCAAAAACTAATGTTCTGGGAACGTTAAGAAAACTTTCCTGGCTAACCAAAAACAAACCATAAAAAATAACGTTCTGAGAACCAAAAACTAACGTTCTGAGAATGTTCTGGGAAACAAGAATTAGCTAGCTGGGAATCTTTTTAATCGGCATCACTATTTTGCCATAGCGGCCAAGTAAACGCTCAAGTGAATCATTAGAAATCGTAGGCGACGAGGCTGACTCCAGATGCTTTTTCGCCAGCTCCTTATTCGTCGAACTATTCGTTCCACCTTAAAAATGTTGGATGGTTGTTAACCCCTCCCCCTCGGTGCTTTTGGCCGTATTCCTTAAAGGAACAGCTCTACGGGAATTATGAGCCTGTGAATCGGGCAGCATTTTTCATTTAAAGGGTAACTAAACACTCAAACATCTTTTTTTAGTTAATGATCTGTAAGAATGGAGCTTCATATGCTCTTTTTTTGAGAACTTGTGAAATAATAAAGAAATGACACCTCTAGTGTGCTTTATTGGCACACACAGTTGGATGGAAGGGCATGTTCTGGGTACCATATTTTAACAATAACACATCAGAAAATGTTGTAATGCAGGATTTCGTTTAAGAATGAATTTGTCTATACCTCTATGTGCTTGTTTTTTGGAGAACTTGTGAATTAATAAAGTAATGACACCTCCAGTATGCTTTTATAGCACATACAGTTGCATGGAAGGGCATGTTCTGGGAACCATATTTCAACAATACATCAGAAAATGTTGTAATGCAGGATTTTAAGAATGAATTTATTTATACCTCTACGTGCTCATTTTTTGAGAACTTCTGAAATACTAAAGTAATGACACCTCCAGTATGCTTTGTCGGCACATAAAGTTGCAATGGTGGGGCTTGTTCTGGGTACCATATTACACATCAGAAAATGTGGAAATGCAATATTTCGTTTAAGAATGAATTTATCTATGCCTGTACATTCCCGTTTTTTTGATTATGTTTGCAGCTGAGATGTAATGTTATGTAATTTGTATTCTTTATTAGGAAGTAGTCCATTAATCCAGTCTAACCTATATATATTGTTTTGTTTTTTGTCAAATGTAAAGGCTCTTTCACACCAAAAGAGAAATAAATAACCCTCAAAGAAACAAACATGTCAGCTGAGCTCCAATTCTGGATCACAGAAGAATAGGGTGCAGGAAAAGAAAGTTCAACACTCTTAAGCAATAAAAACAAATAAAATAAACTATTAGTAGGCTTGTTGAATTGGATCATCAGCAAAGACATTGATTAATAAAGTGAGATTAAATGCATAAAGTATATTTTTATTTTATTTAACATTAAGTATTGCAGGTTTGCGTAATATTTATAATTAGTTTTTAATTTACATTTAGTCTAACACTAGTGTAGAATAACCCTCATGTTCACACAGCTAACAGAAAGCTTACCACAGTTTCTCTCAACATGAGGTATAGCTGTCAGTCAATAAATGGGAAAACAAAGTAACTTGTGTTACTTTTTTGAAAAGAAAATATTTTGTTGTAAATATAAAAGTAATTCTTTACTTTACTAGCTACTTGAAAAAAGTAATCTGATTACACGTAACCCGTGTAATAAGTACGTGTAACTCTCTAAATGCATTACCCCCAACACTGTTTCTCGCTTGCTTGATCTTCCGTTTACCACAACTGATGTGTGAGGTGATAGTATGTGAATAAAAGATTACATTTAATCTGTTCATCAAATAAAGTGATCTAGTCTCTTCAGAAAATTTGAAACCGCTCAATTCATATGGATTAGTTTTACGATCGGTTTATGATCTTTGAGGCGTCAAAGTGGTAGTTGCGTAGCTGTCAACAGAGGGACAGAAATCGCTCAGATTTCATTAAAAAGATCTTCATTTGTGTTTCAAAAATGTTTTACAGGTTTGGAACGACATGATCGGGTGAGTAATTAATGACAAAATTTTGATTTTTGGTTGAACTATCCCTTTAATTTTTATGAAGTAGGGCCACTGGTAGAGAGCCTTTGCTGTTTATGAGTGGTTTTCTTTTTATATAACAGTGACAGCAAAATATGTCTTTTAGGTATTTTATTGATATTTGGGATATGGTTAAGGGCCTATTTTTCATTGGGCTAGTGTAGTAGCGCAGAGCTGGACGTGTATGCGAGCAGATGTATCTTACCGAAGCTCCCAGTAGTAGAAACACTAAAATGGTGTTTGCAAACATGAGAGCCGCGCACGATTAGACACTCCTCCGCGCATGCGCAGTGAGACGCTCTGCAATCCCCAGCGCTTCAGCTGTCGTGCGCTTGTTGTGTATGCTGGGTAAGTAGGTCATTCTTTATTATCTTTATAATACGTTTCGTTAAATATTAGATTACAACACAGACCATCTGTTTGATATATTGGAAGTGTTTGACGTGTGTGGCATTTGCACCGGGCGTCATTGTTTTTAAAACAATGTTTATATTTCCGCTTACTGGGCAAGCTGGGTGTTATATCAATAATAATAAAGTGCATTCAACAATTGTACGGGGATGGTCGCGTGCAAATCCGTTTTCACCCGGTTTGTCGTCCTTCTGAAATCACGCGCTGTTGCACATCTCAGTGTCGTTTATCCGACAGTTTCACATCACTTGTGTTTTTATGCATGTGAATGAAACCTCAGCGCCGCCGTTTGTTTATTTCGTATTAATGCTTTCTGTTTCGATGATTTCTGATCGTCTAAACTCTGATATTGCGCATGTTTTTCTAATCCACCAACTCACCTGTGTGGGTCCAGTGAAATATATTTCTATTCTTTAGGAGCTGAACAGCCACACTGGTCTATTATTGGGTCAGAACAATAACCCATAGTTGGCGCTTTATCGATGTGCTATCAGTGATTAAGACTGATCATGCACACACTTCATGATATGGTTGTGGCATTGGCAATTTATAGAACTATTTACTACAACCAGAGTTGGCCAAAGTGCTTTACAACTAAATTACTAAAAAACACCAATAACACAAGGATAAAAATTCAAAACATAACATACCATATCATAGCGCTTCAGCAATGACAGCTTAACAGTAGTGGAAAGGAAAAAACTTATAATATATGTATATGTATGTATGTAGACCTATATATATTTATATATATATATATATATATATATATATGTGTGTGTGTGTGTGTGTGTGTGTGTGTGTGTGTGTGTGTGTGTGTGTAAATGTATATCTGCCAGTCAATTGACTTACTTTTCGTGTATATATATATATATAACACCAAATCAGAAAAAGTTGGGACATTTTGTAAAATGCAATAAAATCAAGAATCTGTGATTTGTTAATTCTATTTAACCTTTTATTAACTGACAAAAGTACAAAGAAAGGTTTTCCAATGTTTTCACTGACCAACATAATTGTATTTTGTAAATATGAACAAATTTTGATTTTGATGGCAGCAACACACCTCAAAAAAGTTGTGACAGAGACAAAATAAAAGTGAAAAGATTATCCAAATTAGATTATCCAACTCTTTTGAAGCAGTCCACAATGAGCAGGTGAACTGGTAATAGTTGAGGGTATCATGTTTGGGTGTAAAAGAGTTTCTCAGTCTTTATAAGCAAAGATGGGTCATGGCTCATCCCTTTGTGCCAAATATCATGAGAGAATTGTCAAACAATTAAAAAATCACATTTCTCGATGCAAGATTGCAAAGAATTTATGTATTTTATCATCTTCCATACATAATATTGTCACAAGATTGAGGGAATCCAGAGAAATCTCAGTCTGTGTTGGGTAAGGCAGTAGACCTCTGTCGAATGTGTGTGACCTTTGAACCCTCAGATGGCATTGCACAAGATGCCATCATGTTAATCCGTTAAATACACCCACATGTGCTCAGGAGTAAAACCGTTTTCACTGAACACAGTCTGACTCTGCATTAAGAAATGCCACTTGAATCTCTGTTACGCAAGGAGAAAGCTTTACATCAGTTCTATGTGGAGATGCCGGCGAGTTCTCTGGGCCTGAGCTCATCTCAGACGGTCTAGAAGACAGTGGACATGTGTGCGGTGGTCAGATGAGTCCATGTTTCAGCTTGTTTTTGGAAGAAAATGGACATCGAGTTCTCAGTCCCAAAGACGAAAGGGACCAACCAGACTTTCACCAGCGACAGGTGCAGAAGCAAACATCTGTGCTGGTATTGAGGTGCATCACTGCAAACGGTACGGGTAACTTGCATTATTGTGAAGGTACCATTGACATGGAGGCATGTATTTGGATTGTACAGAGACATAAACTGCCATCAAGATGACATCTTTCCTGGGAAGCAAGACAACGCCAGGCCTCATTCTGCACATACTAAAACTGAGTGGTTTCTGGACACTCTGCACCACAGAAGGGATGTGCCTCCTGTTTACTGCAGTCCAGATATGATCTTATGGAAAATATATGACCCATCATGAAAAGGAGAATCAGGCAACGATGACCACAGACTGTTGAGTGGCTGTCTCGTATCAGACAAGATTGGGCAAATATTCCACTAGCAAAACTCCAACAATTAGCATCCTCAACTCCCAAATGATTAAAAAGTGTAATTAAAAGGAAAGGTGAAGTGACACAGTGGTAAACATGTCTCTGTCCCAACTTTTTTGGGGTGTGTAGCAGCCATCAAAATCAAAATTTGTTCATATTTACAAAATACAATTATGTTGGTCAGTGAAAACATTGGAAAACGTTTCTTTGTACTTTTGTCAGTTAAAAAAAGGTTAAATAGAATTTACAAATCACAGATTCTTGATTTTAATACATTTTACAAAATGTCCCAACTTTTTCTGATTTGGGGTTGTATATATATGCGTGTGTATATATATATATATATATATATATATATATATATATATATATATATATATGAGTGTGTATGTGTGTTTATACACAAAAGCAAGTCACTGGCAGATTGATGATTTAATATTGAAACCAATATCCCTCACTTTATATGAGAGAATCTGTTAAATAACTGTTTGTTTTCTGTCTTTAGAGCTTCCCGATTCACAGTCGCTCGCTGTGCCGTTTTGGACAATGGCTCTGATCTCTATTGAGGATCTCGACGGACTGGATGATGAGCAAGTGGATGATGACATCACAGACCGCTCTGAACCAATGGATGACGAGGAGCAGGACCGAATGTACGCCCACTGGCAGGCCGTAGGAAGGACACATCACGTGTCTGTTCCCAGAGGTACAACACACTGTCCCACAGCCCACCAGACTGAGGAAGACACGATCTGAGACCAGTGTCCTAGTGTGAAATCATGAGAGAATCTAATCTGATGTTTGATTATATAGAGATGAGAGGACCCATTGAGGAGATGACGAGGAACAACCAGACCGCAGAACGAGAGCAAGTGCCTTTCGTCACCATCTCCAGACACGAGAAGGTAAAATCGGTCATCACTGCTTCTTGAGACACAGGACAAAACATGTCCCTCATGTGTAGGTAAGGAAAGTTGCAACATTTCCACTTTGAAAGGAATCAGGAGATGATCTCTAGAATATTTTAACACAACTGTACAATTTTCATATATAATTATAACATTAAAGGCCCGTTTACACCAAGGACGATTACTTTAATGATAACAATAAAGATATAGTTCTAAAAATCTTTCTAAATATAAAAGAATAGAGTTCACACCACAAGGCACTGAGAAACGCTAATGTTGGAATCACTTTCAGAATGATTTTTCTCCGGATGATGAACGATAAAAACATTGACAGCCAATCAGAATCCATCCTGCTTTATTGAGCTTGAGCATTTAAAGCGGCAGACGACAAAACTGTTCAAATAAACAGAACAATTTCTTCATGCGCTGGTGTGAACGCTATTAGAGTTATCGTTCTTAGTGTGAACGGGCCTTAACACTCACTACCTCTAAAACCAACGCTCAATAAAAAGCGCATTAAAAGAAATATTACACAAAACAGAGGTTATTTTAATAAATACATTTGTGATATGCAAAATAAGTTTTTGTTAACACAACCAGCTGTCAACAGCTGAAATCAGTTTTTAGCCATCTTGGATTCTTAAATCTTGTTCAAAGCGAATTATGTATTTATCGATATTTCTAATCATCAGTATTTGACATGACTTTACTATCTGAAAATGCTGATATTTTGACTGATAGGCAAGAACATGCATACAGTAGGTTGCACTAAAATGTAAATGCATATGTTTAACAGATTAATCCAAAATTATTCCTTGATACAAAAGTTTGGGGATAGTATGATTTGGTTTTTTTGTAACACTTTGCATAAAGGTTTAATTTTTTAACATTAGTTAACTATATTAGTTCTAAAGCATTTATTAATCTTAGTTCATGTTAATTTCTACAAAACTTAATTTCAACATTGATAATAATCATAAATGTTTCTTGAGCATCAAATCATCATATTACACTGATTTCTGAAGGATCATGTGACACTGAAGACTGGAGTAATGATGCTGAAAATTCAGCTTTGATCACCGGAATAAATTAAAATATTACATACATATTTATTAAAATAGCTTTTTTTAATAATGCATTTAAAAGAATTATATATATTCAAATAGTAAACTACTTTTGAATTGTAATAATATTTCACAATATTACTGCTTTCACTGTATTTTGATTGAGTAAGTGCAGCCGTGGCGAGCAGAAGAGACTTCTTTAAAAAACAAAACAAAACAAATGACACCGACCTCAAGCTTTTTAAGTGTAGTGCAGACTACAGACAGGCAGATATAGAAGCTGGTTTTTCCTAGTACTCAAGAATCATTGACATTTCTGTGTCCTTTAATAATCTTTAAAAAAAAGAAGAGAGATTGAAGTTGATAGTGTTGCTGAAGTTCTCTGTGTTTCAGCTTGGAGAGGTGCTGTACGAGGAGAGAGTGTATCCTCCGGGGAAATGGGCATGTGTCAGTAAAGCAGAAATGATGTATGAGCAAAGCATCTCCAATGCATTTATGAAGCTCATGCGCTTCATCTGCAAGGAGAACTCAACAGGTGAACACACACGAACATCTTCATCTCAGCTTTACACACACACACACACACACGAACGTCTTCATCTCAGCTTTACACACACACACACACACACACACACACACACACACACACAAACGTCTTCATCTCAGCTTTACACACACACACACACACACACACACGAACGACTTCATCTCAGCTTTACACACACACACACACACACACACACAAACGTCTTCATCTCAGCTTTACACACACACACACACACACACACACACACACACACACACACACACACACACACACACACACAACGTCTTCATCTCAGCTTTACACACACACACACACACACACAAACGTCTTCATCTCAGCTTTACACACACACACACACACACACACACACACACACAAACGTCTTCATCTCAGCTTTACACACACACACACACACACACACACACACACACACACACACACACACACACGAACGTCTTCATCTCAGCTTTACACACACACACACACACACACACACACACACACACACACACACACACACACACAAACGTCTTCATCTCAGCTTTACACACACACACACACACACACACACACACACACACGAACGTCTTCATCTCAGCTTTACACACACACACACACACACACACACACACACACACACGAACGTCTTCATCTCAGCTTTACACACACACACACACACACACACACGTCTTCATCTCAGTTTTACTGCAGGGTACAGCCAGAAAATTAACACTTATGTGAATTTATGAATAAACCTTTAATGCTTAAGGGCCGCATGAAACTATTTGGGTTAGTAGTTTTAGTTGGTTCACTGTAGTAATAGTTGGTTGTCAGAGGTGTGGTTAATGCATGTATTTGGCTTAAGAAGTTAAACTAGTCACATTTGTATAACTATAGCCTAAAATATTGAAATTAAAAGATGTGTATATGGGTTATAAGTTGTGGCGAGAGATTGCACAGGCACTGAAAGTGAACAGCAGTGTTTTAGCTTAGCATTACATAAATCGTAATCTGACAGTCATTTTAACATCAGTGTAAAAAAAACTATTTAAATACCAACAACTCTTTGCTTAACTTGGTAATATTGTAACGTTGCCCACAGAAGGCAAGCTTGTTGAGAACCCAAGTGGAGTTTATTTACAAAAATGTGATCAAACAAAAGCATTGCATGAAACATAAAACAAGAACATAGGCATGACGGAGCTTACCAACAGCGTTTACATGAACAATACTTGACAAGGACACATGGCAAACATCAGGGCTTAAATACACAAGGACTAATGACTAGACAAGGGAACCAATGACAACATGACACATTAGACAAGGGGACACATGGTAGGATCACATGACTATAACAGGGAATCACATGACCAAAGCAAGACGTGACAAATATATCGTTATATCAACCTGAAACCTTTACATCAACAGCATCCAGGCAAACCTAGGGGTGGACGGTTAGTTATTTTTGATCATTTAATTCATCTTTGTTATTAAAAATAAGAACAAAGAGGCAAATTACAAACAATTGGACAATTATAATGAAATACACTATGCTTTAAGTTATTCAGGTAGGCCTACATCAGATCTATTTAACGGTAGCATTCAAGAAAGAAACAACACAGAAATTGAATAATCAGATGCAAAACTAGAACACTGCATTGTCTTCTAATGAATTAAATTGTTTCATATTAAAGCTACAAAAGTTCTTCAGTCAAGAGCAGTGAGTGATTTTCTCTTTCTCTTCTGTTGTTTGACAGACAGCAGCAGGTTTACTGTATTAGGCTGCTGTCACTTTAAGACCTACTGCACAGGTCCTATTGACACACATCTGATTTCTGTCCTCACTGTTTACATTCACTTACGACGTAATGGACTGTGTTTACATCAACACTCGCCAACACATGCACATTTGCGATATTTTGATATCGTCCAGCCCTTGGAGGAATCCCCACAATTAGTTTGAGGGTGAAGAAAATAAGACCAACAGAACGCTGCTTGGTTTGAAAGTGACTTCTGTGTGAGTTGTGCTTCATACATCTCTACACTATTGACAATTATAGACAATGCACTTTTTTGCCCTCGCAATTTTGACAACATTTTGCAAATATGACACCTTTGCACTGTATAATTAGTTCAATCAAAATTACTAAAGTGGACTAAAAACAGATTTCAGTCCAGATTCAAGGCCCTATTTTAATGATCTAAGCACATGGTCTAAAGCGCACAACGCAAATGCACTTATGGCGAGTCCAAATCCACTTTTGCTAGTTAAAAATGGTCGGCGCTCCCGGCGCATGGTCTAAAAGGGTTGTCTCTACTCTCTTAATGAGTGAGGGGTGTGTGTTGAGCGTAGCGTGCAATAAACCAAAGTCTCATCTTCTATTCCCTTTAAAAGCCAGTTCCAAGTGGAAAGACTGAAGTCCAGTGCTCCAGAGCGCAAACGTGTGTGTGTGTGTGTGTGTGTGTGTGTGTGTGTGTGTGTGTGTGTGTGTGTGTGTGTGTGTGTGTGTGTGTGTGTGTGTGTGTGTGTGGTTAAAGAGCAAGCAGACCATCTACGGGACAAGCCGGATCCCACCATATCTTTAAGTACACAATAATAATCTTTTACATTGTAATCCTTTTATTTTTTTAATATTTGGTATGTTTGTGTACTGCTGTGGGTCCCTGTATGTGTAATAAGCAGAGTGTGTGTGTGTAATAAGTAAAGTGTGTGTAATAAGCAGATTGTGTGTGTGTAATAAGCAGAATGTGTGTGTAATAATAAGCAGAGTGTATGCGCATTGTGGACCCGCCACATTACTAACGCTCTCTTTAAATAACAAAAGAAATACACCATTGACTTCAGAGCAGGTTTCAGTTGGTCAATAGCTCAGTCTATTTCAGTTCCTCAGAATAGCAACACTCCAGCAATGTGCCTGAACACACACGCCTGAACACACACCTGGTTCTCAGACCGACAGCCCATGGGCACACAGATGAGCACAAATGCATTTGCTATTTAAACAAGTGACGCAGGACATGAAAATGAAAAGTTCGTCGGGCTGAAACTAGCAGAAAACACTTGTGTCACGCCGGGCGCTACATTGCTCCGCGTGTGATAGAGCCATCAGTGTGAATGTAAAAGTGGTTTCTTTTCAAGTTCAGCTGAAAGAGGTCTGAGTCTGGCTCTAATAACTCAAGTGTGATCACTCTTCTACTAAGCGCAGATGCAGTTTCATTTTTTTGTAAAAAAAATTGCAATATGATTGTCCAAACATGCAGTCCTTCGTTGTTTAGGCCAGTTTGCTCAGTTGAGGCTCTTTGTCTCCAGGACGGTACCTGGGCATGTCTGTGCCTGTTGTGAATGAGATCACAATGGCGGATGATGGCACCAACTTCATGAAGGAAGTGTTGACGGCGTATTATCTCCCTGCTGAGTTCCAGGCCAGACCGCCTCAACCAACAGACCCGGACATCAGCATTGTCCAGCGGGACACCATCCGAGTCATATCCAGGTATTTAATTCAATATTCATCAATAATATTGATCTGCCTGCATTCACACCATTATATGAGAACTGAACTGAGCTGGACGATGACATCACTGTTTTCTCCAGAGCGGATATATATATATATATTAACTAAATTAATAACTTTTTTACAACTGAAATGAACCATCACTGAACTTACTTAAGCTGGACTATGATGCCATTTTCTCCTGGAAACAAACTTTGTTGCATTGTTTTCCTGTTATCTCTGTAAAGCTGCTTTAAAACACTCTGTATTGTAAAATGCGCTGACTATTGACTTGACTATTCGACGGTCAAGACCCTCTTTTCCTTTCGCTACTCTTCAGACCTGTATGCACCTTAAAGAATAGAGGGTTTGCACCTACGTCACGGTTTGGTCAGTTCCCCGGTTGTGCGGCCATATTGGAGATCCTCGGATGTAAAGAACAGCATGGATTGCACTGTTTATGCACTACTGAACACTAAAGATGTCTACGGGAAAAAACACATGGAAGCTGAGAAATCATAGAGAAGGACTTAGTAAGCAGGAAAGAGCGCCGAATTTTGACGAACTAAAGTTAATATGAGGTAAAGATCCTAACGAGCTTCTCTAGCCCTTACTGCTATTCTTCCTTCTGTTTCTTATCCCGACATAGGCCACGTTTAGATTGTCAGTCCAAAAAAAGCACATGAAGTCTGTTTCAAGCTACATCCACATGTGGTTTGAAATCCTATTCAAATCACATATCAGGAAATCTGCTTCAGTCTGAACGCTCGGATCGGATTTCGCGTGGTATGTGACTTTCTCACGACACGTAAAATGTAAACGTCAGACGTTGTTATAGGGAACATGCTGAAAGTCGCTGCCGAAACAAGGCTGTGTTGTTGCAAAGTGCCGGACAAGCAGAAAATTGGTATTTTTGAAACCGGATTGGAAAAAAAGCTGTGCACACCAGCCTCCTACAGTTCTGCAGCTCGAGACGCAGGAGTCCAGCGCGGCGGATACACATTTACATGTTGTATAATTTAACCAAGACAACATCTCTATTGCAAATGCAAACCCCTCCATCAACGCAACGTCATTGCCAAAGAGCTGCATGAACACACAACTCGGATCTGAACAGTTGCGATACACAATGTGGACATCATTTAAGATCAGATTCCAATCGGATACAAAGATAATCAGATTTGGACTGACAGTGTGAGTGTAGCCATAGTTAACTACTTTACGGCAACATTTTAGCCATAGTCAACGCTTCGTTTACACATGTGGCTGATGCTGTGCCTCTCTCAATCACAAACGCCTTCTTTCATCTGTTTTTCGCACTCTTCTCTTTAACTTTTGGCAGTCTATAGAACTCGAAATGTTTTATCCCGGTGCGACTGATCAGTACAGACCAAAACACAACCATTTTTCAGCAGCAATAATCAGCCAAATATGCCAGTCCGTTCAGTTCAGTGGCATTGTTTACGTTAAGTGCCTCCAAAATGGCCGACTTCTGGATTGATGACGTGCAGTGAAAACCCTCTATACATATTCTAGTTCAAAGTTTGGTTTGTTCCAGGGTGTTTTACGGGACCACAACAGAGGAGACCATCTCTCGTGAGATCCGCATGCTCCGGGAGCTCCTGGGCAGCTCCGGGGATGTGCTCCAGAACCGCTACATGGTCGCCGCGTACGAGAATCCCGCCGTGCCCCAACGCAGGAATGAGATCTGGTTCATCCGCCGCGGCCCGTGAACATTTCCCAACGCATTTGTTCAGCCTGTAGAGACGTTTCGAGTCGATGAATGTCTCTAAATGAAGGTGTGGAGCTAGTCATAATCAAAACCCTTTTATCCTTGTGTATAGTTGTGAGTGTGATGCAGAGAACATTCGTTTTTAATCATTGAGTAAAGAATCTACACAAAAGATATACCAGATATAGATTACACACGTAGATTAGCACTGTACATAGCCTGCTGTTGATTTCAGGGTCAACGCATGATTGCTAAGAGATATCATATTATTAACTTGAATAATGCAAAGAAACATTTGTGCTACCTTGGGTTGAAGGCGATTCATTACGCTTCCTCGCGTTTATGCTTGATTGAAATGTTTTACACTACTTGAATTTACTTTCGTTTTCACTATCTGTTTGTTATTGTTTTTTATAACAGAAAATAGTGTTTCTAGGTTTTCCATCGTGCCCTAAAATTGCGTTGTCCATAATGCCTTTTATAGCTTCTTATTTGCAATATATGTTGCTCAAAACATAGTTATTTTAGTCAATTTAAAAAATATGTATTTTCAGCTGGGTATTAAGTTTCAATACGTATCATATATTTCGAATTATTGTCGTTTAAATTCTGTGTTGGAAGACTATTGTAAAATACAATATTTTTGTATTTTGTACTTTGTGTAACAGACTATCAAACCATTTACCAGACAATCAGAGCACTAAAACATCAAATTGTTACTTTGATATTAGTAGTGCAGTTTAAATCAGTTATTTGCTAGAAATTGGATACCGGTAATAGTGTGGCATTGTGTTTTTTACGGGTATGCTTGTTCTTGATCTCTTTTCTTAAGATGCAGTCTACAAGTATAGTATATCTAAATATATATCTAAATATCACAGCTTTTTCTTCATCAACTGAAAGGGACCACATGATTGGATCGAAGGTGACATGCGTTGGCTACACACAGCCATGGTTTTGGCTAAATATATGTCCCTTTGCAGCAGTATTGTATCCGATTACTATATGGTCTCAAGGACGTAACGGCATTTACTTTGTGTATTTCATTGTTGTGTTTTATGTAATGTTGTACAAACATGTGTAACATCAGCGCAACGTGTTTAGCATATTACTCTTAAAGCACTGTTTTGACATTCTTTAACATGACTCCTTGCTTTTGTAACATTGATGCTTCGCCTGTACTATCATGGATTTTGCCTTGTCAAAGTACTTTAAAACTTGCATTCTCCCCCACAAGTCTGTAATAATACTAAAAAAGTTTATTTATAGAGCACTGTCTGAACATATTAACAGTAGCTTTACTTTACAAAGAGATACAAAGTTGAATAAATTTATACCAATGAAAACAATAAATTGTGTTTATTTGTTGTGAAGGTGTTGGATAACTAAAAGACCAAACTTGTGATGAGCATGTTTAAACTTGATTAACTATACTTTAACTTGGTATGCCTGCTTCGAAAAGTCTCCGAAGACATATTTACATGTTCATGTATTTGTCTGTCTATAGATTCCAAAATGTGGCTCATTGAAGGATTTGCCATTCTAAGCCTGTATGCTTTTTAACATGTTATGTTATGTGCTTTTAACATTTTATTACATTTTCCATAACTTTTCCATGCATTGAAATCACAATCGCAACATCCTCCCCCGAGTGTACTGTAAATACTGCAACAGTAAACATATACATGCTGCATTAATGCCATGTTGTAATTACCGTAAATTAGAGCTGAGTTTCCAGGTAGAGACACTGAATAAAGTAATCAAATGTAAAATAGTCTTCACTTTCTAAAATAACATACATTAATGCTTATTAAAGTTACAAATGTTATTCAGTCAAGAGCAATGAGTGATTTTCTGCAGCAGAAAAATTAGGCTACTGTCACTTTAAGAGCTAATACATGGATTCAATATACACGTGTGTTTGTACATTAATAAAATATTTAATTATATACAGTTAAAAAAACAGTAAAACTAGAATACATTTATAAATAAAACAATAAGCAGAGGAAAACTAAACCTTATCAATAGGATTGTTACAAAAATACAAAAACTGGTTAAACTGAAAAGATTTGAGAAGCGAGTCGCCATTAGGAGTAGAAAACTTTTGTTTATGGGTAAAAAATTTACCAAAAAAATTAAATAAATAAATTCAACATATGTGGATTATATAGGATATATTTGGAAGTGTCAGTGCAGTAGCATTTAATATCATTTAAATGAAAAGATTGGGCAAAAAATAAGTTAAGTACAAGTTAGACCAAAACTTGTGAATAAATTCACAAGAAAAGTATTACGTATTAATGTAACTAAATGTATCGATGTTTCATCCTATTGAGCACAAGGGCCTAAACTAACTTTTTGCCACACCTCCAATGGCCGGTGACAAAACGTACTGGTCATGAAACTAGAACATTTATGACACCAAAAGTTTAGATACCAGTAAAAATTCACAATTCTCTCCTCCAATTTCAATACCACAGCTAGAACTATCCTAACCAATATATGCAAATGTAAAATGACACAGCATAGTCTTAATTTGATCAAATAACAAAGATTAATCCCGATTAAAGTTATTCAGTCAATAAACACCGATTTTTGGCATTTGGTGAGTGGCGTACAGGCTTAGAAACATGTTTAGATACTGTCAAATTTACAAGGCATATTTTTGTGCAAGATTTTATAGTGGACTTCCTTGGTCTTGTTGGGAATCAATTTTTGATGGGGCAACAACCATGCTTTCTCCAAATCTATTTTAGTACAATTTTTACAGTCTACAAACTACAGTCAGGGGGGTAAAATGAGTAAACCAAATAAACAAACATAAAAAGACAGATACAGAAACAATGACAAACTGAAAATGTAGAGATTAAAACGCATTTTACAGCTTTCTTATTTTTCAAACCCAATATTGTGTTTAGGTATTGTTGAATTTCTGCTCTTAAAATTAAAAACAAAGCCTTGTTTCCTCCAAATGTACATTTATGAATACTAAATTTAGCCAACAGAATAAGCAGATTAAGTAATTAATATTCCTTATGATAAGATTTGTCATAAGAGAAAAAAAACAAATAACACATTTTTAAAGCACATTTGAAAGCTGGGCATGATATGGCATGAGTCTTAATAAAGGAACAGACATCTGACCAAAAACAAACTGAATGAGGACAACTCCGAAATAAGTGATACAAATTAATGTTTCATCACACGATGTATCTGAGTACAATTTTCAGTTCGTTCAGAGACGTGTGACGTCACCGAAAGCTGCGCGTGCACGTGAGGTCTAAGAGTGCACGTCAGCTACTCCCATTGAAAACCATAGTTGGAAACCAATGAATGGATTTGCCAATAGATGGCAGTCATGGTGAAGAAGAACAAATTATATTTCAGACCAGCTGCAATCCTTTTAAACAACTGCACTTGTGCAGCTATTTTAAGTAATGCTGTATATAAGATTTAAACCAAATGAGATATTTTGAAACTAACTTCCCATCAGTGGTGTGTTACTGGTTTCCACTTACCTTCCTCGAGCCCGGGTAAAGCCCACCCACCTTCCCATCCACTCCCACTGGAGAGAGAAACACGACTCCTGTCCTCTCACACAAACCCCCAGCAGCACTGGCTCCAGCACACGGTCAGAGGGGCTCTTTGTCTCCATTTCCAGGAGGTTTCTGCTCAATTCAGCATGGAGCTCTTGACACATCCAGCCGAACCAGCAACAGCTCCAAACTGAAGCGAAACTCCCGAAAGACTCGCCGCGAGGAGTCACTGGATTTGAGCCTTTATACAACAACTCACAACCGCAGAGTTTCTACACACATACACTTTTGAGCCTTTAACTCACACCCGTCGCGTTTATCGACTTCTTCAACCATGGGTTTATGGACGAGAAGACGCGAGCGCAAACTCACACACGCCGAGGCTGTTTTCCTGGCGCTCACTCTGATCGGCGAAGGTAAGAAACAAAGTATCCATCTCTCCATCAGCGTTTCCCTGCTTTCTTATTTCTAACACTGGTCGACATGTTTGTAGAAACTTCTTTTCCGAATGTTTAAAGAGTTATTAGACGTAAATGCGGGTGGAACTATTAGCCAACGCGAAGTTGAGTTGCGTTCAGACTTGGATCTGGGTTTAACGTGAGTGTTTTGCACAGACTTTCCAGCAGTCATAGTGTTTGCGAATGCAAATGTTTCAAAGCTCTGAAAAATGTTGTCCACTTTACTAAGTAAGACCGATGCTTGTAGATGAATGAACAAATCCACCCTCCTTTCACAGAAGCTCAAGTACAGTAAGGGCTCAAGAGGCCTGTAAAATAACATTAGCATAATAGTCTGGAAAAAGAGACCAAGAAAGGAGAAGCGAGTCTTGTCTTATTTTCTCTACTAGATATGCATACTTGTAGTCGGCTAAGTGAACTTCATGAAGCACGCCTATCAACATGAGCTGAATATCAATTGCATCCATTTGGACTTCTTGAATTTTAATTAGACTTTGCTTCAGTTATGTTAAGTAAAAGTGTACTTGCGAAATGCACAGCAACACGGCATGAAGAATTAAATGACATTCCAGAGAAAAGCAAGCAAGAAAGGAGAAAAAATGAGTTGAAGTACAATGTCTGTATGTGTAGATGTTCAGTTTTACTGCATACGTCCAGGAGAGAACAATCCCATCTGTGTGGCCGTAATGAAATATGCATGGCTGGAGCGTGTAGTTTATCTTGAGGGAGTTTTGGCGAGGTGTAAGACGTTAGTCCTGAAGCTTTCTCTTCTGGGGACCATAAAAAGCGGTACATGCTGTCCTGTGGAGTGACCCAACGCTGAAACGGCTTTAGGTTTCTGTTTTTTATCTCTTGATTAATTGAACCCATGAGACGTGGCCACAGGAGTGTTCATGGAAAAACAAGAGGAAATGCTTGCATGTTCAAAGGATTTCTTCTGGGGATTCTATCAGAATCAATTCCAGCTCAAGTTCTGACTGGATAAACGAAAAGTTCTACTGAATTTGTTGCTCTTTTTCAATTGCACGGGTATTCAATTAAAGTTTCCAAGAGGTCCGGTCTCTGTCTTTCCTTCCCAGCCGAAGTACGGACAACACTTTCTGGAACTGTTATACATTTCAATCGGGGCAGCCCTGGTATTTGAATAAGAAAATATCTTAAATATTGAAAATAGTCATCAAAGATTATAATCTTGGGCCCTGAGAGCCAAAGAATGTCAATGTCAATGCCAATAGAGATGTCTAAGAATTTTTACCAAAATAAATATTGGATTTCTCCCAACTGGAAAACGTTAGATTAGGCTATTTATTAAGTTGTCTTGAGAAAGCCAACTTACTGAAATCCTATTTAAACTTATTATTATTATTCTTCCTCCTAGAGCTGTAACTCTACAAACTCCAAACTCGGGTCAGACCTTCAGACTGTTCTGTCTCGAGTTGCTATATCTTTTCAGACTGATTTGACTTTCAGATTTTGTTAAAATTAATATTAAAAATCATAAAAATCCCATTGACTTTCATTGCAACAGTTCAAATTGAGCCAAGGCTACGGTGGCCCAGCAGTGTACAACACAAAAACTCAAATCTAAACTCCCTGAAGCCCTAGACTCAAACAAACTACCATTCTATATGAACTAATGAACTTTATCTATCTATCTATCTATCTATCTATCTATCTATCTATCTATCTATCTATCTATCTATCTATCTATCTATCTATCTATCTATCTGTTACTGAATATATATATATATATATATATATATATATATATATATCTTTCTCTCTAACTAACCTATTTTTCTTTCTTTCTTTCTAATTAATCTATCGTTTTTCTTTCTAACCAATCTATATATCTTTCTTTCGTTCTAATCTTTCTTTCGTTCTAATCTTTCTTTCGTTCTAATCTTTCTTTCTTTCGTTCTAATCTTTCTTTCGTTCTAATCTTTCTTTCGTTCTAATCTTTCTTTCGTTCTAATCTTTCGTTCTAATATTTCTTTCTTTCTTTTGTTCTTTCTAATCTATCTTTCTTTCTTTCTAACTTATCTATCTTTTTTCTTTCTTTCTTTCTTTCTAACTAATCTCTTTCTTTCTTTCTTTCTAACTAATCTCTTTCTTTCTTTCCTTCTAACTAATCTATCTTTCTTTCTTTCTTTCTAATATATCTTTCTTTCTAATCTATCTTTCTTTCTTTCTAACTTATCTATCTTTTTTCTTTCTTTCTTTCCTTCTAACTAATCTATCTTTCTTTCTTTCCTTCTAACTAATCTATATTTCTTTCTAACTAATCTATCTTTCTTTCTTACTAATCTATCTTTCTTTCTTTCTAACTTATCTTTCTTTCTTTCTAACTAATCTATCTATCTTTTTTTTATAACTTATCTATCTTTCTTTCTTTCTAACTTATCTATCTTTCTTTCTAACTTATCTATCTATCTTTTTTTATAACTTATCTATCTTTCTTTCTTTCTAACTTATCTATCTTTCTTTCTTTCTAACTTTATCTATCTATCTATTTATCTTTCTTTCTTTCTTTCTAACTTATCTATCTTTCTTTCTTTCTAACTTTATCTATTTATCTATCTTTCTTTCTTTCTAACTAATCTATCTATCTTTCTTTCTTTCTAACTAATCTTTCTTTCTTTCTTTTTAACTAATCTTTCCTCTCTTTCTAACCAATTGTTAACTTTCTTTCTAACTAATCCATCTATCAAACTTCAAACTACTTTAAACTTCTTCAAACTCTCTGGTCCGGCTTTCTCAAGCCAACTTAAAGTTTGTCTCATCAAAAATTTTTTCTAGTTTTTATTTATTTTTTACATTTAGACACTAAGTTTATGGCACATAGAAGGCCTTGTGACTGTGAAAACATACATACACTTAAGAAAAGTGTGAACCATTTTTATATTTCGCACAAATAAACCACTAAAAACAAACAACGTACTTAATCTGATAAGCAAAACTCTCATCATGAGGATGACACAAAGTTAACTAGTCATTTCAAAGTTTTTTGTGTTCTCTTAACATCTCTAAACAATTTTCCAAAATTATAATTTTTTTTTATTATGAAATGCTGAATATACTGTTTAAAAATGTGGAAAAACATCTAAATGTGCCACGTTATCTTGTCTCAAACCTAGTTTAGTTAAACGGTCGCAGTCATCTGTATGATGGATAGAGATAAATGTATTTGCTGCATTCTTGTTTTCTGCAGTGTTTTAGCAAAAGTATCTATTCTGCTGCTCACCGTGTTTGTGCTGGTGTTAAAATAACCGCGTCGCCTGTACGTCTTTAGCAACGCTCACCGTGGAAAGGGCTTGAATGAAGCGCATGTGGCTCTAGATAAAAATATTTGAGGATATCGCTCCGAAAGATCAACCCTGAGCACTTTAAACTGTAGAAACGGTAAAATGCCGCAATTATGTCCAGTGGTCCGGATGAAACCAAGCCGGGGTTTGAATAACGCTGGCATATTTAACAATGCCGTGCTACTGGACAGAACTGGCGTTTTAAATCTGTAAGGAGTCCTTTTGGTGTCTTACATTGACATTTGTCTTATTGGGAATGTCCTGGAACTGAGCTTTCCACAAGGTCCACTTTCTGTGTTGTGTTGGACTTGGACTCCAATGGAAATTCCCATTAGGATTCTTCAATTATAACCGAAATCCCGTTAGTAATCTGCTTCATTGTTGGACTGTGATCGAGATGGGCCGTGCTCATTGTTGGAGCGAGGAACTGCCCCGGGACCCATTGAAGAAACGCCAACATTTGCATGAAGACTTGAAAGATAAAAGGCTGGAGGGTCGAAACATTTCACAGGTACTTGAGGGCTCTGCTTGATCTCGGGGACGAAGGGGACCCATCTCCTGTCTTTCTCATGCTAATGGAGGACAGTCTGGGAAAGAAATCTCCCCACGATGCAGCGTTGAGGTGTGACTCTCTGCTCATCATTCCTTTATCTCTCCGTTACTGTGTTTCACTGAACGCTATCTTATTAGATGTTTTTCCGTGAAATATTCAAAATTCTCGTTTGTTTTGTGGTCTTGAACATATTACCATAATCATTTACTTCATGGTCTTTTTAAACGTCACTCCAACGGGAGAAAAGGGAAAACAATGTCTCATAAATTATGAATGAGAGGACTTAGTTCCTTAAAACTGTTTTTGTAATTTTGCCAGAGTAGTTCATAGAAAGAGTTTTAGTCAGAGTCAACTCCGGAGAGATGACCAAATTTGACTCGGATCCTCGTGAAGTGATGTTTATTCGAAATGTTCTTAAGACTCATGTTTTTGTGTAAAATCTGTAGTTCGGCTCTGCCTCAAAGACCTTTTTATTACATTTATATTTAAGTCATTTCATAATCACTCGTACCCAGAAAAGTGCTTAGCTTCCATTTGTTGCAAAATGTATTATTTTAAAAGCAAACTACTAAGTAAGTCCTGAAATAATCCATGAAGCCAATAATGAACATGTCCTGGTCATATTTCAACCCAAAATCAAAAGAAAAAAGAATGAAATTACATGTTGCTGTTTTTCTATAAGCGTTTTTTGAGGACAGTAAAAAAATATTTTGCTTTGCAATTTAAGAATATTTTCATGACAAGGTTTCCTTAAATTTTCATTATCGTAATGCAAAAAAATACTGTAATCTCAGTAAAATCATCCTGTTCGGACTTCGGACACAATATTTATCAGGATAAATTAGCCTAAATGCAGTGCTAATATTAAAAGCAGTAATACTTTTAAACAAAGGATTCGCTTAACAAATTGATTTTACAGTATAAATACTGTTAAGTTTTACCAATACAGTGATGAAAATGAGATGTTTTTGCATTAAACCGAATTAAGGGGAAATGTATTGTCATGATTCAATATCACAATGCATAAGAACTTAATGGTCCTGAAAGACCATTATTGTCTGGAAGTGAAATATAATATGGACATTGTTTTCATGGGACCCAACCACCCCCCAAAAACTAATGATTCTTGTTCTGCATACTTCAAGCACACGTCAGGTCAAGATGTGGCGTCGCCAGCTGTTGTCTCTGACCCAGTTTCTGTGGTGTTGTTTATTTTTTAAAAACGATTTTGTTTGATGAAGTAAAAGACACGAGCAGGACTCCACAGGAGACGTGTTGATGGACACAACAGCTGCTTTACCCCTACACACACTCGGCCTCAGACACACAGGGCACGTTCTGAAAAATCCCACTTTTGTTGAGATCACACAGGGTTTTTAGGAATTTCACACTCATTTAGGAGTTGAAGCCTTTTGTGATGTGACTCATTGTCTTTTGTTTGCAAGTTACTGTGAGATGGTAAAAAAACAAGAGGTATATTTTGCACAAAGAAATTGAAGTCTTGGACCATTTAATATTTGCACCCTTTCTTTTTAAAATAATAGTAAAGCCATCAACACTCTGAAATAAGTGAGTTTCTGGCGAAGTGCTCCTTCCATCACCTTGGATAAACTCCGCAGAGGACGGCCATGTCAAAGCATGTCTGAACGGGCTTGAGTCTGATTAAACTTCTGGGGCGGCTGACAGCGTGCCTGTTTGATCTCTTTCTTAATTAACTTCTGTAACGACAGCCTGGAAGATGCCTTAAGATCACTCTCAATGGCAGTGATGAAATGCAGAGGTCTTGAGACGCGTTTATCTTGGAGCCGCTTTCAGAAATGTGAGCCCGGCTGGCTTTTATGATAATGCTGTGACCGTAGCTCATTTTAAAGTGCAAACTGCATCCAGTGCTTAATAACAGGGAGGTTTAGAGCCCAACCAATATAAAGCAGCTTCAGTTTGCAAATGCAAAATCAATGCACTTACAATGGAAGGATTAAATAATAAAGTTCATAATTTTGTTAAAGCAGTCTTAGTGTTTTGTTTGAGTTGTACATTTTTAAAATGTGAATCATGTTTGAGGTATGACTGCTTTTTATGACTCAAATAAGTTTGTACATTTTCTCTAAATAAAGGACCCTTTTTGGTATCCTTACCATATTATGTGAATTTTATTTTACTATGTTTACTGGTTTGACATGGCGGGAGTTTAAAAATAGGACTTAACCTTTCAAGGTCACTTGGTGATTTTATCACACCGTTGTTAACATGAAATTTTCAGGTCTTATGGCTGTAATTGGTTATCATCACGTACATTTTCCATAATCACTGCGTCAGATCACCTCAGTCCAGTATCACTCAAACATATTTTATTAAATTGTGCTGTAAGTTTTTGTAGGAAGTTATATGCAGACAATGTTGGGGAAGTTACTCTAAAAAAAAAAAATAATTACCAGTTATTAATTATTCAATGGTGTAATAAGATTACTGTACTAATTACTCTATCTAAAAAATATTGCATCACATATTACTTTCTAAATCCAATATCAGCCTCGAGCAGTTGAACAATACAGGGATAGACATGAAACTGCTCTGTTAATTATTTCAAATAAATAAATAATATAAAATTGCATTAATTATTCTTGACCAAAGTATTTAAAGGCAGAAGGTTACGTAATTATATAAATGGATTACAACAACACTGGTTATAGCATTTTTTAAGAAATTTTGATAACACTTTTCAACCAGGTCTCATTTTTAACTGACATGCTAATGCAAACAGATAATACAACTTTTGATCTTAATGTGTTCTTGCAAAATGCTGAGATTAACGTTAACTAAGATTAATATATTCTGTAGAAGTACTGTTCATGTAATGTGGCGTACTAATGTAATATTAACAAATAAAGTTTTACTGAAATTTGAAAACACTCAACCCTGAATCCATTTTAGCAAACGTGGAAAAAACCCCACAGGTTTTTAAATTGCACTTTTATTGTATTTGAACTTGTTCTCACCATGAAAATATCCAAGGAAGCTGGCATGGTGTTGTTAACCCCAACCAACCAATGTGTAATGGGTTAAAATTGTGTATATTAATGTTTTGCAACATAGATGGACATCTTTTGTGTGTTGACTCCTTTATATTCTACTTAAAAGCCTCAAAGGGATAGTTGAAAAAAGAAAATTTGTTATTAACTCAGTAATTTTGTTCAAAACATATTCAGTGGAAGACGAGAACATAGACATGTTTAAAATCTGAATAAATCCGTCTGGAATAGTGCAAATGTGAATGAATTGACTGTTAATGTAGTTTTTCCAGCCCAAACCCAGTGAAGCAGCAGAAACAGCTGTCGTCTCTACTGTAAACCATTCAGATCATGGGTTTTGCCAAGTCTTAGCCACGATTCGCCAATGCTCTGCTAAAGACTTGCACAAGCTGCTCTTCAAAACCACAATTCCATCATCAGAGAAATTTGTTTGACCAAATGCAATGATCTGCTCCTGATGTATACGGCATATGTGAAAGTTTCCCTAAACTAAATGTAATCCCTCAAACTGAAACAACTAAAGCTTTTTTTCCCTGATCCACAAACTATTTGTTGCTAGCGTTCCATGAGTTTGGGTTGGTTTTTGGCTGAAAACTGTCATGTTTCATCACAAAATCAAAAGATAAACAGTTATATTTTGCATAAAGACATTTCTGCCTGTGTTTGGAGCCATAAAGTTAATAATTTTCATGACAAACAAGTTTTCATTACATAATGCAAAAAATGTTATTCTCAGTATAATATCACATGGCAAGCCATGTTGGAAGGGCATTTCTTCATGAAATTAGATTGTACGTTTGTGATATGTTCTGATAAAGCAGGATTTCTGAGGGCTTTGAGGCCTGAGTGACGTCGAGTGGTAAGTTCTGGCCAGCTCTTCACAGAGCCAGTGGTTCTTGTTAGTTTTGATAGGAGAATGGGAGCGATTACAAGAAGTGCATGTGCTTTACGTTACGTTCGCTGGCCCTTCCCCCCGCTTCGTACTTAGCATTCCCCTCCTTCACCACAATGCCGCCCAGATGAAATTTAATGAAAAAAACCTGTGCGTATTTCTAGAAGGCACTGTGTACTGGTTTCTACCCTCGGATACACAAGAGTAAGTCTTTGAATCATTAATAAGTGGGACTTCAGCCTCAGAAGTTTGTGTTAAGTTTGACATTCTGAAGGGAAAATGTTTTGTTTAATCCAAACAATAGCTCTGGATTTTTTTAGTTTATTCATTGTTTGCACATACGCTGTTTATTGTGCCTCTTGTGTTAAGCTGGATCTGTTTGTGTTAGGGCTCCATGGTGTCTCCTGAAACACTCATCAGATGCTCCCGCTGTTTAAAGTTGCAGAGGAAGTGTGTGAAGCTCTTTTAATGCTCCTTTAATGTGGGCTGATTGCATCAGATTGCAGGTCTCGTACTGTAAACACGCGGAGGGTTACAGGAGGCTGTCGGACTCCCTGTAGAGTCAGCGGTGTGAACCGACCCCCAGGACTGGACCACGTGCCCAGAACCAGGTCTTAGTCATCGTGAGCATGAAACGGCTGTTTCCCATATGTTCTTCATTCTCGTCTCATTTATTCATGAGGACATGCAGAAAAGTTTCCCTGATGTCCATTTATAATGTGCAGCAAAAATAGAAGTTCATTTTTCGTGTTCCAGTCTTTCTAACACTAAGGCCATGTAAGCATTTTTAGCCAACTGAAAACACCATTCGCTCTTCTAAAGCGCAAGAGATTTCTTGAGAGTTGCTATACTATGAAATATTACTACTATTATTATATGTAAGTGTTATTAGTATCTGATTTTGCAAATAGTTTCTGAACATAAAAATGTTGACAATGTAAAGTACTTGCTCTGGCCCTTGTTTTTTGTTCCGCTGTTGTTGCCGTTGTACAAGCCGGATGTGATGATTGGTCGGTGTGGTATTAGTCCCTCCCCTTCTCCACTGTGATTGGACCGCTGGGTAAAAAGTGATAGTGATGAGCACTGCTAGTTTTCGTACACGCAGTGCTCCCGTTGAAAACAACTAAAAGAAATATGCTGGGCTTAGGGAAAAAAGGCTTTGGTGGACACATGGCATGACAATTTAACAGGCAGTTTTTCTTTCCGCACCTTTAAGAGTTATGTAAATGTAAATGGATTCTGTTATGATTGGCTAAGCTCTTCACTGACAGGTTATCTGTTGCTCTAATAGCCTAGCTAGCAGTACACCATTGTTTTATCTTTATCTATTCATTAATGGCAAAAATATATTTAAAATGCACTTCATTTGCATAATTACTTTAATACACCTCTTCTTTATTGTTTTGGTGGGCATAAAGTGAAAAAAAGGGTGACTGTAACTGTCCTGATATCATAATAAAGAAAACGAGTTAAGTAGTTTAGAGTAATCTATTATTAGTATTATAGAAAAAAAAAACGAATTCACTGCTTAATACTTGAAAGAAAAAAACAAGAACATTTACCAAATTAAAGTCACATACAGGATGAAAAAATACAAAACATCAAATATATCATGCAGAACTTATGACTGTGTCAAGGTCACTAAGTATGAAATATCCCCTGATTTGTCCTTTTTATGTCAAAGTTAGGTTCAAGTTGTAAAATGTCATGTGACACAACTCTCCAAAAACTCTATTTATGAATTAATAATTTATTACATTTCTAAAAATATGTATATATAATTTTTTCCTTAAAGGGGAAAATAATTAAAAGGGGTAAACATATTTAAGGAAGAGTAGGGCTGCACGATTAATCGTATTTTAATCGGGATAACGATATCTTCCTCTCTTGATTAATTTTAAATAATCTTCCCCATATTTGCCTACTCAAAGAACGTGTGAAATGGTCGTTAGGCCTATTACATTACCACTTTTGATAATTATGCAATTTATATTTAAGTCTCTTCTTTTTCTCTGTAACTCCTCAAATGAGAATAATCGTGATTAATTATTAATTTTGAGCAAAATAATCGGGATTATCAGTTTAACCATTATCGTGCAGCTGTACTGTAGAGCTTCAGTAAAAGTGCACATCGAGGGCAAGTATCGGCCACAAACTGAAATCACAAGCCTTCAGAAACCTAAAATGACAAATGGGACAGCCTAGGTCTTGTGAACTTAATGGAGACATGCATACGGCTGCCATTGTAAGTCCACAGGACCGCAAGTGCACATGAAGTGTGCCATTTAGGACTGTGCCATTTAGGACAGGGCCTTTAAATTGGGTCAGCAGATGCTATTTACCATCGAGAGGTAAAGTCAATCCCACAAACCCAGTCAGAATATGGGCTGAGTTGTCTACATCATGTCTATAAACTCACTGTTTGTTATTTTCAGGGCACTGCTGGTTTCGTTCCCAGTGATACCCCCTCCTCCCATCATCGCTCGTATAAACACTGAGAAGCCCATGCTTCGCCCTGCTAATGATGTAAGGTGTTGGGTTTCCACAATTGTGGAGGCTCCGCGTGACCTGTCAGACCTCCTCATGAATTGCAGTGAACAGTGATGGACCTCAATGCAAACGTGTCACGGGGTTCGCTCTCAAAACGCTCTCACTGTCCTCATATCACAATGGAAAAAAACTCATCTGAGGAATTCAATTCTTGAACATCCTCGACCTTAGTAAATATGCAAAGTTTGGTGCAATCTGTCATTTCTTTAAGTATTTTAACAGAACTCCTTCACTTCTTATGAATATTCGGATTTCTTCTGACCACATGAATGGATAGTTATGAATGGCCTTGAGAGTGTGTTGGTACTATTTTACATTTTGACAAATTGGTTGTAAATTGATTGCAAGTGTTTTTGTACGATCTGCTTATCAATTGAAATATTTGAGAAAGCAAGGTTGCTTCAGGTTTTGAAGTGTCATGTAGTGCAATTCACCCAAATCCTTAATGTTCATTATATCTTTAAAAAAAAACTTTAATTTTTTACACCATGATAATTTTGCTTTGAAAATGAACATCTTAAATGGTTTCAAACCTCTATAAAACCAACACAAAAACAAAGATGATATTTATAAAAACGTTCACACCTTGTTTTTCACTCCTGGCTCGCTTGGAGAGTTTGTTTTGGAGCCTGGTGCGTTTTCGCTCTTAGTTCGGTTCGTTTATGCACATGAACATGGAAATCACCCTCTGAACCGCACCAAAGCAATCGCTTCAAGACCGGCTGGCCAAGGTGGGCGAACCAATAAGAGGACAATTATACTAGCATGTGACTTGCATAAACACATTTTGGTACAAATTGAAATGTTGCCTTGTGAAAGCGAACCGAACCATGAAAAATTGCAACATTGAAACACATCATTAAGTCCTTGTTATTAAGTCCGAACAAAGCAAACGATCAACAGGTCTGAAAACGCCCTTAAACTTGATTTGTCAAATTTAGTTTTATTTTGAATCTCATTTTTGCCTTTGAGGCTTTGACAAATTAAACAAAATGTTGCCTCACTGTGACAATTTTTTGTAAATGTATTTGTATTTGTACATGAAATCCAGTTGAAAACTCTTATCTCTTAATATAGTCTGTCAAGCAATTACTGTAAACAATTGTGTATATAAACAGATTCCTGTTGTGACACTCCCTGAATACCAAATCAGCACGCTGGGAATGTTCTGTAATGTAATTCCTCTTTGGCGCCTGGCACCTCCACCAGCCAACCGGCTCTAATCAGACTGGATTTACAGTGGTCCCTTCTGGCTGTTTCATTAACCCCACCCAATCCTTCAGCCACCTTTGCTCCTGCATGCAGACGCCTCCATTCTCTTATTATGATCCAGAAGTGGCACCTGTTCAGCCATGTCCGAGCACAATATGACGACTGATACGGAGAACAGCTGCGAAAACAACTTCCTTCCTGCGTGAAATGAGTCTCCCACCTATTCAATAGATGATGGAGCACCTTGCAAATCTCCCTGCTTTGGGGTCAAAGGCCTGGAGGACATTTTAGGGATAACAGGCTTTAATATCTAGTTTCCTTCACGGAAAAGAAACGGCTAAACGACAAATACCTATTATGTCTGAAGCTAGATCTTGTTTGGGTATTTTCGAAGAGTAAAACATTCCTGTTCTCCAAGTAGAAACACCTGTTCTGTGACTGCTGATAGTGAAATATGTGATGAATGTATAATTCCATTTTTAATAGGCCATTATTGAGCTATAGCTGTCAGCCAATAACAGTTTAACAATGACCATGGTTAAACCAGGTAGACATTTTAACCATGCTGATTAAGTGGTAAATCCTTCTTGCAGTTTCAAAATCTTCAGACCATTTAACTGGGTAGTTATAAATTGACGAGAGTGTGTTGATACTACTTTTACATTGTACGAATTCGCAACCAATTCACCAAAATCTCATTCCTTCGTTTTTCTATGATCTGCTTAAAGTCCACCGAGGGTAGACCTTCATTATTGGTAGTTTTTCCCTCCTATAAATTGTATTATTTACCTACAAACCAATACAAAATTGCTACAAACTCCTAAAATAGCTTTAAAATAGTTTTCTCAGTGTTACAGCAGTGTTATATGTTGGTCAATGGCCATCTTGATTTCTGTTGGCATCGGCCATTGGCAAACTTGCATCGGTCAACTGGATGGGTGAAAGATTTCACAACTGGTTCAAGTTGGTCACGCAGATTTACTGCATTGTTTCCATTGATGTTGCTTTGTGCTTTCCATTTTTGCCCACAAAAAAAATCTCATTGGTTCAAAACCCTATTCCACACAACTGCATATAAAAAGTAAAATATTTTGATTAACTGTGTTGCACCTCGCAACATTTTTGCTTAAGTGTCAGGGAAAAAAAGGCGTTTGGTAAATCATCAAGTGTCAAATATTAAAATATGATCTCATAAAGTTTAGGTATCCAGTTCTTACCCCTACAGTTTTCTGTGGGCCGTCACATTTCCAAGTGGGCCGTTCTCATGGTTTCAGACCAGATTAACAACCCAATTAAAAGGCTTGTGTTTAAAGAGGACAGGTGGAGTTCATCAGCACATCTGTGTGTGGCACACTGTGTGGGGTGTGTGTGAGATTACAGTGCCGTCTTGAGTCCACCACCCCAAGGGTCTTTGTTTTCTTTGCCAAGTAAATCACATTGACTTATAAATCAACGGCTCTTTCTAACTCATCCTCCCAACTGCATACCCACTGTGCTTCCTGTTGCACCTTTTTAATACACACAGTTGAAATTGGTGTGTAAAACTGCGTCGGCTCTCCGAAATACTCGACTGTGATTGGTGAATGGCGACATTTTGCTGCTGAAGTGTATGGTCGACAGGTTTATTTTGTGTTAATGCTTGGCTGAATGTACAACATCTCTTACTTGTTTAATGGAAAATCAGTCGTGACTCTGATACAAGCGGATTAGTGGGTCCCAGATTTTCCAGAGGTGGATTGAGTTCGACCACAGACGCGCCTTATAAAGTTTTGCTCAGCGATGAGCGTCTGCCATCAAAGGTCCATTGTGAAAGTGCTCAAGGAAGACTGATAGGATTGTAAACATAAGTTGAACCTTTATTTGTTAGAATTCTGGTCTTCAAGGTACTGTGTGTTTGTCTAGAGCAATGTCAGAAACCATCGTTTTGGATGGTTGCTTCCAAATGTTTTGGTCTCCAGTATCTTGAGGTTTGTGTGTTGAAAGAGGCCAGTTTGAACACAGTTTGATAGTGTTAGGGCACAACCCATGCTCTTTGGAGAGGTTTTTTGAGCAAGCATACATAAAGTTTATATGTTCTTCAGCCAATCAGGTTCCTTTCCTGGTTCTCTCCTGGCTTGTTAGTTGTAGAGAGGGCATGAATGGCATCTTTGTCCCAAAAAATTCAAATTCCTCCACAGGAATCCAGGAAGTGGAGAGCAACTTTAGCCAGGTTAGTGCTCTTGCCCTGAAGCATCCTGCTCTCATCAGGGCCAATGAAAGTCATATTGATATCAGCTGCTTTTGAGAATTTAATATTAAACACAACATGGTTTCATTTAAAACATTGTGCAGTTGGTCTCATTTCGACATATAATGTCTTATACAAAGTTGTTTTGATATAATGTCCAAAACTAGTGATCTTCAGTTTTTCTATGTCTCTTATAACATACCGAAGCCCATGTTTAGGGGTGCTCCGATTGATCCACTTCTGATAGCTATCAGATAGCTGATGCTGACGGTGCATAAAATAATTATAATGCTAAAGGTAAGGTACAATTCATATTTCTTTATTAAATAATGTGCAAAGTAATTTGAAAACTTTGTGTGAGACGTAATTTCGCTCATGCACACTCAAAGCGCACACACATAAGCCTGCCGGTACCACACATTACGCTTAAATGTTCAAATAAACTCAAATACAAAATAACTGTCTTGAGTATCCATGTAAACAGTCGTTTTTGTCATGAGCGAACGTAAATAGTTGTGTAACAGTAAGGCCCTGTCCCAAATGGCACACTTCATATGCACTTTCAGTCTTGTGGACTTACAATGGCTGCTGTGTGTGCATGTCCGTGAAGTCCATGAGACCGTAGGTGTCCCATTGGTCATTTTCGGTGTCAGAAGAGTGTTTTCGAGCACCCCCCCAAACATATTTGTCCTACTACTTTTAAAATGAATAAATAATCAATTTACTTTTAGTGTAAGTTTTAGAAATGTAGCTTTTATTTCTATTCTACACCTTTCTTTTTCAGTTTTAGTTTTTATTTCCAGTTAATTTAGTGATTCAGGTTATTTCAGTTGATTCCCAAGCAAGGCAACATTTCTAATTTTTAATCCTATATTTTATTTTATTATTATTATTATTATTATTATTATTGTTAAAAATATTAGATTTGTTTTTCACAATACACTAGTCATCACGAGCTGACTTGATGAAATGCTCAGATGTTTTGAAATTAAAATTCATAGTAAAAATGAAATTGTATGTTTGTAAATAAAATAACATAGCTGTTGTAGCTCGGAAGTGTGTGAGTCTCTTAAGGAGTCTCTCCATTGTTTTAACCCAGCGCTTTCCCGTAAACTACATTTGGAGTTGTTGGTTTTTTACCTGCTTTATTTAAAGCTTTCAATGGTGGTCAGTCAGATTGTGTAACAATTGTCGGTGCAGCTGTGTGGTTCGTGTCAAGTGGCGAGTTAATTCTGCCTCACGGCCTCATGGGAGTTTACAGACTAGGTCTTCTGGTCACGCGGAGCCGCAGATAGAGGACTTTCTTTTTCCTGTTGAAGAACGAGGAGAGATTATACATCTGTGTTTATTTGTGCAGTTGTGTTAGTGGTTGGTGAGGGGTTTGCTGTAGGAGTCTCCCGCTACATCATTGCCCGGCTCTGGTTTGCTGTCGCACTCAGTTAGTAAAAGCAAACGACGATTGCGTAAATAGTGCAATACATATAGTGAATGTCTATGGGGCAAGGCATTGCACCAGTATAATTGTTCAAACTAAATTGATTACACTCAAAATTATAGCCTTACAAATAACACGTAAACAAAGGAAGTAGCCAAGAAAAAGTTTATTTTGTGCTTTTAAAGAGACCTTTGAAATAAAGTAAATTTTGCTTGGTCTTTTGACATATAAGAGGTCTTGGTACCATTAAAACATCCTGCAAGTTTAATAGGAAAAACTTTATACATTTATATTTGTACCTCAAGGAACAAGTTAAAATATTTTTTTTTAAATCCATGTCATGACCATTTTAATATTTGTGTGAAATATTATTTTAAGTGTTGATTGCAAATACTTTTTTGTCTAAATAGAAGAAAACTACTTTTAAATTCAGAATACAGGACTAACACGTCACAATTAACGCTCATTCTAAACCTTTTTTGAGATTTTAAACGGGTTTCAACTCTTAAAACATATATTTTTTAAACATTTACTTGTGTTTTACTCCACAGCACTTTGGTCAGTCTCGTGGCTGTTTTTAAATGTGCTCTATAACTAAAAGAGCTTGAACTTCTCAATAGCTGTCAATGGAGAATGATGCTTTTTGCCCCATAAAGGTCTAGTTTCAACATCTACAAGAAGAAATTCATGCAAAATACCCAAACCTTGATTCTTTGGATATAACGATCTGTAAAGCATTGTTTACATGGAGCAAACTCTACACACAGGAATTACATCAGTAACCACACTTTCATTGGCCTAAAAAAAGCATTCCCACCTAAAATGAGTGATGCCCTTAAACTTTTCCCCCACAGACTTCCATTGTAACTGAGAGACATGATGAAATCATCTATGGGAATGCAATAATGCATGTCCATAGAGATTAACTTGCATTGAACCCAGACTATTCCTTTAGTGCTCTGGTGGTGTGGAAATTCTTCATAATGCTAACAGAATTTAACCATTTTGAATAAAATCTGCAGACGTAGACAGTTGTCTTCTGCTGTTTCAGGACAATGTCAGGTTCATGGATAAAGATCTTGTCTCCTGGATACTTGCATGTAGAGACATGATTCTGCTTTCATAGACCTACAGATGTAATGACTTCTGTCTGTGTGAAGAACAACAATGATAAGGCAGAGGTGGCTTACGTATGGGTTTTGATGATTTTTTTATTGTTGAGCATAATCATAACCACATAATAGTCAGTACTCAGCCTTTAAACATTGTTTTGATGAGTTGGGAATCTAAGGTTATGGCTGGACACATAGTAGGAAAACTTTTTAATTTTTAAAAAAAAAAGAAAAAGTTTGATTAAAATTTCATGACTCCTTTTCCATGAATCAGTTTTATCATAATCGTTGTTTATTAAAACATAGCCTATATGAATTTTAATGTTGCTTTTTATCACATATGTTTTGTTATATTGGTCCATATAAAAGAATATAGTTAAATATTCTTTATTTTGTAAATAAAAATCACCATATGAGCCATTTCAGAGTATATTATTGGCAAAATGATGTGTGATGATGGCCCCACAATAATACAAATTCATGTACCAAGCAAAGTCGGAATAATAATCACAAGTTGCAATTGGTACACATCAAAATCTGTCAGTGCTTGGCATTAAATAAAAAATCATACATATCGAGTATTAAGTTAAACACAGTAAATAAAATAGTTGTGAATAGTTGACCCAGGGCTCAGTGCTAAGGGTTTTTTGTTCTGGTTCGACCGGATTTAATGTGTACTTATCCTGCCAAAATAAGAAAAGAAAATTTTACCACAATTTTAGATACTGGTGAAACTTCACAATTTTCAATTCCAATTTCGGTACCACACCAAAATCTTCCAGCCTAACTTATATAAAGTCCAAACTTAATTTTTTTAAGTTTTTCAGGTTGGTCTTATTGCACATGAATGGTTTAAAATGTTTAAATTGGCAAGACATGCAAACGATAAACTTTCCTGTCAGCCCAACAAATAGGGCTGGGACGGTTACCGCATTACCGCAATGCCGCGGTCACGTGACTCCAACCGCGGGTCTGAGCTCGTCACCGTCATCACCGCAAAAAAAAAAAAAAACAACCTTGGCCTGCACATGTGTGCACGTTGTGTCTAATGACATGGATTCATTGATTCTAATGACATGGATTATGTCTAATGATATTGTGGCTTACATGGATTCAAGGTTATCTAAACAAAACTTATCATCAAAAGATGGAGCAAATCCGACCTTTCGCGAGTTGAGGAGCGCAATGTTCCATGACGCATAATAACATTCCATTCGTATTAGAGATGCGCGGATGGGCTATTATTATTTCATCCGCAACCGCATCACAAAACTCATCATCTGTCCGCCATCCACCCGCACCAACGTTTTTTGATCAATTTTCGAAACCGCATCCGCGGCGCTGACTGTTTTAAGGTCTATGAGCGATGCGAGGCGCTGCTGTCGAGAGGATAGAAAGCTCTTGGTTGTTCTAGAAAGAACACTGATCCAATGCAGCAAAGATATTTAAAGGCTAAAGTCCCTAGTATATTGGCTATGTTGTATCCCCAGAATATCAGCAGTGAACTCCGTCTCCGATCGGCGCACAGGGATAAATATGAATAAGTAAATAGCTTATAACGCACATCGGCAAACCTGACCTTACCTGACTAGGCTACTGTAGACTAAAATGTTGGGGCTGGCTATTTAAAGCGGTTTACCGCCATACCGTGGGAAAATCTTGCTTTTCAACCGCGGTTAGAAAAAATCCATACCGCCCCAGCCCTAACAACAAACACCGCAGTGATCCACACAGAAGTACATGCATATCAGCACAGGATGATTTGTCATTTCACAGATGACACGCATTCAAAAATACTAACCCTAACTACCCAATTAGATTTTTTAGGGGTCTCTTGTTACATTCAGGGGGTTTCAGACTGCCGTAAATCAGCCTGTGTTTTTGATGTTGTTTTACTAGGATGTGAACCTTTCAGAGCTTAAAATAACAGTAGGGCGCAGACTGGTAAAGACCGGAAAGCCGAAAGTATACTTCCCCTGTCCGCATTACACTCCGGCTCACGGATTAATGTCTGCATGACGTTAATTTCTTCATCATCACCACAATAGTTTGCTGATGGCCAACGGACATCGCATGGGATTTGAGCTAGGGGTGTGCAATATCATACCGTCCACGATAATACCAGTATACATTTTTACATGATAAAAAAGTGTCATATCGCGATATCAATGATATAGCGACGCGATGACGTATGGCGCATTTACGTTCCCTAGCACGCACAACAACAACACCTGTCTTAGCGCGAGAGCAGCCTGTCAGCCTCCGATGACGATTTAGCAATTTCACAAACAGCTTGAGTGTTCAGCGGGGCTGCCGACGCGCATCTTCTCTCGCGCGCGTTTAGGAGTCGGGACATGACTGAATGGTCTCTTGCACAATCGGGCCATCAGTGCATCGTAACTAAACTTTATAATTGTCAAGTCTTCTTAATTCTTATCAGTTTAAACATTCAAGCGGTTTTAAACTATCCAGTAAGCTACTCGCGCACTCTCTGAGAGTACATAGAGTACAGCTCGCGAGAAACTAAAGTTATTTTTCGCGGATTATATCGCTTTAATGGGGGGAAAAAACGCTAAATTGTGTAAAACTTCCGGTCTTGGTAAGTATACTCATAAACACAGTCGGTTATGTATAAAACGCATGTGACAGTGTGACAGACAGTATAATGAAAACAGCAATGGATCCGTGCACTAGCTGTAAAAGTGACAGCAGCCATAGGCTATGCGTCTGTCATTAATGTTGTCGTCAAAGCAACAAAAGATAGCAAAAGATAGAAAAAAGATAGATAATGAATGAGAATTATTAGCCTATGTATTTAGTTTAATCAGGAAAACAGAACTAAAAGACTGTGTTATTTTACATTTGATTACTTTATTATGTTTCTGTAGTATTTCTGAATACTGGTGTTAGACCTACACACATTTAACATTTAATTCAAAGATTGAAATCAAGCTTCCTTGAGTTGTGTAAACTCTTAACAACAAAATTACCACATTGTAAAAACGCAATGAGTGAGCAAACATTTAGGCGATATAAACATAATAAGAAAATTGATAGAATTTTGAGGCTATATCGCCCACCCCTAATTTGAGCACATGAAAAGAAAGGTCCTCTAGATCCATCCATCCATTCTCCCGGTCAACAGATTAAACTCGGAGAGGCTTGAGCACTCAACAGTATGCGAGACGTAACATGAAAACTAAGCATACCTGGACCTTAAGATGACCATATGACCTGCTCTCAAGGATAATATACGGACACAGGTGCGGGCGGAGATGATAGACTCATAAAGACAACAACAGATGGATGAAGAAACAGGGTTTCATAGGCTGATGTCACATTGACATCATGTCAGAGTGAATTAAAGAGAGGTTATCTCGCTCCTAACAGGTGCAACCTTGCTTTACCCCCTTGCACTCATGAAATATCTCAGTGTGGTTCAAACTTCAGTCACTCATCGCAGCTGTTTATTGAATATGTTTTACTCCACTCCACAGGGAATCCGGGCTTCATTTCCCATTCCCAGTGCAAGCTGGTACTCTCCCAGCGTGAATTGTGGTTGTTGAAGCGTGACCGACTACTGTCTGTCTGTCTGAATGTGAAGTCTTCTGGTGAATGGAGGCTTCACTCTGCGGGGTTGGAAACGGGCAGAGGCGCCACAGATTTAGAGACTCCTGTCGTTCTGCCTTTTGTTTTATTTCCCCCCTTTTTTATATGTGAAAGTTGGCATGTTGGAATGCTATTCTTACAGGAGTGATATAAAAACACATCAACTGTGTTTGAAGATTATATGGTTGTCACTGGCATATCAAATTTTGTAAACCAAAGCAAGCATCACTTTTACTATTGCTTATAGTCGTATTGCTGTTCATATTTAGCCTGGTTAAAACCAGACCCTTCTCAGTCGTAACTGAGTTAGGGTCTGGGGAAGGTTCATTGACAGCTCACTTCCAAAGGGGCGTCACCAACGGACGTCGCTCAAATGCCTCTGTAAGCAATTGGATGGACCTAAAACCAATCAGATCGATCGTCATCTTGTAACGCCCGCTCAACGTTTGTGCTCGATTTGGAAAGATTGGAAATGAGCTTCAATGGGCTCTTCGCCAGACTAACTTGCAGAGCAAATCTAAATTTGCTGGAAGTTTGTCTGGATTTTCCCAGGCTAGTTCATATTCATAATCAATATCTCGGTTGCTTCCTTCTAACCTGTTTCTGCACCAAACACGTTTCCATTATTTATCAATGGCTACAGATGGATATTGAAAATGCTGATATAGCACTTTTGCTTTAATGTAAAGTAGGAAAACAACACGTGGGTAGCTGACAAGATTTGCCAACAAGTGACTTATTATGTGCATTATGTGCTTATTCACTAAACCAGCCATTTTTTGGTGGTGTCCGATTCAAAATAAACCTGGAACTGCAATGTCCTAAACACTCACATTATTCCTCAAAGATGAGAAACTTTGGCCTCCTGAGCCAAAGCAGTGATGTCTAAGAATTTTTACCAAATATTTCTCCCAATTGGAAATTAAAATAAAAAGGTTAGATCAGAAGGTATTTTTATCAGGGTTTTTTTCTTTCTTTTTTTCTGCGTGTCTGACACATAGAAGGCAATTGTGACTGAGAAAACATACTGGAGGTACAGGTTTACCTTAAGAAAAGTATGGACCATTTTTATATTTTGCTCAAAGTAATAAATACAAACAGCATATATAATCTAACAATCAACTCTCATCATGAGCACAAAACAAAGTTAACTAGTCATTTCTATGATTTTTGTCTTCCCTTGTCATCTCTAAATAATTTTCCAGTTTATAACATTGTTTATTATGAAATGCTGATTAATAATGTTAAATGTATGGTAAACAAATGTTTAAATGCGCCATGTTAACTTGTCTCAAACCTGGCTTAGTTAAACCCTGAGTGCTTGTGGCGTGAACCGCTCCATTGTTTAGACTCGCTACTCACTTTAAACTGTAGAAACGTTAAAATGGTGCAATTATGTCCCGCGGTCCGGATGGAATCAAGCGTTTGATTACCACTGTTTTAGGTTATATTAGCTGTGCACTCAATGTACTTTAGTGCTTCTGAACAACCATCTTTGTTGAGTGATTCTGTATTAATTATTTTGGTTGCTAAATGTTTCATTGAGTTATATTGCTTGTCCTGCATCTGATCAGCCTGAAAGTAACTATTTTTTATCGGTTTATTTGTTTGTGTTAGGCCTGACCGATATGTCAAATATATTGACAGTATTTTAATTAAATAAAATATCTATCCTATTATTAAACAACAACCTCAACCTCCCTCCAATAAAAACACATTAGCAACCTAACAGCAACATCCTGGCAGCCACCCACAACATTGTAGCATTGCCCAAGCAATCACCCAGAACACCCTAGTATGTTGGTAAGGCTGTTTCTTTATGGCTGTTTCTTCATGAAAATCAAATGTGATTTGAAGTTAAATAATGTTATCCAAATAAATGAAGGTAATGCATCATGTAAAACCCACACTTTGCAATGGTGCAGGATGCATGTGTATACAGTTCATGAATACAGATTCGAAACTCGCATCTCATGCTTCAAAATGTCTATTAGTTGTATACAATCCAGGTGCTCTAGCCACACTTTGATCTGAAACGAGGCCAATGCCAATGGTTTTACTCAAATACATAATGCTTAAGGTTATCATTTGGGTCAGATCGACTGGTCAGATTTAAAAAGGTCCAGTTCTTGACTCGTCTACCCCAGCTGTCTAAAGCACACCTGGGCTTCTGGCCTTGAAGTTCCAGCTGGATGAAAACAAAGAACAAGTCTGAGGGAGGGTGAGGGGGTGTCTGCTCTTTTTCAAAGCTACATTTTCACCTGCATTTCAGCATCTTACTAATCAATATCACAAGTTGTCCGTCTGGACATGTAAGTGCTGAGACTGATCTACTAGATTAGTTTTTTTGGCGCAGTACTGGTTTTCTTTACTCATGCCTGTGCTTTGTTTTCTTCTCTTCATAGTGATCCTTGTCCAGGCTGGCTCTTTCTATTTCACCAAGGAGCCAAAATCCCAGGATGCCTTGCACGGGCGCAGTGCCATGCTGCGGTGTGAAGTAAACGACCCTCAAGGTGTCATCTACACCTGGAAGCACAACGGTGAGACTGTCACCAATTCAGAGCGACGATTTCTGGAAGGGGGCAACCTGAAATTCACTGCCATTGACCGAACGTTGGATTTAGGAAACTTCCAGTGCTTTGCCTCAAAGAACAGCAGTGGTGAAGAAGAACGCACCGGCGAGGCCTCCTTCAATATCAAATGTGAGTGTAACGCCCATGCATCGCTCAAAATATCCCTCCTTCCCAAGTCTTAACAAGTTAGTTAAACTCTGTGTTTGCTGCCTCTTGGAAATGCTTTTCCTGGCGTGTAAAGCACATGTGAACCATTGGCCCTTCTTAGCCTGCCTACTTCACCCCCTTTGCGACTGCAGTAAGCTAAACAACGCCCGCGTGAGAGAAGGTTATTTTGAGCCAGCAAGTGGAAGCCAGACAAAGCGCCCCTTTATATCCGATGCCAAGATTAATTGGTTGAAATGCAACGTCCGGCCGCTTGAGTCAGATAACAAGTAAGGTCAACTAAATGGAGAGGCCTGTTTTTGCAGCGGGTGCAAAGCATGACCAGATGGTGTGAATGGGGGGGTTTGTTTTTGATAATGAGTGCAGAGGGTTTCAACAACAGTTTCATCCATCTCCTGATCATCAAGCTGTTGGTCTTTAACATATCTTTCTTACAGGGTTGGAAAGTGGTGCAGTGAGTCTGAAGAGTCCAGAATCAGTGGCAGAGATTGAGAGCTCCTCACAAGTGATACTACGGTGCAACATAGATGGACACCCACGGTGAGCAATTGCATGTCTGATTCCTAGCCTTAGATTAGAAACATGCAGTGGAAGCGAGTGCATTTAGCGACGCAAGCTCAAATTCGCATTTCATTGAGTTCTGCAGTTCATAATGCAGAGCAGGTACTCATTATGTTCTCATCGTAAAGGTCCGGATATACTTCATTTTCTGCGCTCTGCTCCGTCTAGCACAAGACTTTCAAAGTAGTATGGACTTTCAGTTCCAGATGGACTCAGGTGCATTTAGTGGACCTTTCTATTTGAGTGTTAAAATCAGTTGTGTTGTAGTCCGGGATGCAAACGGACATGTGCTCAGACAGCAGAAGACTGCGGATGATGGAAATTGCATATCTTTGCGCCAGAGCAGAACACAGACCAGGGAAGTATAGTTCTGGCATAAGCCCGGGATTTCCAGTCCTGCTCCTGGAAGGCCTGTCCTGCAGATTTTAGCTCCAATCCTAATTAAACACACCTGGATCAGCTAATCAAGTATTTCAAGATCACTAGAAACATATAGGCTGGTATGTTGGGGCAGGTTGGTATAATGTCCGGTATAATGACAGACATTTGATGGTAAATTGCCCCCTTGAGGATTTTATCACTTAAAACTCATCTTTGATGACCAATCACAGGGAATGATGTCCATCAAACACTGTAGTTGTGGCTGAGACAGGAAGAGTTTGTTTAGTTTTGTTAAGTCGAGAAGATATTGTTTTCTGTTCTACGAAACCAAATCCACTTTGATGCAAAGGATGAGTACTCACGCTGGAAAATTGCCCCCTTGAAAATTTCATTACCACCACAGTAGACCAACATACTAAGCCAACTACTGAATGTTGTTGACCAAACATTCAGATCACGACCCAAAATTCTTTGGTAACATTACAAAATGCATGTGTGATTTTTGACAGCATACAAACAAACTACATGGAGAAAGAGCTTGTGGCCACGTGTGGTTGTTGCTGTCTTGTTTGATGGAGACGGTATACTACAAGTTTGAAATTCATAGCATTCGTAGCATCTCTGACTACTTGGAGTGTGCTAAACAGACGGCAATGTTGTCAAAGCGATCCCCGTTCACACGGATCAGTAAAAACGACTAAAACGGCTGTATTATTCATGCCAGGCCAGTAGTTGGCCATCTCACTTTGTAAAGAAACACTACTCGCCTATAGACTGAACACTTAATACATAATACATATACATAGACGATAACGGTATCTTTTCCAAAAACGTGCACTTTGAAACCCGTTTTCAGGCCCCCAAAACGCCGTTGTCGTGTAAAATGAACGGACCTTAAAGTAGGGTGTTTTTGAAGGGCTTCCTTCCTCAGTACTTAAGGTCTAACTCTGCTGCAGCACATCTGCCTGTTATTTTCAAGTGATCCTGAACCAGCTAATTAAGGTGCTCATTTGTGTTTGATTTAAGGCTGGAGCTTAATGAGTGCTAGGCAACTCTGGCCCTCGAGATCCACTTTCCTGTAGTTATTCTCCAATCCTAATCAAACACACCTGAACAAGCCAATCGAGATCTCTAGGATGACTAGAAGGCTACAAGCGGGTGATTTTGATGCTGAACTCTACAGGAAAGTGAAACTCGAGGGCCTGAGTTGCCCACTCCTGAGTTAAACTCTGCATGTTGAGGGTTGGCGACCCGTTACCTAGAGTAACTTCTTGTGAAGTTTTCTTCAGTTATAAATAACCCTTCTTCCAACTGAATCTACAGGCCAACCAATCGCTGGCACAGAGATGGAACACTATTAACAGAGAAGAGCTACAAAATAAACAACAAAGAGAGAACCCTTATGCTGCCGAATGCCAGTCCTGATGACAACGGACTCTACTACTGCTGTGCAAAGAACGCAGCGGGCCAAGTGTGCAGCAATGACAACTTCACACTTAACATCATAGGTATGCGTGTTTCTCATTGTGTTTGGATGTGTAATTGAACAACAGGCACTTATATTATCAACAGGCACTATAATTTAAGTTTTACCTTCCCATTATGTAATGAATGGCATTGATCTCCCTCTTGAAGATAAGAGTTTTCCTCAACCAGTGGTGAAGCCAGAAGATTTGGTGGTCCTGAAGAATGCGGAAGCGCTTTTCCACTGTCAGTTCACGGCTGAACCGCTGCCTACCGTTGATTGGTACTATGAGAATGAGGTGGTGGCCAACAAGAGCCGGTACTACATTTTAATTCAGTTTGCGTGTAATTACTAGAAGTTTTGTACTTTTATAAAGTTTGAAAAAGTTATATGCTCTTAAAATGAATGCAACTTTAGAAACATGTGTATTCAAATAGAACAGTTGGATTCTGAAAGTAAAGGTTGCTTTATAGGAATTAATCAAATAGTGATAAATTAATTTGGGAATTTTTAACGCTGCAAATTAGCTCACACATGTGTGAAAATGAATACACCACCTATTGTAGCATTAGTCAGCCACTTGTTCTCTCCATGATGATTATAAATTATAATGTATGGATGCATTTCCTCTTTTTTTCCTACAGTGTCTTTATTCTGAGCAATGGATCCCTCTTAATAACTCAGGTGAAGCAGCGAAACACAGGCCTGTATAAATGTGTGGCACAAGGACCCCGTGGCCCTCCTGTCTCTCTCGAGGCCTCACTGCGAATCGCAGGTAACAAGCTTAGACCTGTACGTGTGCAGTTAGACATGCAGTGATGTAGTGTACAGGCCTCTTTGGCCCATAGAATCAAATGTATGTAGGAGCAAGAAATATCAGAGGGATTGACCCATGACTTTATTATTGAATTATTGAAAATTAATTTTGATTTTCAAACATATCGGGTTATAACTGATTAAACGAATGAAATTGAAAAAAGAATATCAAACCTCAAAGTTTCACTACATAATATTTTAAAACTTTTAACCGCCAAATCAATGTCATGTCAACTTCAAGAAGCATTCAGGAAAAACGGGAAGTTATATTATAGAGAGGACCCATGCAGACATTTGTGACTAATTTGATCTTCTTTTTTTATATACCGGTATGCTACGGTAACATTGTAAAATGTAGTGTGGTAAATTAAGACTTGTCTTGAAAGTGGCATAAAAGTTTTTAAAAGTGCCCCTATTTTTTCCCCACTGAATATTACATTTCATGCAGTGTGTAATACTAGCTGTTTTTGAATGTAAAAGACCTGTAAAGTTTTAAAGATCAAATAAAGTTAGTCTCCTAAAAAAAAAGAATCGATTCTGAACTGCTGAAACAAGTTAATTCAAGTAATACCAGTCTCACTTCCTGTTACAAACATACGTAACAATGTAAAAAATTTGCATAATGCCCGTCTATGGTTTTCATTGGCTACCCATGAATGATGTATACTTTGACCCTCAAACACTGTAGTTGTAGCTGAGACAGAGACTCCAAAACAACATTAGGAACCTTTAAAATAGCATAATGGCGGCACTTTAAAGGAGTCCTTAAGGTATGGAATCGTTTAGTGGAACTTGAACTGGACCCAGAATGGATGCATTCCTTACGATTCGACCCTAATAATAATCCATTTGTGTCTCACTGATATTGTATAGAGGCCTGGTCTGGTTCTAGTGTCCCTCACATACTGGTGAACTCTGGGATCCTGATGCAGTAAATCTTCAGAGCGATTAACTGCAGCTTCAGTGATGAAGCTCATCTAATCCCTTTCTGTTTCCAGCACCTGCTTGAGTGCTTTTACAGCACTGAGCGGCTTACACAGCTCAGATGTCATTGTTTTCACTGAATAATGGGCTGCATAGAGTCCATGTTTTGCTCTCAAACGTCTCCATCTAACCTGTTTCTTGTCACCGTTTTCCCCTCAGAAATCGAGGACATGATGCCGAAACAGTCCAGGGTGTTCACCGGAGATTCTCTGGAGCGGGTGACATGTCGACCTCCCCATGGGCACCCGGAGCCAGAGGTTTGGTGGGAACATGCGGGACAGCGCGTTCCACCCACAGGCAGAGTATCCCAGGATGGACTGGACCTGATTTTCAGTCCCACCCGTGGCGAAGACTCGGGGACCTACACGTGTTTTGCACAAAACAAGGCTGGACTGAAGAAACAAGAGTTGACGGTCACTGTGGCCAGTAAGTCTCACGCCAGAAATGCACTCAGATATGAATGCTTGGCAAAAGTTTTGCAAGTGCCTGTTCTTCTGGACGCAAGGTGGTGACAGTTTTTTTTTTCAAATGTCTGTGCCATTGTTTAGATTGTTTAACTGATTTGGTCAGCTCTTCAAACTGGTGCTGTGCCATTAAAGTAGTTGACTAAGAGACAAGAGACTAAGAGACATTTCAGCATGCAACAAAGCAAAATAAATCAAGCATTCCATATTATTGCCGCTCTTGTCACTAGACTATTTAACATGTCCCTACAGCTCTCGGAGTTCCCTATTGATTGGAAATCAGCCACAATTTTCCCCCTCTTCAAAGGGGGTTCTGAATCTGACCCAAATTGTTACCGCCCAATTTCCATCCTTCCATGCCTTGCCAAAGTTCTGGAGAAGCTCTTACAAAAACAGTTAAATGATTTCCTGGATAAAAATCATATATTATTTGACATGCAATCCGGTTTTTCGGACAGGACATGGGTGCATAACAGCCACCACAAAGGTCCTTGACGATGTAATTACAGCATTAGACAGCAAACAGGTCTGTATTGCCACCTTTATAGACCTCGCCAAGGCCTTTGACTCTGTCGACCATAGGGATCCTCTTACAAAAGCTTTCCAGTATTGGTCTGTCCTCCTCTAGCTGTGATTGGTTTGCTAATTATCTCACCAACCGTGTCCAGCAATTGAAGGTTGACAATAGGGCTGGACCAGAATATTCGAATATTCGTTCGGTGGGTTGGTATTCGATTTGAAAATTTGACATTCGAATATTCGTTTTTTTTGTTTTTTTTTGCACACCTGGGATCCCCCGCGAAACGGTTCTCACTCGCGCTTGAATAAGGCCGGCGACACACTGGCTGCATGGCGTGAGCGTCTCAGCTGTGTGGCATGTACGTTTTTATTTCAGCTCCCATGTTAACAGGTTGGAGTTTGCACACTGCCTGTGTGAAACACGCGTCTCAGGCGCGGCTCGAGCCACGCGGAAAATGCGTGCATGCTAGAAATAGAACCGACGCCTAACTGCAACGGGAGTGTTCTCTGGCTAGAGCGCAGAACAGCGGAGTTTGTATGGACCGAAGTGCATGCCTGAGCTTGTGTTTTGGGTTAAGCTGCGTTGCTTTGACATTGTGGAAAATAGAATAATAGAAACAAAATGTATTAGCCTTTTACCCGTTATTATCAATCTAAATCAATCTCGTTTTTAATTTAACTTAATTTCGTTTTTCTTTACTTAAATTTTGTTTTTTCTTTATTTAAGTTTCATTTTTCTTTATTTAAATTTCGTTTTTTCTTTATTTAAGTTTCATTTTTCTTTATTTAAATTTCGTATTTCTTTATTTAAGTTTCGTTTTTCTTTATTTAAGTTTCGTTTTTCTTTATTTAAGTTTCGTTTTTCTTTATTTAAATTAATTTTTTTCTTTATTTAAATTTCGTTTTTCCTTATTTAAATTAATTTTTTTCTTTATTTAAATTTCGTTTTTCTTTATTTAAATCTACCCTTTACTGTGTCAGTAATTTGTTAGTCAGAAAAATATTAGACTACCTTAAAAGTATTGCTTAATTTAACAGACCTGAGTGTGTGCGTTTTATATCATAGTGGAGTGTCCGTTCTCGGAGCATATAAACCCTGCCCGCGTGAGGTGCGCTGCTTCCCGCTCGCGCTGTTCTGTAGCTGACTAAAAGTTTATTAATTCTGAATGTGTCGCGTCTCGCGTGTCCATCTATATTGCACCAAATGCAACACTGCACTCCCTTGTGAAGTCGGTTGGATGAACGGTTCTCGAAATAATCAAAATGCAAAAAGACAGACCAACACAGAGATTCCTGCCTTTATTAGTGAAAAGAATATGTTCAGCCCCCTCTCGCCGAATATTCGATGTTCATTACTACCGAAGCTTCAAAGCTCAAAAAATGGTATTCGGACCAGCCCTAGTTGACAACATTATGTCAGACCCACTCACTGTCTCTAAAGGTGTGCCCCAAGGCTCCATCCTGGGTCCAATCCTTTTTTCTATCTACATCAATGATATAGCCAGAGCTGTTGGTACCTCTCGGATTCATCTTTATGCAGATGATACCATTTTGTACTCAGTTGGTTCCTCTCCCAATTCTGCGGCTTCCAGTCATAAACTCAGCTTCACCTATATAGAGCAGTTCTTTGACAGTCTCCACCTCCGTATTAACGCCAGTAAGACAAAATGTATCCTTTTTAGCCGAAAACCGGTTACAGAGACTCCACCTACAATCACCTGCATGAACGGTATGGCTCTGGAGTATGTCAAAGAATATAAATATCTAGGTATCTGGTTGGATTCATCCCTGTCATTCATTACACACATCAATAACCTTCAAACAAAAGTCAAAGCTAGACTAGCCTTTCTTTTCCGTAATAAAGCCTCCTTTACCCATGCTTCCAAATGCACCCTCGTTAAGACGACAGTACTGCCAATTTTGGATTATGGCGATATTATCCACAGAATGGCACCAAAAACAGCTTTAAGAAAACTTGACACAATCTATCATTCAGCCATCCGTTTTGCCACTAATGCACCCTTTCACACTCATCACTGTGACCTGTATAAACTGGTGGGTTGGCCCTCCCTTTATACCAGGCGGCTCCATCATTGGTTTCTCTTCATATATAAGACAATTCTGGGCAAGGCACCTCTCTATTTGTCATCCCTACTTCATGCCGCTCATAACACCTATCACATAAGATCAAGTAATTTGATTAAATTTAGTACCCCCCCTACTTCTACTACTTTTGGACGTAATGCCTTCCGCTTTGCATCAGTACATGACTGGAACATACTACAAAATACCCTGAAACTTCCATCGTTGATCCCAATCTCCACCTTTAAGCGAAACCTCGAAAATTACATAGTTGACTCGTGTTCCTGCTGACAATCATGAACCATATTTATACACACATATTTAAGCACTCTATTCCTTTTCTTTTTCCCCTTTGTTGTCTATCTTTTATAATTTAGTTGCTTGTTTATGTGTTTGACTATGTACAGCTGTACAGTATGTTCTTATTTATTCCTGTAGCCTCTTGGCTAGAAGAAGTGGTTCTCAAACAGTTTAACTGGATAAATAAAGGTAAAAAAAAAAAAAGCTATTGTTCCTCAATGCATTTAATTTGCGTATTTCAGTAGCATACGTTTCGGGCACCTGTCCTCTACTGAATATCTCGCATTCCACTAACTTTTCTTCATAATGGCCGATACTACCTTATGAATGTGATCTTCAACACGAAGACAAGAAAGTCTGTTAGTGTGACACAATCAGACCTTTCAGGACTTTAAATAAATTACTATTCTCAGTTGAAAAACTTCCCTTGGAGACTCGTCAGCTGAAGTAACCAGATTGACCTTTTTTTATGGAGTTGAATGATTGGATACAAGTTTATGCACAAATAAATGGAATATTCCTTTACCAGATCACTGCTGTAAAAGTGTGACGTGATGATGTTTAATCTGATTCCTGTTGTGATCCTGAACCTCTGTTTTGCGTGTGCAGCCAAACCGGAGTGGATCCAGAAACCTGTGGACAGTCAGCTGGAGGAGGGGCGCGCCGGGTACCTGCACTGCCACACACGCGCCACGCCTGAACCCGAGGTCACGTGGTACCGCAACATGCAGCCAATCAGCGCAGAGGTGAGAGGAACAGTGATGTCATGCTGATATCATATTTGTAACGCGATCTCTAGCCGTGTCCTGAGGCCAGCGAAACCTTTTGATGTCTCTGAAAATGAAGATGTGTTGATTTTTCTTATGGGGAAAGATGATCATGAAGCAAATATTAACCCTCATGTTGTTTTCCGGACATTTTGACCTGGAGAGCATTTTTTTCCTGAAATGTTATCGCATTGCTGACTTTCTGTCTCACATGTATAACAACAATTCTTGATCACTTTTGTACTTTTTGGGTTGTTATTTTCATACCTTGTTTTATATGTGATGTTTAGGGCTGTTTTCGACTAAGGATTTTCATAGTCGAATCTGATTCGTTAGATTTTGCCTTAATCGACTGATAGTCAAACCATTTTTTTATTTTATTTTTATTTTTATAGATAGCAGCTAGACGTTCGGTTGAATAACTGTTCGTCTGTTATAGGACAACTCGCTCTACGTTTATTTAAAATGAACAGCAAGACAACTAGAAGTGAATGTGCTTTACATTAAATGAATCCTTAACAAAAAAAAAACAAAAAAAAACGTTGCAATGAACGTGCTTTGTTTTAAATAAATCACACACAGTAAACAAAACCTTAACAAAAAAACTTTGCAATGAACTTTGCAATTTAGACGCGCAAACTGCGTGCCGGTGCGGTGAGACGTACATGCTCGAGCAGATTCGGCTTGAAGTCGTTCATCCTCGGATGCGGCGTCGCGCGCGCTGTTACAAAAAAAGCCGTGCACACAGCCAAGCGAAATGGGGTCTTGCCGGTCTTGCGCACCCAACGCGTCATTTTTTGCCGCGCGCACCTTCGCTCTTGTGCGGACGCGTCTGGTATAAACAAGGCTTTACTCTGTGTCAGCACGCGCTCTGATCGGTAAAGGTGCACAGACCTCTCCCGAATCATCTCCAGCACTCAGCCTCCGAAGCAACACTAACTCCGCCTCTGTTTCCCTCGTAAGATGATATTAGTATTTAAGCATTCTCTACGATAAAAAATGTTTGTAAAAAATATTTTAATAGCACGGTTTTGGCGGTTATAGAGTTCTAATGACGGTGATCAACTATAACCGTCCGTCTCACGTTATATAATAACCGTCACACCCCTATTGGTTATATAACCCTACTATTCGACTATGAGGTTCATAGTTGAATCAGACCTCATCGAATCGTCGAATCCTCGACTATTAGAAGTCAGCCCTAGTGATGTTCCTGGTGAAAAATGACTGGCCTACAAAACATTGCTTATGAATCTGTCATTATGCTATGTCATTAACAGTTATTGGATTTTTTGTGCAATGCAATACTTTTGTACACTTGTTTGGCACACAGATAGATGATAGTCAGAACATTAACCATAGAAAATTTGGAGTCTCTACCTCCAATCCCTAAAGTGCAACCAATTGTCGAAAGTTACACTCACATTTATGCTAATAACTTTTGGACCGTAAAGGACAAAATTCTTTTTTTCCCTCTGATTCTTTAGCTTAACGCCATTTTCTGAAAAACCTACCTTTTTAAACTCCTAGTTACTCAGATGTTCACAAAAATTTAACCGGATCATCTGGACTAAGCAGACAAAAATTATGGAATTCAAGTTGATCATTCAAAATGTTCTTGAATAACAAAATTCAAAGAGCGCGGCAAAATTAACTTCAGCCTATATCTCTGCAATGTATTCGTTTTCGTATTCTGACCAAATCTGGTGTGTGTTATGGCAACCATGACCTGAGTATAGCTGCATGATTTCGGCGCAGTGCCACCTACTGATTAGGAGATATGAAAAATATCAAATTGCCCATTTTGGGCATCTGCCATTTTGAATTGACGTAAAATGCGATATTTTACGAACGTATTTGTATATTATTACAAAACTCTGTATGACCTGAAGGAAGTCAAAGAGTTTAGAGACAGCGCCACCATGTGGTAAATTATTATGGCAATTCAAATTTTTTTTATAATTTGTGATTAATTTTGCGTATTCTATTCAAAATGGTTTTAATAGATTCCTTGGGTCATGCCGGCGACATAAATACTAATTTTGCCGTAGAGCCCATGAGTCGGCCAAACATCCTCTGTCATTTTGATTTTGACCTTATGCATCTATGCAGTTTTTGAGTGAAAAAAGTTATCTTAAGCTTGTTCACCTCAAAAAAAACTGAAGTTTAAACAGATTAAATCCAATATTTGGCAAAGACATGGCGTAATTAGAGATTTAAAAGCAATTTTTCTTAGGCTGGTCATTTTTGATCGGAAACACCAAATAAGGATTTTCAACACAGCACAAAAATACCAAATTCTGGCATGAAACTCTAGAGGGTGCATGCTCAGGTCCTTAACTCATTTGGTAGCGATCGCATCCTCATCTACATAGCGCAGCTGATTGGTTGCTGTTGTATCAGTGACCAATGAGTTGTGGCTCAACATTCAAACAACTTCCGGTAGTGTTGCTGTTAGCAGTCTGCAGCGCGCTCTCAGAAACCCTTAACCTTCCCCAGCTCCACCTGTATATATGTTACAGGGGTTATTTCATGAATGTTACATGTGCAGCCTCATGTCTTACACGCTCACAGCAATGCCATGCTAATCTCTCCAAGAGTTGTCATGACAGTAATGTTATGTAGTTTTTATTTGAATGTGCTTAACACACGCTCTCTTTGTGTTTTGTGAAGGACGTTCGCTTCAAGCTCTTCTCCAATGGAACTTTGCGCATAAATAATGTGGAGGTGTATGACGGCCATCTGTACAGCTGTGAGAGCAGAACGGAGGCGGGAAAACTTAAGGCCCAGGCACGGGTCTATGTACTCGGTAAGGAAAATTTGTTACGTGCTGATTGTTGTTTAGTAGTGGGTTTTTCAATGGGCGATGCCATTGTCTGAATGTCAAGGCGGTTTATATTATCCCTATATATAAAAGCCTTTCGAGGCTGTGCGGTACAGAGGACTTCTCACCAAGTGCTCTCTGTTACGGTATCTGTTTCAGAGCGTCTGAAGTTCACGCCGACGCCGCAGGCCTACCAGTGCCTGGAGTTCAATAAGGAAGGAAATCTGCTGTGTTCTGCCAAGGGCCGACAGATCCCCACCATCCGCTGGATCAGAACAGGTCTGCAGAGAAATAAAGATGCAACTTTACTACCTTTGTGAATTGTTACCCCAACAGCCCTAAACAAGATATCTAGTTAATGTGCCTTTAAACTTTAAATATCCTTTAAAATTCTTCCCTTTTAACCTTTCAAAAAAGTGTCACTTTTTATTTTTTACCAAACTTTGGCAGATCAAGTGATATTTTTCATCTGAAGCTGAAACTATTATATCTGATTTAGCAGCAAGGTCCCTTCTCTGGATTCTGTCAACTTTATGCAATTTTCATATGCATATTGTGACAATTGACTTGAATCTTACCTTTTTAATCAGCTGTTAGACGTTATAAAAGACTTAAGATTCGGTGTAAACTCAAATCATATTTAGAATATAAATGACTAACATTTTTATGAACTTCACCACTTAGTTAAGAAATAGTGTGTCCTTGAAATTGGAAACAACTGGTGCTGGAAAAATTGATTTTGATGTAGTCTTGTGTGTGCAGATGGCAGTGATATACCAGTGTCGGTGGAGCAGCAGAGGGGCACACTGCACTTCACCAAAGTCACAAGGGCCGACGCGGGCAACTACACCTGCCTGGCCTCCAACGATCAGCAGGGAGAGATCAGAGCAGTCGTCCAGCTCACCGTCGCAGGTACAGCGGAAACACGAATTCACTCCAACACCAGAGCTAACTGTGGTTGATAGAACTAATTAATGCATTTCTGTTTTCATTGAAAATATCCACTTATCTCCATGTTTTTGTCTCCTTTTTGTTTCCTTTTACTCTAACTCCTTTCCCATTCATTAGTTTATGTGGCGTTTAAGCTGAAGCCAGAGAATACCACAGTATATCAGGGACACACTGCAGTACTGCACTGTCAGGCCACTGGGGACCCTCATCCCTTTATCCAGTGGAAGAAAAAAGACAAGTTTCTGGAGGCAGACAAGAGCAGGTAAATCATTATAAAAATTTTGGCTTTCTTGAGTTCAAACTGAAGTGGGTTTATTTGAAGAATGAACAGAATTTACGAATTTGAAAATTTCATTGCCAAATCTTCTTGATAATTTCTAATTCAGATTCCAGAAGATGCCCAACGGCTCTCTGGTCATTCATGACGTCAGCACGGGGGACACGGGAAGATACACTTGCATTGCAGGGAACAGCTGTAACATTGCACACACTTCAGCAGAGCTCTACGTTGTGGGTGAGTCCAACACCCTCCACATTCTTCAATAATTAGTAAGGAGCCATCAAATCTGTTCCTAAAGCTGGAATGGTTTTGAAATTTTGCCTCAGGGTCTCAAGACCTGTCATGCCAAATTTGAGGTTTATTTCAAACCCTCTGGCACCACCAACTATTTTTATTTGCATGTACATTGTACATGCACAAGTCATTTGATTTCAATGATTTCCTCTGCCAAATTTTCCCAACGTCACCAAGCACTTATTTTTAAATTTTTTTCATTTTTGGTATTTATCACCCACTTTTCATCATCCAATCAATTCATTATGGATTAAATGCTTTTTAAATCATTGCATTTGGTTTCTCTTTAGAATGTGTAAAATGCAAATTGCAAACCCTGAACTTTGTTGAAAACATACTTTTCAAACTTCTATAGCATTATTTGGCTATACCCTAAATTTTGGTCAGATTATGTAGAGGCTATCCTAGTTAAGTTATTAAAAGCAGTTTTTTTTAAGTTACCTGAGCAATTCCAAAACAGGGCAACATTCCCAAAAAACACAAATTATATGTTTGAATATTTGATCGGTCGACCATATTGCCAAACAGAAAATAAAGATTCAGTCATTAGTAAAATTTCCCTCACAAAAAAGGTCTGTTGTCAATAGCTTAGCATTGTATGAAGCACAGCTCACACACAAGTCACTTTCAAACCAGACAGCTTTCTGCTGGTCAACACTGCAAAATCTGTGAGACCAACTTGATCTAGTTTCAAAATCTGTGCGAATAAATTCCCTATTGAAATGAATTGGGATTTCACCCACTGCTCTTCCAAACATTTCTAACTCAGACTTTCAGGGAAAATGTTTTTAAGTAAAGACTGAAAGAGTTGTCAATAACTGCTCCTTGTAGCTGTTTATTTAACCAAGTTTGGTACTATTGGGTTCTTTGAAACCTGATAAATACTGTAATACAGTTTCAAATGGACAAGCACTTTGAAAGTTCACCCTAAACTAATTTTGGCCTGTCTCTGACATACCAACTCAATTTTCAGATTAAGTTGAATTACCAACTCTTTTAGTCTAGTGGTGTTGGTGACTTCAAAGAAATGAGAGGCACTTGAAATTTTCTGCGTTTTGGTGAGAGTTCAGGACTGTTAGATCCTAATTGAATGTTCATGCCAGTGTGTCACTTGATTCCTATAAGGAGACTATTTAAGTTGGAATCAAAAGAGATTCAGGAGTGAAACCGCTTCTCTATCTAAAAACCTGGTGTTTAATGTAGGTTTTGTATGTGTTTGTGGTTTTCTACAGAAAAACCAGTGCAGCACTCATTAGCAGATGATGAAAAGACCCCATATAAAATGATCCAGACTATTGGTCTGTCGGTGGGGGCGGCAGTCGCTTACATCATCATTGTGCTGGGTCTCATGTTTTACTGTAAGCAGAGACGCAACGCCAAGAGACTCCAGAAGGGGCAGGACGGAGACGAGCAAGAGGTGGAATGTCTCAATGGTATGTGGTGGTAACCTTTGTTAGCATGCAATTATGTGAGTAAAATAGAATCTGTTCTCTGATACAGTTCTCTGATCAACCCATAGGGGACATACAACAGAACGGCCACACCACAGCAGAGATCCAGGATGAGGTGGCGCTTACCAACATGGCTGTCACCGGAAACAACAAACGTCACAGCAGTCACGACAAGCTTCAGTTCCCCCGAAACAACCTGCACACCATCACAACACTTGGTACAGAAACGATCCCAAACCAAAGACCTACTGACTAGTGTGGTTTAACATCACGGTAACACTTTACAATAAGGTTCATTAGTTAACTACCTTAGTTAACATGGACTAAGAATTAACAAAACCTCTACAGCATTTATTAATCTTCGTTAATATTAATTTCAACATTTACTAATACACTGTTAAAATCAAAGATTGTATTTGTTAACATTAGTTAATGCACTGTGAAGTAACATGAACAAACAATAAACAGCCGTATTTTTATTAACTAACATTAACAAAGATTAACCAACACGGTAACAAATGTGTTTGTTCATTTTAGTTAATGCATTAACTAATGAACCTTATTGTAAAGTGTTACCAACATCACAGGTGTTCAGCCAAAATGAAGCGCATTTGTATTTACCCTATGGCAGCGGTGTGGTCTTATGCCTTATCGCAGAAAATGAATCAATCTACATTGTTTCTCATCTTGTAGGTAAAGGAGAGTTTGGTGAAGTGCTGCTGGCTAAAACAAAGGCCAGTGAGGATGAGGAGGAGATGGTGGTGCTGGTGAAGAGTCTACAAACACGCGATGAGCAAATGCAGTTGGATTTCCGTCGCGAATGTGAGATGTTTGCTAAGCTGAGCCACGTTAATGTTGCTCGTCTGCTGGGCCTCTGCAGAGAAGTGGAGCCGCACTACATGATCATGGAGTACAGCGACATGGTGACAACAGCTCAACACTACATATCTGTACATCTGTCTTTACACCTTATCCCTTCATCACTCAGTCCATCCATCCATCCTTCCTGACTGTCTATATCTATTTATCTATCTGTTATTCTTTCTATCTATCATCTATCTGTCTATTTATCTATCTATCTATCTATCATCTATCTATCTGTTGTTCTATCTGTCTGTCTGTATGTGACAAATGGTTTTATTCTAGTTGAAATATTATTTTCTGAGAAGTGTTTCTCCTGGTTTGGTTTCATTTTGCTGTGTGTGATTTTCAGGGTGATCTGAAGCAGTACCTGAGAGTGTCCAAGAGCAAAGACGAGAAAGTCAAAGTCCAGCCGCTCAGCACCAAACAAAAGGTAATTAATAACTATCCCTCGTCTCTCATATAAACACACACACACACCAGGACCGAACCCACTCTCTCTCTGCCATCAGGTGTCGGTGTGTCTGCAGGTCGCTCGAGGGATGGAGCACCTGTCCAACCAGCGCTTCGTGCACCGAGACCTGGCCGCTCGCAACTGCCTCATCTCTGCCAAACGCCAGATTAAAGTGTCCGCTCTGGGCCTCAGCAAAGACGTCTACAACAGGTACAGTTAAATACAGCCAGAGCCATGTTCACGACTTCTTGTTTTATAAAGTGAGGAATGAAGGATTGTCCTTTAATCTGGGTTTGAAATTAACTTTTTCATCACTCACCGGCCAATTTGGCTACTTTAAGTTACCGGCCATTCAGAACTTCTACTAGCCACACGCTATATATATATATATATATATATATATATATATATATATATATATATATATAATTTTTTTGGGATTTCATACATTAATTTCTTATTCAAACAAAATCCTGTCATCCAGCAGCTCCTTCCTTCCTCTTTCATCGTCACCAAAAATGTGGACAGATCAATACAGTACAAAGAACTTCAAAAAAGTGTAGGATGTCAAAAAATAGCAATGTCTTTTCTGTTAACCAAATGCTTTTTAATCTTAGCTATTTGCTTCAATGCAAATGAACAAGCGCGCCATTGTTTGTTGCGTAGTGCATGTTCAAGTAAGCCAGATATGAGCAGATCCTGCGCAATACGCTCTATTTAACATATCTTGATGACTCGCCTCCATTTGAGCATTTTTGTTACATCTGCGCAGATTTGGCTTACACAAGCTTCCCCAGCAAAGTGAGTAAACATAAGTAACATGTCAAATTGGCTTGTGATTTTACAGCGTTACCCGCCACAGTTGATTTTTACCCGCATTTGGCGGCTGTTCATTTCAAACCCTGCCTGTAATACTTGTCCATGTGCTTGTTTCAAGTGCACTGCACCTCCTTGTGGTGACACTCATCATTGTTTCTTTTGTGTTTGTGTGTCTGTTTCCACACAGCGAGTACTACCATTATCGCCAGTCCTGGATTCCTCTGCGCTGGCTGCCATCCGAAGCCGTGTTTGATGACGATTTCTCCACCAAGACGGACGTGTGGTCATTCGCAGTGCTCATGTGGGAGGTCTTCAGCTTTGGGGAGCTGCCATATGCTGATCTATCTGATGATAAAGTCCTAGAAGGTGTGGGATAGTCTCATAAAAAAGAGAGGTTGCATATTAGCTTATGTTTATGTTTTGTTCCTGACTGTCTGTCTTTGTGTGTCTGTAGCTCTACAGGAAGGCAAGCTGAAGTTGTCTCCTCCTCAGGGGTGTCCATCTCGCGTGTTCAAGCTGATGGTGCGCTGTTGGGCCGCCAGTCCCAAAGACAGACTGTCTTTCAGCGACATCACCTGCGCCCTCAGCGATCTGCCCTCTGAAAGCAAAGTCTGAGAGGACTGGATCTTCCGTCAAGCCATGATGTAAAAACCCTCCACCACAAAAATTCTGATTCAAGTGTCTTGTCTTGAGAAAAAAGACTTGTTTTATTATCAACAATCTCTTCCTTTATATATATATATATATATATATATATATATATATATATATATATATATATATATATACTGTATATGTTTAATAAAATGTTTAAGAAGGTTCCTCCCACATTTGGTTTTTAATGGAGTTTGTCTATCACTTCTCAGTTTGAGTTTGCCCACTCAAAATGAAGAAATGTAGTAAATGGTGCGTTTGTAATACCAAACCATGCACTGACCAATTTTATATTTTAGAAGGATTGTTTCGGGAGCCTCTTAATTGATTTAAAAGGTCCTGTTTGTTCAATGTACAGAAAGGTACTGTTTATATGACTTTTTTATGATGTTTATGAGTTAAGCCTTTTTTATATATATAATTCAGAAGTACTCATAGAAACAACTGTTGAGAAAACCATGTTTATAAAATGACTTTGTCATCAAGTTCAAATTTCAAGTGCCTGTAAAATGAAGGATGTCTTGATTTTGGTATGCTGTATGTTACGACTTGGAAATGCCTTGAATGTTTTGTTTTTATATATATATATACATTTATAGTGTTTTATTGCTTAGTGAGAGTTCAGTGTTTTACCTTGTAATTGCTACCCACACGTTACATATCGGTTTCTATAAAAGTCCAGAGGTATTCTTGACTCTGGGGGAAAAAGTGAATAAAAATTTCTGTCGCATACTCTGCTGTTGCAATAAAACTTCACTTTTAACAAAGCTTGTTTGATTTCATGTGATGTAATTTTTTTTTTTTCAACCAAATGTAACAATGAAAATTTAAAAGGGTCATTTTACAAAGTCTTGATTTAGTTTTTGGTCTCTACTTGAATAGATTTCATGCTTAAATGTTAAAAAAATACCTTATTTTTCCCATATTCTCCATTGTTGCAGCTCCTCTCTTCCCAGTCTGTCAGTAACGCTCGGTTTACTTCCTGTCTCTATGAAGCCCCTCCTTCTGAAAAGCACACTGTGCTCTGATTGGTCGGCTGGATCAGTGTGTTGTGATTGGGCAAGAGCTTAAAGTGTTTTGGGGAAATGTCCCGCCCCTTAAAATAACCGGCAGTTAAAAAAAAAAAAACTAAACTAAACTACAGCTGCGTCTGAAATCACATACTCTCTTGAGTAGGTACTTATTTTGAATAAGTAATTACTTCACGACTGCTAAAAAAGTATGTTCTATATAGTATTCATACTGTATATACATATACATTCACCATGTTGTCATTATCATGTGACCTACCAGCATCAGTTGCGTCCCTTCACTGTCATTCATAAATCCTCTCCCATGGCCTCATTCATCGTATCCACACTTCAGAATCTCACTGATATTAGTAGGTCATCCTGGTACGTTTGCCTAATCTTTTATGAGTACTGTAAATTCAGACACTTATTTAGTCACATACTGTTTTTCGCCTACTATATAGCAGGGAAGCAGTTCTCAATTTTGGATGCAGTCTGCTAACTAAATCAGCCAGGCCCCGCCCCCTTATTTTACTTATTCTTTGGGCGGGAATTATTTAAATAAGGAATATTGTGACGTGTTCGTTCCTGGAAGAAACTCAAGACTACTATTCAGGGAGGTCAGAAACAGTGACTCTGATATAGAGAATAACTGCCTTTGCAGAGCTTTTTCATGCTCAAACAGCAACATTACAACTAAAGTAAGATGAAGATGGAAACAGCATAATAGGTGCTCTTCAAAACCTGTTAACTGGCTAACAGTAAGTTATCTTATGTGCACATATTGCTTGTCAGTTCTCCGGAAACTCAGGGTCACTGCCATGGCTTTACCGTCCTCATCTGACATGTTGAGACAGGACAGTAGTAGACTTCTACCAGTTGAGACTGACTCTGTAGAGTTTGCACTTCTCATTCCACACTGAAACTCTGCAGCTGGACGCTATTCTTTATAAAGTGCTCATGTTCAAAGAAGAGAGGGCTGGAGTTTCACGCACTCGGAAGGAAACATCAGTTCTTGTTCATGAGCCGTTTCACTCAGATATACAGCAAATCAAGTATACATTGAAAATCAAGTTTTTAATGTTGTTTATATGTGGTGTTTTTAATAAGTCAACAGCATTGCTGAGTATTTTCTGCTTAAAACTGCAGTGAACCAAAGACAGTCTCAAAACACGGTTTGAAATCGCTGGTGTTTCTGACGTCACAAACGACCTTGTAACCAATCAGATCAATGTGTGATCGTCAACGAGTGGATTTCTGAGCTGAGTGAGTGGAGGCGGGGCTCATTTGCATATTCATAGAACCACCTATACTAAATGATGCAAGGATGTCGAGCTCATTTAAGATATTTTAAGAAAAGAAGAAATTTAAGGGAAAAAAAACGTTTAAATGTGTCATTTTGGTAATCAAAATGAGTTTTAAAGGATACAAGTAGCCTATTGAGTACACTGGGATTTTGAGATTAATCTTCACATGCTAGACCAGCATATATGCCTTGGTTTAAACCTTTAAAACCTATTTCTGCAGTGCATATGGTATTGAGTACACTGCCATGTCAGCCATAACTACACCATCATTAGGCTGCTCTTTTATTCTCTCTTCACAGCCATGCAAAATTAGCTGTGTATTCTGACAAAATAGCACAACTGTTTGCAAAATATTGGTCAAAATTAATTATTATAGTAGATGTTTTACCACTGTTTTTATTTTATTTTGTAAAAAGGCAGAAATTTTAAAGGGATCATTTTGACATCATTTACTCACCCTCATATTTTTCCAAACCTGTATGAGTTTCTTTCTTCTGCTGAACCCAAACGAGGATATTTCGAAGAAATACTGTCTGTCAGTAACCAGTCTTTGATGTAACGTTACTGTATTTTTTTCCTACTATGAAAGTCAATGGCTCAACTGTTTGATTACCAACATTCTTCAAAGTAGGCCTATCTTCTTTTGTGTTCAGCAGAAGAAAGAAACTCATACCGATTTGGAACATCATCAGTAAATGATGACAAAAAATTATTTTTGTGTGTGAACTATTACTTTGCTACTATTAGTGCGCTATTCCTAAATTAACCTAAATTATTTTTCTACTAAAATTGTTGCACACTTCTAAAACTCATATGACGGCTTCCCCTGGCGGTGCGGGGAATGTTTTGTTCAGAATTTAATTAATGTGTATCCAACATACAATTTAAATTAAACATGATTATGAAATGTAGACTTAGTTTTTCTTTCATTTTTGTGCTTTATTGAGCATTATAGTTTTTTGCAGTACTGTTTTAAAGCCGTTAGGTGGTGATGTAGATCAGATGTGGACAAGCATAGTGCTTCTTATTTTAAGAGACAGGACATTTCAACAGTGTATAGGTTCATGCCCTTTTCCCACACACTATAGTCTCAAATAATGTGGCTGGTAATATTGGGCTTGCCATGATGACAAAGCATCTGCAAGTGATATTTTAAAACGAATTATATATAGTAAATACGCGTTTAACCCTTAAATAGCTGCATTGATCATTTTAAGACAGAAGCACTGAGCGCTATCATTGTCCTCCCCGTCGGTGTGTGTGTGTGTGTGTGTTTCTATCAGGGTGGATCAATGCAGGAGCCTGAGCTCCACACACGCGCGCGCGCACACACACTCGTCCTGTCCGCGCATCCGCAGCGTCGCGCTCACTCTGTCTCTCTCTCTCTCTCGCCCGCGGCTGACGCGGGCCGCTCCTGCTGGATATGTGCATGTTATAGTCGTAGGTTGAAGGCCAGGAGACATGCCGTTGTGAAGCGGGCTCAGATATCTGTATCTTCCGCGTTATCTTCGCTAAGCGCGGGTCCGAGCGCCGGTGCGGAGCGCGCGGCCTGTAAACACAAGATGTCGACCAGAACGCCATTGCCCACCGTCAACGAGCGCGACGCCGAGAATGTAAGTCAATGATACAACATATCACTCTGCATGAATATTCATGATTACAATGCATCTGTGCTCGTTTGCGTCCTTGTGTTTTAGCTGACGCATACACAAGCTTTTAATGCTTTAATAAGCCGGATTGGTTGAATACGTTATGCTCGTTTGCCTTCTGGAGGTTTGATAGTCATATCTAGTGTTAATTTAAAGCCATTAATAGAGCTTTATAGCTATACATTCTGGTAAGGGCCGTTCAGGTGTATATGATGCCTCCCTGTCCTATGTTAAGCTTTCAGCACACTGATGATGATCCTCATCATCATCATCATCTGTCCCACCTCATGCTTTCACGTCCCGGCACCAATTTTAACACGGTTTACTACATTGTAATTAATATGTAATAAGCTTGGTAGGCCTACTTTACATTTTGCTTAATGAGGGTTTTCAGGATGAACAATTATGCTACAAAGAGTTTAATGGCAGCAAATGGGATGTAGGGAAAAAAATACTGGAATAAAATAGTTATTTTGCACAATATTTACTGAGTGTTCTTCATTTAAAAAAAAGAAGAAGATAACATACAATGTTTAGTATCCACTGACAAAGCTGTTGGTAGATTTTCAAACTGACACAAGGGTAGTGAGCACATGAAGGAAAATTTTACCCGGAAATTTGTTTCTAGCGATTTGTATTTTAGCGTGAATTTGGGCCAATGAGATTTAACCGTGGGTGGGGCTACAGGTCACAACTGTGCACAACTGGATAACAATAATGTGTAGTATGTACTATGTGTAATATAGCAATGTATAGTATTCACAAAAGAGTTGGTAAAAGTACCTGGGTGAACTATTAGGCTCCTTCGTCCATATTTCATTCCTACTACACACATCCATACTAGAATACGTATTTAATGCTCGTGAAGTTTTAAACAAATGTAGTACCTACTATACATTTTGAATACAGCAATTGTGTTTTCTGTTGTTCTTTCTGCGAAACACAAAACTATAAGTCTTTACGCAACTCTTTTACATTCAATGACATTTTTCGTACCGTCATGCTCCAAAAGGACAAATAATCACCATAAAACTGTGCTATTTTCCCAGTCTTCAGAAGCCATCCATTTCCCCCACCAACTTTAATGAAAATATTCCACTTTGGTCTGAGCTCTTAAATCTTTTTAATTGGCCTGGCAGAAATATTGGTCTATAACGAAATGAATGTAATTTGAGGATGTATGTCAGTGTCAGATTTTGCACAAAAGCTCTTCAGTCCTAGAGGAATCATCATTGGGGAAGGATCTTGATCACTGAGTTATTGGAGAAAAGAGGCCGGTGTCTCATGTTCCTGTGGGCTTAAAGTCATCTCGAGCTCAGATTATGTAAAGGATTCCTGTTCTGGTGGTGTTACGATCCTCCAGTCTCAGGTCTGTGGCCTGTGGGGGAATCTTTATGACTGGCTGATAATGGTCACACAGGGGCTGTTGACTCAATCATGTAATTACAGGCTGTGATTAATGAAAAGCACAGAAACGCTCCGAGGTCGTCTGGGTTTGTCACTAATGCTGAATTCGTGATCGCTGGCATCACCTCTGTACATCACCATGTTGTGCAATTTAAAGTTAATGTGTTTAAATGTAATAGTTGATATGTTTTTCAGTGATACATTAGCCCCTTTCACACGTACAGTGTTTACTGGTAAATTACTGGTTAAATGCCATTACAGATGTGTGTGGACTGGCCCTTTCCAAAAAATACCAGGTAAATCACTTCATACAACTTTTATGGCAAGTTGTAACGTTACGAGTAAATTACCGGTATGAACAACGCATCACAGTTCTGAGAAAAAATAAGTTTCTAATCGTTATCTCAAACTACCAGATATCTTGTGTTCTGTAGAAGATGAAAAGTCGTACAGGTTTGTAACGGCATGAGGGCGAGTAAATGATGACTAACCCTTTCAGTGCATTATGGGTGTTACAGACCAGGCCTGCACGATAAATCGTTATAAAATCGCGATTCACCCTGTTCAAGATTGAATTTTTAAATGAATTCGATTTAAAATTTTTGTTTTTTTAAAAATCGGCCTTTATTTTAAGGCCAGCTCTCACAAAGTTCAGGGCTTCACCCTCAGCCAGTGACAAAGCGCCTTTTAGTCACGTGTTTCACCCTCAGCCAGTGACAAAGCGCCTTTTAGTCACGTGTTTCACCCTCAGCCAGTGACAAAGCGCCTTTCAGTCACGTGTGTCACCCTCAGCCAATGACAAAGCGCCTTTTAGTCACGTGTTTCACCCTCAGCCAGTGACAAAGCGCCTTTTAGTCACGTGTTTCACCCTCAGCCAATGACAAAGCGCCTTTTAGTCACGTGTTTCACCCTCAGCCAATGACAAAGCGCCTTTTAGTCACGTGTTTCACCCTCAGCCAATGACAAAGCGCCTTTTAGTCACGTGTTTCACCCTCAGCCAATGACAAAGCGCCTTTTAGTCACGTGTTTCACCTTCACCCTCAGCCAATGACAAAGCACCTTTTAGTCACGTGTTTCACTCGTCAGTTCAGGGCTTCACCCTCAGCCAATGACAAAGCACCTTTTAGTCACGTGTTTCACTTGTGGAGCGAGCGCGCTAGTTCGGAAATATTTCGAGCCACGTTCAGGCCATATTCAGCGCAGTTCGTCAAACTTCTATTTTTGGTAACTTGAATGGCCAGTTGAATGTTAATTGTACAAAAGGCGAGCAGTTAAAGAGTGTTTCTTCTTTATTCATTGAAGCCTCTATGTTTACAGGCTTGTGGTGATGTGCAATGTTCTATAGGTGCCAAAACAAATATTTTTGGTACTGCCAATTTGTTTTGTTTTGTCATGGTTCATGTGTCCAATAAACATTACACTTCATGACAAAAGAACCGTTGCAGAGGATCGTGATATCAATTCTAAGCTAAAAAATCGTGATTCATATTGTTCCCGGAATCGTGCAGGCCTATTGCAGACTGACTCTCATTGTACATGCAGTGAGGTCATGATATTCTGATGCGGGACTATAAGCCATAAGAAGAAGAGTTGGAGGTGGTCATCAGATACTGGCTCTGGTCTGTTCTCACTGGGCCTGAAGTTGCAGGCGGGCTGTGTGTGTATAACAGAAATGAGTGTGTCGTAAAGCGCAGAGGTCAAAGGGGCTTTGGATATCACTGCACTTCTCTCTGTTAGAATCAATGCAGCTGTCCAGCTATAACACACTCGAATACACTGCCTTACTGTGTGTGTGTGTGTGTGTGTGTGTGTGTGTGTGTGTGTGTGTGTGTGTAGATCTGGAGAACGAACAGCAAGTAGTTGAAGAGAAGGATTGACTATCTAACTATTAGACTATTAGACTAATTGACTACTCTCACTATTGCTTGAACAATTACTCGAGTATTTGGCCGATTAATGCAACGATTCATAATCAACTTTTCAGCTTTTGCCTTCAGTTCTTGCTTAGTTGGGGACATTTAATATTCACCAATATTATTGATCTCCTGCATTGACACCGTTATATGAGAACTGAGCTGGACGATGACATCACGGTTTTCTCCAGAGCGGCTATATATAAAGAAATATAAATGAATTAAATTAATAACTTTTTTACAACAAAAACTATCACTGAACTCACTTTCGCTGGACTATGACGCTATTTTCTACAGAAACACACTTTGTTGCATTATTTTCCTGTTATCTCTGTAAAGCTGTTTTGAAAATCTGAAACAACGCGACGATACTATTTTAGAAACGGTTTCTATCTCTGCGACGTCGCGGCTGGAACAACAACAAAGTGTGATAATCTCAGGTACTGTCTATGTGCTTTATTTAATGTTCAAAGCATCTGTGTGAGTTTGAATATCATTTAGTGTGTTTTTTATAGCCGTACTGAAAGCAACTCACCTCAGATCTTCAAAATAAATATAAGTGAACGAGAACGTTCAAATTGTCAACTCGTTGTTAACAGACGAGTGTATTCTATGACAACAATTGTTTCAGTAACTCAGTTTTGTATTTTTAATAATGTTTAAATGGTGTAATATTCAATATTCCTCTTCTGATTGGCTGTGATTTTTAAAGTTTCCCATATGGGTGTAACAATACATCGTGTCGCAATGTATCGCAATACAAAAATGCAACAATATATATCGTGGATATTTCACCCAAAAGGAAAATTACTTTGCGTGAAAAAATTCAGGTTTACAGAGTTTTAGTGTCAGCACTACATTAAACTACTATATATAATAATGCAATGCGGGGATATTTGTGGGCCTGATAATGCCAAATGTCTGATGTTACCAGTATTTTCATCTTCAGAATCATGAATATTGTTATTCTGGCGTCTCTATTGTCCTGTGCTTTGGGTTTCCAGCCCCGAGTCCAAGCCTATTCATTTACACACACGCACTGAAATGCCAAATTTAGCATTTTAATCAACAGTACATTTTTTGTTACCCTCATACCATGTGTCTATGTGTATCACAATAATATGATATTGTGAGTTCAGTATGGTGATATGTATCGAATCGTGACAGGAGGGAATCGTTACACCGCTAGTGTCCCATAGTCGCGTCTGCTGTGGACACGGTGTTATCATGCTAACTAATAATAAACACACAATCTTTAAGAAACATCTTGCCTTTTAATAACTTTATAGGTCAAGTTTTAATATATTACATATTTAAAAAAAAGTATAATTCAGTTAAAAACAAGATTGTCCCTGTTATACAGTGTTGGGTAGATTATTTACAAATTGTAGTTTATTAATGAATACACAATACATGATAAAAATTGTAGTAACGTAATACATTACACATTTAGGGTCATATAATCTGATTACTTCATTTATCCTAATTTTTACCTCAAAACTTATTTATCAAATTGATTTGAATATGATAATGTTTTACCATATTGATAAAAAATACAAAGAGAAAGAAAAATTATTATATTTTTTGTCATCAACCAAATGCAGGACACCCACATCTGGGTCTGATAATAATAGAACATGTATATTAGATATTGGACTGCTTTGCACACCCCCTTTATTAAGTATGGACACAGTGGATTTGATGAAAAGCAACGTTTGTTGACATTTGTTGGTCTGATACCTTTAGGTCGTGTGTTTTCAACACACTTGGGAAAGATAATAGTTCTGTAAATTGTGCAAGTGATGTCAGTCCCGATAATCTCCCTATCGACTTTCATTGTTTGCTTAAGAACAAATCAGAAGCCAGTAGTGTGACCTTTGCTATCCCTGTATCTTAACTCACACGGCTAGACTGACGAGACAGTCGGGGCCGGGAACCTGAAGCCAGAAACACACTCTACGCAAGTGAAGGAAGGCTTGTCCCCGCTGACCACACTGAAGCATGTGTGTTATTTTGATGGTTACAAACCTCAGTGCTCGAGGAGTGTAAGAGTATTATCTTCTGAGTTTAGAGAGGAGAAGGCAGTAGCATGTTGTGCTTTAACAACAGTAGCGATGGACCCGAGTGCTCAAAAGTGACAGATGTGGGATTTGACCTTTTGCTGAATTTGAAATTCAGAAGAAACGATACAAAAAGGTGTCCCACATGCTGCTTTTCATGGCCCCCAGAAGTTTTGATTGTTTTATAATAGGGGATTAATCGTCATTAACTTGAAATGTCGCTTAAACCGATTTGGATTATTGCGATTATGAAATCGCAAAGGCTGCGATTATTTTTGTGTGCAGCTTGTCACTGATGTACTGCTCTGTAAACTAGTTGTGGGAATCTTAAGGCACTTAACGATCCAATCTGATTCTGGGAGTAACGATCCGATTCCCAAAACGATTCTTAACACATTTTTGGTAACTAATTATTCTGCTGTGCAAATACATGAACTTTACATTTTAACCAAAATTGGAGTTACTATGCTTTTTGTTTATAGTTAGAATATCTGTTTGACAGTATTGCCATATTAAAAATGATTATGAAGATTTCTTTCAATATTTTTATTTTATAGGCTACGTGCACAAGCGTAGTGACGAACTTCCGCTGTCGCCAGAAGTCAGCATATCTGTTTCCGGTTTACTTGCACGTCGCCCAAAATGTCTGTTTTTACTCGATGTCTCCCGGATCTTTCACCAGCATACGAACGTTCGTCTATCAACGGGTTTTTTTGTTTGGCCAGTGACCGCGCGCACACAGTGAACACAGAATCGATTCAGAATTTTTGAGAATCGATTCTGAATCGTTAGATAATGAATCGCGATGCTTCAAGCTTTTCTCCCACCCCTACTGTAAACACTACTCCATCTGAAAGCACTGTGTGTTTGAGTCACTTATAACGTGCATTTGAAAAAGCAACATACGTCAAACATCTTTCCAAATATGAGAAGCAAAAGCCAATATTTAATAAATCAATCTGTCGGCGCCGATAACCTCGTGGGCAAGTATGTAGCGCCGTTGTGCTTCGGGCAACCTGAGTTCGAGTCCCGGCTCGTGGACCTTCCCGACCCTCACTTCCTGTCTAGCTACTGTCCTATCCTAATAAAAGGCAAAAAATAAAATAAATTAATAAATCATTCGAAGCATTTCAATCTTCTGTTTATTCTACATATAGTATGACGTGCGTTAATGTACTTCTGTGGGGCGTAATAGCGCCTCCTATTGAATTACAGTGAAAACATCGGTAGCCTGAAAATTTCGTCGAAGGTGGGGAAAGAGTTAGTGGATTAATCGCTCGATTATTCCTCGATTAATCGGATGATTTTATTTATTTTAATGGGAAAAAACCCATTCCACACCCTGCCCAACACTTCAGTGAAGTCTGTGAAGTTTAACGGAGACTCGCTTGCTGTCAGGAGGACGAACCTCTGTGCAAAATGGAAAAACTCACATGAATTGTAATATTTACAGATAAGGATATAACTGAAAAATATACGTTATGCGCTGGGAAAACATGTCTCCAATGCATTAGACTGCACACATCAGGTTTAGGACAACTTGGGTCATGAACTTTTACTGCGGAAGCTGAATCTGTGTCCTCCACTCCACCTTATAGTACCACTAGCAGAACTTTCTTAGGCATGTACTGTAAACTAAAGTGTAACCCAATAATAATACATTTTAATGACTAGTTGCTGCAGCCCTATGTTTAACTAACTTGTTTAGCAAGATTCTCTTCTGAAGTCCAAAGTATACTTTGTTTTTTACGCGTACGCTAGCAGTTATACACATAGCCCTTCAAAGTATACCCCATATGACATGAGCACATACACAGGTGATCGCCGAATGCACGTTATGCCAAAGCACTTCCAGTACTTTCACTTAAAGTTGTACAAATGCTGGTACTTTCTATAACCTCCTCCTACGAAATTCGCGTCAAGCGTCAAGTGGACTTGACTGTTGTCAGAAAAGACAAGAGTGACCATAGAAAATACCGCTATAGCTCCCCTTGTGGTCACCCTGAGAATGCAATGCATAATGTGTTGCATTTCAGAATGCAATTATGCATGAAATCAGGCTTGCATAGGTAGAAGTGTTTTACATTTGTGTAATTGCGTATAGTATGTTTCGTCTGTAGACGGTAGAGTATGAAAGTGAGGCAGAGATTGAACAGAACGGTCACAATCATAACTAATGTGAGTCAGATGGTTTTGGAGAGCGCTTGCATTGGAAGGCTTTCTCTTTTACAACAGTTGCGTAACAAAGGAAAGGCTGCGAGAGATGGGAGTGCTTTTAAAGAAACAAGTGTGTGTGTGTGTGTGTGTGTACCTTGTGGGAATGTTGTGTCCAGGCAGTGTGTTCATTGTCATGCTAAAACAGGAATGCCAATGCTGTGTCATGAAAGCCTTCAGTTTTATCTCTTCTCTCTTTTCTTCAGGATATATTTTTTAAACATCTGTGATTGTTGATTAAACTTTAGCACTCTTCCAAAACCAAGTGAGCTGCCTGGCTGCCTTCTAAGGGCCCTTACACGCAGTGTGCGCTTTTGAGTTCAAAACCATCTAGATGCAGTGCAGCAGAATAAAACATGCATTTTAGAAGCTGAACACGAGAGTCAAAGATGTGGCATATCGACGGAAAATTAAAAAAATGGCAGAACTCTTACTGAAATGTAACTGTAACTTACTGATTTATCCCACCTTCTCACAAAATACTGATGGTTTCTCAAACCGATCTTAGAATGGACAAACTATAATGGGTAAAATATAGAAATTTTATATATTTCTAATCAACATTTGGGTCATTGATGAACAAAAGTGTCCAGGATAAAAAAGGAAAATTCTAGTTTAAAATTATGTGTTGATTTGTTCAAGAAGAGTTGGAATTTAGTCTAGCTATCAAGGCAAAATAATAGCATACTGTATTTTCCTTACACCTTGAATGCACGTGAGTGTACATCTTCTTTTCAAAGAGTCTTTATGGAGATTTGTTTTAAGGTAAGAAGTTGTTGGGGAGTCACACTACATGACATTTAACAATCTAACCATTGCTTTGTGATAGAAAGGTCAAATGATCAGCTATTTTAAGAGAGCTCACAGTCCTGAGGGTCTGCAGGGGTCATCTCTATGATATCATTTCCTGTTTTAACTCTATGATTACTCTTTTTTTCTTGATGTTGATGCACCACATGGCTTGAATTTGGACAAGTAAATATTGAAATATTAATAAGCAGTTTTATAAAAATTTTATTTAATTTTTTTCTAATTAAATTAGAATAATTTCTTCATTATGATCTCAGTAAAATAGGATTTTGGAAATAGTTCTGCAGTCAGGTTTCAGGTCAACTAAGGCCATGGTGAAGCAACGTTTTTAAGAGAATCGGAGAAAAGCTAGTTAAACTGTCGACACAAAAAGAATTGCAATTAATTGTGTTGAATATGCACTTGTGGTGTGCTTGAAATCTATTTGTAATACTGAATCTATTATATACAATGCATTAAATCATATTACACATTAATAAACCACAATAAATAAAACAAATTAGGCCTAAGTGATGTCACATGTCTCAAGTCAAGTGAATTACGGGTCATTGGACAGGCGTCCAATCACAACTGACTTCCGGAAAAGGAGAACTAAGTAACCAATGACATTTGAGTTATTAAAACAGTAAGTCCCGCCCCTTGACTCCCAAAATAAAAGTGTTTGAGGTGAGCAAAAGCAGCAGGCGAGAGCAGATCAAGTGCGAGAGCGTGGGGAATGAGCATGCAGGGTTTGAAGGAGCTTGTGCATTCCCGTTTCCCCGCGTGTAGATCTGTTATCCTCTCGCGGAAGTCATTTACCGGGCGCGCCAGCATCAGTTGTGCGCTCGGGGCTTTTAGGCATTGATTTGCCGCTATAATAAGTGTAATAGAATAAAGAGATAAATTAAATAAACACGGGTTTAAGTTTTTCAGGTGGGAATAGAGTATATTCAGGTAAGAAATACTATAGAAATTAAATTAATCAAATGTACAATAACACTGGATAGTATTCATTGTAAAAATTAAATACTGATTAATGCTTACAATTGACCCTTCGCAGGGAGCTTGATTGACAGGTGATCTGACCAATCACACTTCGCCGTCCGCCATTTTGTCCGACAAAGCAGTCAGGAGAGTTAGTAGATTAACGTTGGAGGATTTGAACTTGAAAAACTGAATATACTGACTCCTTTCCGCGGTTAAAACAACATTACTTCTTATGTTCATTCATGTTTATTTGATGCTATAAATGAACTAGAAGGAAGAGATGATCGGTTCACGAGCAGCTTTAACTGAGGCTCTACAGCGATCTGTCACGACACATTAAAGAGCCACAAAACGGTATTTATTGTTTAAATTTCTTTTTAAAAATGACCAAATTTGAAAGGTGAGACTTTGTTTAATATGTTTAATATCAAAAGTAACCGAAAAGTAACCTGGTCTGTCCTGTCTCTCAGCGTATTGTCAGTCTCCTCTCTGATCCACAATGTATTTTTCACTGCGTGAGAACATGGTGTGTGCGTTAGAGCGGCGTAGCTTGTCGGACATAGCGACAGTAACTAAGGGGGGCGGGTCTTTGCGAAGGGTCAATTGAAGTTACAAAAGTTATTTAGCCAAGAGCAGAGAGTGATTTTATTTGTCTTTTGTTCTTTTATTAACATGACAGACATAAGCAGGTTTATTACACCGCTGTCACTTTAAGAGTGTATGCACGGATCCAATATACTGTTACACAACTTGCGTTATCTTTCTCAACTAATGAGAAACTGAATACTGAATAATAAGTGTTTAACTGAATACTCACCAAGACAGGCATTTTGACATCATTTTGTGTGTACTTGGCCGTTTAAGTGCAGTAGGCCCCTCATTTTGGTACTTGTGACTCACAAAAGCTGTTTGAGAGGCGCTTTTGGTGTGAGTGCGAAATCTGTGTGAATTAGTAAAATATTACGCAACACAAGCACTATTTAACCAGAGCGAATGAGCATAAAGTATCCTAGTGTACATATACTAATAATTCAAGAGCAGAATTTACAGAATGACTGAGTTGGGCCTGTATATTAGCTTCCTGAAAGTGCACAATCTGCTCCTGGGCAGCGTTCGGTATCATGTGTTTGGATCATTCGATAGCGCGCTGAGTCACCAGTTACACTGAATGCTGATTGTCAAGGCCTGCATTGGGCTTTCTGCCATTGGGCTCAAAATGCAAGATAATGTGGATCCTAGTTTCGTTTCTTGAGGCTTGAGGAGTGACTTATTCCACAAACCTCAGGGTCTGAATGGTGCTGGTGTAGAAATAAGGTTTAGGAGTCAAATTTGGCTGCAGTGTTGAAGTTTGCTCAGGACGAGCGGAGGGAGACGCCAGATTCAAAGTGTTAAAGACACTTTTTCGTGTTGAAGTTTGCTCAGGGAAATGCCAGATCTCTGCTGACTGAAAGCTGTCATTGCCGTTATTTTGGTTTGTGTCGGAGCGGACAGATTCCTCCCTGGCATTAGGTTGTCTTTTCAAAGCTCTGCATGCGTTTTAATAGCTTCCTTTTTAGAATAAATGGTTGCGTTTTGCAATGCTGAATTCTGCTTGCATTGATGTCAAAAATGGTTTTTCATCCAATATATAACTAAGACCTGCCAGTTTTCCTTGTTGTGACCTTATTCAACTGCTAAAATAAAAAAATAAATAAACCACATTCTATACTATTAGATCCATAAAAGAAAGTTATGTTTTTACACCCAGGAATGTTTTGTGGTGCAACCAACATGCAGAGAAAAAAAACATAAAACAGGAAATTATATCATAGAGAGGATCCAGGAGACCCTCATGATTGTGTGTCAAGATCAAAAAAATATCGTAAAGATAATGTGAGCTTTTTATGACGAGGAAAGGCTGTACAATGTCATGTGGTGCGACTCTTCGAGAGCTTAATAATATTTATGAATTAGGAACTCCTGTTATTTAAAATTATGTCATTGAATAATAATTATATCATTGACAAACATTTCCAATTTTCTTTGATGAGGACATTAGGGTTGCAAAAGGACTGAAAATTGGTACATTTCCAAAAACCTTCCAAAAGTTTCCGAAAGTTTCCAAAAAATCCTCGAAGGTTTCCACAAATTCGGGAAAGTTTCTTGAAACTTTTCAACCCTACTTTACATTATATCGAAACTTCTCTTAAAAATGACATAAAAGTTACCTCGGTTTTAAAAGTTATTTATGAAAACCACATGAATACAAAGAGTACATTTTTAGGAAGATTTTTAATAGATTTATACTGTATCGACAGCTTTTGTGGAATAATATCATACCAAAAAGTAAATTATTTTGACTTTGTGCGTGATCATTTGCCTAGAAAAAAAGTCCCTGCAAAATAGATGATTTGGACAACTTTACAGCTCAAACAATAAATGCTTTTTGCTGAATAAAAGTAAAATTTTTACGAAATTCTAGGCTATGTTTCACACATAGGCTTTTAAACCATCCCAAAAACCATCATTACTGTAAACTGGGATGATTGGAAACTAACATTATGCCACATGCTCTTGATAAAGCTTGAATAGTATTGAACACTTGACATACATGCCCTTAAACTAACCTTCATTGTGAGGCGGTGAAGACGGCATATATTGACCAGGGTAAATGGATGAGATGTTTATTGGGTTTCCTTAAAGTCACTGTGTGTCACGAGGAACAATAGGAGACTACAATATGACCACGAGGGAAGGACTTTTCTCTAGTGTTAGAGTTTTATTGTGTTTTAAGACACAGGTCATCCTCAGTTCACCGAAGTCCCAGGATGTTACTGTACTAGTGACTCAGCAATTATTCACAACAGGCTCTTCCAGTCCCTGATTTCTGGACACTCTTCAGTTCAGTCAGTTTGTCTGAAAGTCCTAACATTGTGTTTCTTGTCAAGGTAACACTTTTAGTAGTTTGTGTTAGGGATGTGTTCGTAAAATTCCCCTTACCTATTTTGTAAATGCGTGTTATAGATCTTATTGTAAATGATTCATCCAAATTTTTAACCTTGCAATATTTTATCTAAACATCATGAAAATAATCAAACTGGATCTTCCAGTGAAAACGACTTCTCCAATCTTTTAGCGTGTTTAAACCAAGAGGCAACCATTTTTTACTCACAATTTGTTGCACATGCGTAAAACAAGCGGCAACCTTCGGTCTCTCTCTTGAATCAACAATGAAGTGACTTAAACTGCAGTTCATCGACTGGCCACTAGAGGCTGCAGAAGAGAGTCAATCCCATAGACCCGCATGTTAAAATGCACAACTTTACAGCAGAAAAAAACTTGTTTACAGCCTGGTGCTAAAAGTGGTTTTGGTCTATATAGCTAATTTAGCCTTTCATGAAAACTGTAAGGAGGGTGAATTATTTTATAACTCATCCGTTTAAATTATATGAAGCCTTAAAGTTCTGTATAATTAAGGGCGTGACCACTTGAGTGACAGGTGATTGCCGCTGATGTCACTACTAGCCGCTTGTCTGCTGTCTGTTAGCGTCACGTCACCTCAGCCAATCCGCCTCTACCCACTTTCGTTTATCCGGGAGTGACGCTGACAAGATGGCGACGGCTGGCTCCGCCCACTTTGGGCTTTAGAAACACAACGTCACAGACACAACGTCCATATTTATTTTACAGTCCACTGTTTAAACCAAGCTCATGTTCATCTGCCTCCACTTTGGAGGGCAACACCCAAAACTCAACATCCAATCAATACATATAACCTAGTCCCGCCCTAATGCATCAACTGTTGGTAATTTGCGGGATTTGCTTGATATTAAATTTTTTTGCCTAATATTAGTTTTTGCTGTGGTGTCGAAATTTGTATTGTGAAATTTGACTGGCATCTAAAATGTTTAAGGGATGAATTATGAGATACAACTTCTCTGTTTCAGCATATTAACAGCATACTTTAAAGTCAAATTTATATATATTGCGCTTTTCACAATACAAAGCAGCTTTACAGAACAAAACAAGATGTTAATGTTCATCTTAATATCTTCATGCCTAAAGTTACATTTAGCTTTGAGAGGGGGACAATCATTTAGTTTACATTTACTCTATTTCATGTGATCTTTGTTAAAGTTCCTCAACCAGTTAAACTTCCCATTATTTGGCTATTTTGGATTTTGATGACTTTCAGGTCAGGATATAATACAATATGTAGCAAGTATTAACTTACCTCATTGTAGGTTTCATACAGCGATAGTGTGGAAGTGGTGGTTTCTGAGGCTTTGAAGGACTAGCATGTGTCTGGATACTTCAGCAGAAATAAAGTAAAGAGCATTGAAGAGTTTAGACATACACAATATCTCCAATAGTAAAGATTCAACGTTAACTGATGCACTGTACAATATTTACTGTACATTGATGATGTATTGATAACTTGTTTGTTAGTTACAGTATCATTGTAGTGAGCTGCATGGTTTGAAAAGTCATTTGAAATTGTGTTTTGTAAAAATAACCAATGAAATATCTTGAACTGTCTTATTTATTTTTAAATGATGTCCATCTGACTGTATTATCTCTTAGTTGACATGTTCACAATGGGTTTTGTTTCTCAATGAAAGGCATGAAGTCTGTATATCAGAGGAGTTTTATCACGACAGCATGTGCATGACTGGATTCACTTCACTTTTATTCAGGCATGCAGACTTTACAGAGGAGGAAGGAGAAGTTTTGTGCCCTTGCATCTGATTTTAATGTGAGCAGGTCTTGGTTTTCCTTAACTCTTATTTTATTGATTGTTTTATTGGATATGGGAAGTCATTTTCTATAAGGCTTTTCCAGTCTTATGTAGCTTAACCAATCATATAGTTTCATGACGTTCAAACAGAGGGCTTTTATGATGGCCAAATCATATCAGCTTTCCTCTGGTAGACAGACACAGTCTCAGGTAATGAAGCTTCACTCGTATGGACCAGCGCTGCTCAGTAATGGATTCTGGTGTAAGTGCTGTCTGTGGTTTGGGATGAAAGTCTCTGCTCATTTTCCACTTTATCCAGGAGCTTCTTTATATTTCTGATATAGATCTCTGCTGTGGTCTAGCTGAAGTTAACTAGCTCCCGCGCTTATTTCGTCATGTTGATGTTACTGTTTGACTGAGCTCAAAGAGTCAATGACAGAACCAGGGAATTAACAGCATTGTGATAGTCTTTTCTTCCCTTTTGTAACGTATATCTGAGTGAAACAGCTTATCAAACGAAGAACAAATAAATACACTATATTATCCTATATATTATATTTTACTTAACCTGTTAATTATATCTTGATTATTTAATGTACGTTTAAAATATCTTACATGAAAATGACAGCAACTGTGTAAATTATTATATTTCAGTAACAAATTAGAGTAAAGTTAATGCAAAAACTGCCTTATGTTCAGTTTACATGTTTTTATACAATGTGTTTGGTGTTCATTATTATATCTAAAAAATAAATAGAAAATTTAGGCTCTGTTGTTAACCCTTAATGTTATAGTAATGTGCGGCTCCCTGTATAGTTTACAGCATTAGCAGATTTTTAATCCTTGCAAAAGGTTTAATTGTAATTGAATTAATTTAAAGAAAAAGACAAAATTTTTTCATTAAACTACTGTTTACATTTTTTTTTAGCTTTCTAAACCAAAGCGAACCGAGACGTCAAAACCGTGGGAAATCCGAACCGTCGGTTTTGTGTATCGTTACACCCCTACATATTATATAAAGATACTAAACTATGAAAGTGCAATATATAGTACAGTTATACAATAATTTAACTGGGAAAAATAACATAAATGGGTTCTTTGTCAGCCATCATTTTATGTATGACTTCTACTCATAGTTATTTTGTTTAATTTCGCCCATAAACTCAAAACCAAAGCAAACAAACCATAAAACAAGTCTGTATTTATAATCAACTAAATAAATTAACAAAACAACCCATAGTGACCAAAAAGATTAGGAAGAAGCCATTGCTTAGTATTACACTTACACTCCTCACTATTTAAAAATGGATGTTCATTCAGTCTCTCAGTAACTTATTAATTATTAATTTATCCACCTGATAAGCATCTCAAAAACAGAATATGGCCATTCAACAATATCTTTTCAACAGATCTGCAACAAATTATTATTAATTCAATAAAATTCAAAGAATATAACCTTCCTTTAAGTATTCTTACGTTTTCGGTTCACATCATCATCAGTGTCGTAACAGACAATAGCATACCTGTATATTGAATACAAAAATACATTTATGTTTGATTCACTGACCGTGTGTAAATATTTATTGGCGAAAAAGCTGTAAAATCTGCATCTGTCATTGCATTGTTGAAAGTGCATGGTTCGCTAAACTAAGTTTTCGTCTTGCACACGAAAAGGAGTCTAGTGAAGTCAAATTTATTTTCTTTCTTTTCACTTTTTTTTTAAAAATGTACTTTGAATTGAACGCCCTGTCCTCTCCTCTTCCAGCACACGTCTGTCGATGGCTATGCGGACACACCAGCCCCCCCCACCAAATCAGCGAGTCGCCAGAGTCTCCCGCGCTGTAGGAACTCAGTGGCGTCCATCACGGACGAGCAGCCTCACATCGGGAACTACAGACTGCTCAAAACCATCGGCAAAGGGAACTTTGCTAAAGTCAAACTAGCCCGCCATGTTTTAACAGGAAGAGAGGTGAGCGGATACTTATTTGCAGATGCATATTGTGCTTATTGTAGGAAATATGCAAGCCTAAAGGGGTCGTCGGATGCCCATTTTCCACAAGTTGGTATGATTCTTTATAGGGTGTTCATATAAAGTTTGTAATATACTTAAAATTCCTCAATGGTTGTGAAAAACAACACCCTTTTTACCTCCTCAAAAACAGCTCTGTTCACAATGACCTGTTTCGGTGCATGTCTCTTTAAATGATAATGACCAACTGGTCACTTCCATGGGGGGTGTCGAATGGCTGAGGGCAGAAATATGCTAATACGGGAAATATGCTAATACGGGAAATATGCTAATACGGGACGGTCTGTCAGTGGTCGTGGGCGGAGCATGAGCATTATGACATCATAGTGCTCAGTAAATCCAAAAGTTCTGATTATTGAGAGTGTTTAGACTTTTTGAGGATTTAAAAAATGAGTGAAATGATTTTTGTCATTGTATGGGGGGTGTGTTCACACACTGCAAAGACACACTTATATGCAAATACCATATAGAAGTGAATTTTGCATCAGATGACCCTATTAACTTAAACTAATTTTGCATTACCAGACTTATAACTGTTGCCATGCACTTTGGTGCACTTTCCATACGATTCTGTACAGGAACCGCCCACTTAAACCCAAATTATACTTCAGCCGTCCGTTCTGGGATGGTCCGTGTGAAGTAATTTTCTCCATCCGAAGGGTCTGCGTGTTGCCCAGTGCACATACAACAGTGTAGGTGGAAGATCAATGTTAAAGACCCGCTGGGACGCGCAGCTTTGTTTGATGCGTTGACGTGATTTCCACTGAACCAGGAAGCTGAGGTGGGACACATTGAGTGGCTCCTCCCCCTTTTTCAAATAGCCAATAGCGTTTAGTTTCCCTCACAAACTGCAGGTTGTACTTGACAGCAGCGAATCAGAGCACTCATGATGCGCTGGATTCAATAGTAGAGCTGTGAATAAATTCTAGCCATTTCATTTTTAACCAACGTACAGTTGGAAAACCGGATAAAACTCGAGCGTTTGAGCAACCGAACACACACACTCCCACCCATATTGCTCCGTGACGTGTCAACGCACGCATCGGCCAGGTGCTGTTTATAGCAGAGGGGGCGGAGCTTTAGATTCTAGAGAGCATTTGATTGGACTGAAGATGTGATGTCATAAAAATCCCTGATCTAATTTATCTGAAGTGAGATACTTAATGCTTATATCTCCTAAACATGGATGTGGTCATTGTTTTGGATCACACCAGCTTAATCATAACTTTAAGGCTAACATATTCATACTAAAAGCTAAAAATAACGTAAATGTAACACAGAAAAGTCCACTTGGTGGCAGTTGTGCAGTCTGATTGTATTGATGTATTGTGCAGTAGTCGAAGAAGAGTGTGAAAAGAGCCATACAAAACAACATGCTGTTCCAAGAACAGTAAACAAAGAAGCGTATCATCCTCCATCGCATTTCTTTTATTCTTGTTCTAAACTTTGAATACAATGGCGGATCCGCTACTTTTCTTCTTCTATCCTTCTGAGCGAAGGTCCGGTGAACGACTCGACTCAGTGCTGCCCTCTGGCGACTGGTAGAGTAATGGAAGACTGTCGTACTGCGCGTGTGTCCAACTCGGTTGAAGAAACCATTTCAGCAACATATAAAGCGCCAACCACAGTTTGGTTTTTACATGACAATAAGGCTTTCACTTTTTATTCGATATTTGAATATGCATTCGAACATGACGTGAAATATCCGGTCTATGTATACAGTCTATGATTAGACCGTTTGTTTTTTATTTTATTGTTTGTCATATCTTCCAGTAGCGGGCGCTCTAAACGTATTGTAGCGTAGGCCCATGACCAAATCAAGCGAATAATAGCCATTAGCCACCTTGTTTTGAAAATGGAAGTGGCCACCCTTCTCTCAACATTGACGCGCAAATACCTGTCTGTGCTCATAGATATTCGAATATATTCAAATACATTGCTTGATATTTGAAATCCATTCGAATTTGATTTTTCTCAAAAGTGACAGCCCTACGTGACAATTTTGTGGGGGTAAATCTGAAATATATGGTGCACTTACACCAGTTATTTCACAAAAATAACCACATGATACATGTATCCTGTTGAACTCATGACCGCCTGTGAACCTGGCCTCGTTCAGAGAAGCTGAAGAGATTCTTTTGAGCTGTAAAACAAGGACATCAACTAGTGCCCGAAACGCCATGCGTTACTCAACACGCCACATCTCATTTTCAGGACCTACTGAGACTACAAATGATGTCAGATATGGAGCCGTTTTACTCTGATGTACGGAGAGATGATGACACACTTTAGATATATAGGCTATATATAGGAATCTATAAATATAAACATTTCACAGTAACACAGTGTTTGTCTTTCAGGTAGCAGTGAAGATCATTGATAAAACACAGCTGAACCCCACAAGTCTACAAAAGGTGAGACTTCAATGTTTGTTTGACTTGATTCTTTTTATATTACATGTTCTGACATGTTCTTTCATCCAGTTGCTCAGTATTTCAAAGGTTAATTAAGTTTTGAAAGTAATTAATAGACTGAAAAGTTAATAGCCTGGGATGGAGAATTATAATTTAAATACAGGTGAGATGGTCCTGTGAACGTTTGTATGGTAATTATATCTATTAAATGGATATATTGGTTTGACGTCATTAACTTCGTTCTATGCGTTTTGTGTGCAATATGCATTTGACCATAAATGATGGCACGCTTAAGCAGGATATTATCTCACTGCTGATCAAATGCAGACGAGAGGATGTTTTACTGGACGGAGAATCTGGATCAGGGTTTATCAAATCCAGTCCTGGAGAGTTGAGCTTCAACACTAATCCTGTTAAAGTTAGCGTTAAAGCTGCACTGTAATTCGTTAAAGCTGCGTTAAAGTAGCGTTAAAGCTGCACTGTGTGGTTCGTTAAAGCTGCGTTAAAGCTGCAATCTGTGATTCGTTAAAGTAGCGTTAAAGTTAGCGTTAAAGCTGCACTGTGTGATTCGTTAAAGCTGCGTTAAAGCTGCACTGTGTGATTCGTTAAAGCTGCGTTAAAGTTAGCGTTAAAGCTGCACTGTGTGATTCGTTAAAGCTGCGTTAAAGCTGCAATCTGTGATTCGTTAAAGTAGCGTTAAAGCTGCACTGTGTGATTCGTTAAAGCTGCGTTAAAGTTAGCGTTAAAGCTGCACTGTGTGATTCGTTAAAGCTGTGTTAAAGTTGCAATCTGTGATTCGTTAAAGTAGCGTTAAAGCTGCACTGTGTGATTCGTTAAAGCTGCGTTAAAGTTAGCGTTAAAGCTGCACTGTGTGATTCGTTAAAGCTGCGTTAAAGTTAGCGTTAAAGCTGCACTGTGTGATTCGTTAAAGCTGCGTTAAAGTTAGCGTTAAAGCTGCACTGTGTGATTCGTTAAAGCTGCGTTAAAGCTGCAATCTGTGATTCGTTAAAGTAGCGTTAAAGCTGCACTGTGTGATTCGTTAAAGCTGCGTTAAAGTTAGCGTTAAAGCTGCACTGTGTGATTCGTTAAAGCTGTGTTAAAGCTGCAATCTGTGATTCGTTAAAGCTGCACTGTGTGATTCGTTAAAGCTGCTTTAAAGCTGCAATCTGTGATTCGTTAAAGTAGCGTTAAAGCGGCACTGTGTGATTCGTTAAAGCTGCGTTAAAGTTAGCGTTAAAGCTGCACTGTGTGATTCGTTAAAGCTGCGTTAAAGCTGCACTGTGTGATTCGTTAAAGCTGCGTTAAAGTTAGCGTTAAAGCTGCACTGTGTGATTCGTTAAAGCTGTGTTAAAGTTGCAATCTGTGATTCGTTAAAGTAGCGTTAAAGCTGCACTGTGTGATTCGTTAAAGCTGCGTTAAAGTTAGCGTTAAAGCTGCACTGTGTGATTCGTTAAAGCTGCGTTAAAGTTAGCGTTAAAGCTGCACTGTGTGATTCGTTAAAGCTGCGTTAAAGTTAGCGTTAAAGCTGCACTGTGTGATTCGTTAAAGCTGCGTTAAAGCTGCACTGTGTGATTCGTTAAAGCTGCGTTAAAGTTAGCGTTAAAGCTGCACTGTGTGATTCGTTAAAGCTGTGTTAAAGCTGCAATATGTGATTCGTTAAAGTAGCCTTAAAGCTGCACTGTGTGATTCGTTAAAGCTGCTTTAAAGCTGCAATCTGTGATTCGTTAAAGCTGCGTTAAAGCTGCAATCTGTGATTCGTTAAAGTAGCCTTAAAGCTGCACTGTGTGATTCGTTAAAGTAGCCTTAAAGCTGCAATCTGTGATTTGTTAAAGTTAGCGTTAAAGCTGCACTGTGTGATTCGTTAAAGCTGCTTTAAAGCTGCAATCTGTGATTCGTTAAAGCTGCGTTAAAGCTGCAATCTGTGATTCGTTAAAGTAGCCTTAAAGCTGCACTGTGTGATTCGTTAAAGCTGCGTTAAAGCTGCAATCTGTGATTTGTTAAAGTTAGCGTTAAAGCTGCACTGTGTGATTCGTTAAAGCTGCTTTAAAGCTGCAATCTGTGATTCGTTAAAGCTGCGTTAAAGCTGCAATCTGTGATTCGTTAAAGCTGCGTTAAAGCTGCAATCTGTGATTCGTTAAAGCTGCGTTAAAGCTGCAATCTGTGATTCGTTAAAGTAGCGTTAAAGCTGCAATCTGTGATTCGTTAAAGCTGCGTTAAAGCTGCAATCTGTGATTCGTTAAAGTAGCGTTAAAGCTGCACTGTGTGTTTCGTTAAAGCTGCGTTAAAGCTGCAATCTGTCATTCGTTAAAGTAGCGTTAAAGCTGCAGTGTGATTCGTTAAAGCTGCGTTAAAGCTTCAATCTGTAATTCGTTAAAGTTAGCGTTAAAGCTGCACTGTGTGATTCGTTAAAGCTGTGTTAAAGCTGCAATCTGTGATTCGTCAAAGCTGCTTTAAAGCTGCAATCTGTGATTTGTTAAAGTTAGCGTTAAAGCTGCACTGTGTGATTCGTTAAAGCTGCTTTAAAGCTGCAATCTGTGATTCGTCAAAGCTGCTTTAAAGCTGCAATCTGTGATTTGTTAAAGTTAGCGTTAAAGCTGAACTGTGTGATTCGTTAAAGCTGCTTTAAAGCTGCAATCTGTGATTCGTTAAAGCTGCGTTAAAGCTGCAATCTGTGATTCGTTAAAGCTGCGTTAAAGCTGCAATCTGTGATTCGTTAAAGTAGCGTTAAAGCTGCAATCTGTTATTCGTTAAAGCTGCGTTAAAGCTGCAATCTGTGATTCGTTAAAGTAGCGTTAAGGCTGCACTGTGTGTTTCGTTAAAGCTGCGTTAAAGCTGCAATCTGTCATTCGTTAAAGTAGCGTTAAAGCTGCAGTGTGATTCGTTAAAGCTGTGTTAAAGCTGCAATCTGTGATTCGTTAAAGTTAGCGTTAAAGCTGCAATCTGTGATTTGTTAAAGTAGCCTTAAAGCTGCAATCTGTGATTCGTTAAAGCTGCTTTAAAGCTGCAATCTGTGATTCGTTAAAGCTGCGTTAAAGCTGCAATCTGTGATTCGTTAAAGTTAGCGTTAAAGCTGCACTGTGTGATTACTGCGCTAAAGCAGTGGTTCGGCCGCAAGATGAGGAAGAACCAAATTTCCTGGATATATGAGAAAAAGTCGTATATCGTGTGATGCGATTCGTATAAGATGCTTGGAAAAGTCATGGACATTTTTGTTTTTTTAAATGCCACATTTTTTTTTTTAGGTAGAATTGAGTAAAAATATATATTTTTTTAATCTTTCTCCTGAATCCTGAATCCAGTAAATCATGATCAACTAGGAAAATCTCCCAACAACTTGGAGTCAAAAATGTTTATCCAAAAATGGATTTGCGAAAATAATACCTTACAAGAAAAAATAAATACTAATACGTTTCCTAAAAATGCCCCTCATCCCCCATTGTTCAGAAAGAGCGTTCGAGGGTTTCGACATTATAAGCGAGTCTTAAATGAGTTCCCTAAGGATTTCAGAGATGTGGTCTTTAACGAGACGAGAACGATCCAGGATCAGATGTTCACGAGTGGCTAAATGACCTTTTCCTCGACTAGCATCGTCTGATGAAGCCGCTCATGAAGACTTGCGTTGATCAGTTTAACGGCGTCAGAATCATGCTTGCTATTTGTTTTTCATGCGTTAAGACACTTCAATTATTTGGTTGTAATAGAAAGATGTGTTTTATTAATGTTCCAGTAGTTTCATTTCTGCACAGTCAATTATAATCTCATTTGAATATGATAATGAGGCCCCTCCTCCCTGCTTTGATTGATGTGCACATTAGCATCGCTTGAACAGACGGACAGTGAAACCTACACTGATCTTTCGACAGCAAGATTAATGACCACACACACACACACACACACACACACACACACACACACACACACACACACACACACACACACACACACACACACACAATGTCATGGCTTGTCTGTAAATACAGTTGCCCCCCCCCCTCCCCCACCAGAGCTCATCCAGTTACCTTTTCATATTGTTAAATTGTTTTAGGTCACAAATGAATTCTCTTCCTTTAGCTTTATTCATCCAGTATCAGTGACAATAACAGCTGTAATCATCATGCTGGAATATGATCCAACACAAACAGCAGTTATTCACCTAATTTGTAAAAAAAAAAATGTAGGTTTCCTTAACATTCCCCTGTCTTCAATGAAATTCCCTAAGGATTTGGGGGGGGGGTGTTAAAATCAGAGAAGAGGCAGAGATGCAGTGCTCATTTTACAATATCATTCGTCATGAGTGACGGGAAGCACACACACACACACACACACACACACACACTGGAGGACCCACTACAGGAAGTGACACGCTTGTCAGTGTCAGAGAGGAATGTTGCTGTGGCTGTTTTTAGAAATATCTGTAAAAATAGAAGCTGTGCTGATTATTTACCAGAGCCGACTGCCAAGAAGAAACACACTTTCTATTTTTCCCTCCTCGATTTCACTTTTTCTCCTTTCACTGTTTTTTGCCTTTTCAAAGAACGGGAAGGACACATTCATCGAGACAGATAGAGGTCAGAGGTCACATGAGAAGAGATTCATCAAAATTATTTGCTTGTTTTATAAATCTCATTATATTATGTGCACTTTATCATAATCAATTCAAATTTAAACTAAAGCTATTGTGCAAGACTGTGAGGTATTTTACTATTTGCATACTATTTTGCAAATTAGCAGAGGCACTTAATTAGGGTTTGCAAAAGGCCTTGAAAATAAAAAAAACATTTGAAATTTATTTTATTTTCTTTAACAAATTGTCAAAGGAAGTGCTTAACTTTCAAAAATGCTCATTATCATAATCTAAAAGTTTTTTTAAAGAGATTTTTTACATTTTACTTATGTTCTACAGTTTTTAAATGTAAAATTTAGAAATGACTGGAAACAGTTTGAAATCCTTATTTATATGATTTGTTATTTTATAGCAATCAAAGAAAGAAAGAAAGAAAGATAAAGGGTAACTGTTTTCAAGTAATATGGTTGCAATGCTAAAACGTGTAATTAATTCGGGACCAAATGTTGATTTTTAATTGTTTGTACAAATATGTTATCTATAATTTTTTAAAAATGTATCAATAACATGATGAATAAGGGCTGATAATTCAGCTTTATAAATGCAGTCAGCATTACAATCACTGTAAAAATGGAGGAAATAAGATAATATATGCTGGTCTGCAGAAAACGGTCCGGATGAGACTATGGATCATGCCATAAACATGCTCAGTTTTATATTATATTTTATATTTATAATAGAAACATTTTTTAAAAAAACATGGCATTTGTGGATTACAAATAATAATGCAAATACATTAGTAATAAAATCTTTTCAAAATTTGTAATTATTATAGAGGTTGACTTTAAAATAAATTGACAGGAAACACTTTTTAGTTTAGGATTCAACTCTCACTCTTAACTAGTATATTATCATAATGCATACTACTAGGATATTGGCTGTTTATTAGTACTTATAAAGCACATATTAATGCCTTATTCTGCATGATCATATTCTACATCCCTTAATCACACAAGACATAAATTTAATAACTACCTGACTAACTATTAATAAGCAGTAATTAGGAGTTTATTGAGGAAAAGTTGTAGTTAATAGTGAGAATTGGAGCCTAAACTAAAGTGTGACCAAATTTATATTTTAAGATCAAACTATTGCTGGGTCATTCGAGTCTTAATGTTAAACATTTGATGTTGACGTTGTGTTGGTGTGATTCTAGAGTCTTGTTTGTTTGAAACACAGAGTTGTTTTCTAGAGTGACATTCCCACATAGATCTGTTTGTGATCCCAAAAAACTGTCCCGTTCCTGAGGAGACAGCAACAAATTAATTGCGGACATGCGCATAAACTATGATGGAAACGCATTTACTAAATAAATTCTTCGATGCACAACAAAAACCTCAACCGATAATCTGATTGGATGACTGGACTAACCAGCGGACCAATGGCATCGCAGCATCTCAAACGTTGCTTTGGTGTTTCTGAAACGCCGGAGGCATAGTCTGTGATCAGAAGGATTTGGATTAATCGTATATTCATTTGCCTTCGTATCATATAAATAGTTTTTTCTTGTCCTGTTCCCGCCTGAATGTTCTCCCTCATTCACAGGAAACACACTCCTGTTGTCTGTCCTGTATGAAGAGTGTTTCTGTGTGTACGGCGGCTGTTGTACGAGAAGAGAAGGATAGACAGATACAGTGTTTCACCAGGGGTTTTGGTCAGTGTCTCGCGTGGGCTTTTGACTGTGGATTATTACACTTAGACTCGTAACTGACACGTAAAGCCACCTACCAGTTTGTGTTTTGTATGCCATGTTTACAGCTGGGTAAATATGAAAACCGATATTACCACGGAAGAAGATGTGCTCATGAATATTTGATTTACTTGCTACTAAGTGCTTCAAAAAAACTCTTGAACATATTTCTGAATCAGTGCCATGAACCTTGCAAACTTTGGCAAAGTGACGAGCGCTTCTCCTGAAGTGTTCATTGTGGCATCCTTTGTTTCTGCTTAAAGTCTTAAATATCTTAAATGGTATAAGAAAATTCCTTATCATTTTAAGAGGTCTTTAATTTGGGGACGGAAAAAAGGTAATCGTGATTTGAAGTCATGTTTGAAATTAAAAACATGGTGTAAAAAATATAAAAATGCAAAGTAATAATTTTGACTAATGCCTTAAAAAAAATGGTTTAAAAGTTGAAATGTGAGGTTTATCATTTTATAAAACTTTATTGTTTGTTTTTGAGCTGTAAAGTTGTTTTTATAGTCATTTTATGGTTTATTATTGCCAACCCTTGCTTATGCATTATTCATTTGTGCAGGTCTTAAAAAGTTTTTAAAACTGAAAGCTCTTGTCATTTTTGCAGTGGTGGACAGTAAGGAAGTATTTTACTATGTTACTGTACTTAAGTATCTGGACTTGTTTTTTGAAGTTATTTTTTTAGGGAAACTTTTACTTCTCTTCATTCCAAAGCATAATATTACACTTCTTACTCCACTATATTTCATAAAAACAAATCTTATATTTTTATTTCGAAATAAAGAGCCCCCGCTCCGCTCTGACACACGATGGATTCGTGAACGAGCCGATTCTTCTCAATGAACTTGTTGAATCGGTTCGCAAACCGCAACTGATTCAGTGATCCGCTCAGAGCGATTCACTGAACTGTTCATGTCTGATACTCTGAGTTACTAATGCTGAGGTTCAGGGACTATTTATTGCTAAAAATGATATTGTACCATGGTAAGTTTTTGTCTCTAGCTGAGAATGACATTTTAATATTTGACCAGTACTGTATGTTTAAAGTTAAACTGCAGAATATGCATCATATCTGATGTTTCTGTCTCTGTTTTCCCGCAGCTCTTTCGTGAAGTGAGGATTATGAAGGTCTTAAATCATCCTAATATAGGTAAGACATCATTCTCATCATTCAAGATCACTTCATCATATTCTGCTCTTTTTTGTGTCAAATTCTCTCGTTTCTTGCATCAAAACCAGGAAATAATTTCAGTCATCATTTGTCCCTTACAATGAAATAAACTGCCTTTTGAAATGCTTACCTCAGTTATGATTGGCTGACATATTTGCACATGTAATGCAAAATTCAAATGCAAAATACTTTAAATGTTTTTTTTCTGCCTATGTTACATTAGAAGTATTTAAAAAATCATATAAATGCATTTAAAAAATAATGTATCACATTAAAGTGAATCGTTTAGGTTTTAAAAATGGCCTTTGTATTGATGTCTTTTTTTAAATTTTTTAAATTTTTTAATTTATTATTGAACATTAATTTACAAAACACAATTTACAAAATCTCTCGTTGGGAGACTCATGTGCAGAACATAGTTAAACCACAGTTAAATAAAACAAGTTTCTATAAAGAAAATAAATACTAATAAATATAAAATAAAATAAATTAAGCAAAGGCATAGTCCATAAGGCATGTCAAAGTTATTCACATACACATATTGTCCTCAGTCTTCATATATTCTTAAAATAAAGTTACATGGAAGCTTTACAAATTATAATGACAAATATTCTGAGACATCTTCACAAAGAGAGAAAATGTTATCACTGGAGTCTTTCCCTGTGTATTGATGTCAACCCAAAGCAGTGTTATTTTAGTAGATTCATTTGCTATTATGGTATTTATTAATATTTTGGATTAGCATTTTGCATTTTAAGTTAAGGTGGATTTTTAGTGATTTTGTAATTTTATTGTTTAAAAAAAACTATTTCTATTCAGCTTTAATTTGAATGGTTTTAGTTTCAGTTAAAGGGGCAGTTCTCCTGAAAATAACAGTTCTGTCACGATTTACTCGCTCTCATGCCATTCCTAAACCATACGACTTTTAGTTGTGTTGACACAATCAACACAAAGATGATTGTGTTTCATCTTTGAAATGAAACTCTATTCATCTCTATTCACCTATTCAACACTCATAAAGAGATGGTCAAATGAATCCATATGAATCGAATCCATATAATCCAAATCTTTTGAAGATACACTTTATATGATGAACACATTTAATTTAGTCTTAGAGCCGATCAGATGCAGTAACCGGAAGCTCAAGCATGTTTGCTCACTGGCTCATCATATACACTTATATTAAACCGCTCGATTCATATGGATTTATGTTATTTTCCCTTTAACACTATCAATACTTGTGTGAGGCCCCAAAATGACCTTCATAACACGTGTTCGGTGTTACACTACTAACTGGAAATGATGTCTTCCATCATGTGTGTGTCTTGCTTTAATTCCCAGCTCAGTTTCTTACATGACATGGCACTTTCCCTCTCTTCCTCTGATAACTGGATTATTTATCCTCCTAATGGAAGGGGATCACAGGATGTCTGACCAGCTCAGCTCTTCTGTGCCTCTCTTAACATCACCAGACTGTGTGTTCACTTCGCTATCGATCCCCGTGACTGGCTGTTTCTGCTGCCGCCCCGCATGCGTGTCAGTGCTGACTTCTGATTGGCTGAGACTGAGCTGGATTGTAGATTTATCAAACTAAAAGCTGTGATTACACACCTATCCCTGCAACTCTCCTAATACACACGCACACGTCTGCTCTTCACACACAGTGATGCATCACTATGAAGTGGAAAGAAACTGTGTGACGTCGTGTGTGTTAGCATATCTCCATAACAAGCGTCCCTGGCGTGTGGTTTTTCCGTGTCAGAGATGAGCTCCTGAGAGAGTTCAAGCACTGATCTGTGTCTTAAAAACTAGTTTGACCCACTAACGGTTATATAAGAGGTAATCACTCCTACTTTTCCACTTCATATTAGACCAGACTACCTTTTTAAGTTACTGACGTCAAAACGTTTAAACCAGTCAAAATCACATTCAATAAAGACTACAGATTCAATTTCATTTAAGATTTATTTTCCCCTGGAATTTAAGATTCCTCAAACTTGATACGTTATGAAAAATATTAATTAAAAACATAAACAACATTTCCCAAATGAAAAAGCTGAACAGGAAGTGATGTACTATTTTCACACGTAAGCGTAGATAGTCATTAGCTTAGCAACATGCTAATGCCGAGATCATGCAATCTTTTTGAGTTGAGATTATATTAAAATGAATCAGAAATGCTGTTCGTTTCAGAAAATTGTTCTAATGTTTATAAATGTTCAGACAACATATTTACATTGTGTGAAATATTCAGTTGACTTTGAAATGTTTGAGTCTAAAATATGAATCCCTCTCTATATCTGCCTCTTTCAGTTAAGTTATTTGAAGTCATTGAAACAGAGAAGACGCTTTATTTAATAATGGAGTATGCAAGTGGAGGTGAGTTTGATGGACAGGCGGGATACATATTTAATATATGACTCGTGTCACACACACATCTCTGAATGTCTCTGTTTATGTCAGGTGAAGTGTTTGACTACTTAGTTGCTCATGGGAGGATGAAGGAAAAGGAAGCCAGAGCAAAGTTTCGGCAGGTGAGACACGTCTCCGTCTTATCAATGATACAACACTGTAAAATATTAAGATTACAAGGTATGTTTGTTCAAATAACAGATTTTTTTTATAATTCTGTCTAGTTCAAATATTAATAAATATTTGTATGTACAAACTTTACGGATGTGGCAATTTTATTTTACATTTTATTTCCTACACTGACTAGGGTTTGTTGTAGTAGTGTTGGCATACTACCTTAAAATGGTCAAAATAAATGTACATTTTTGATTTACATAAAAATATAATAAAGAAATAAACTATAACTAGTTACATTTACAGGTAAAGGTACTAATATATATTGAATAAGTTCTAGTGTCAAATCAATTGTTACCAGTAAAATTGAAGGGATATTAGTTACTAGCAAAAGTTACTAGAAACCAAAACTAAGTAAATTAAAAAATACTAATTACCTTTAAATAGTAATAAATATGCTATATTTTTGATAACTATGTACAATTATCAAGAAAATCTCAATGCATATTTTTGGGCAGTTAAGTTTGGTAAAGTGTTATTTAACACATTTAACTTCCAATAATTTTTTTCTTGAATTCTTTCAAAATATCTGTTTCAGTGAATCAATGTTTCAATGAATACAATTTTCACCAAAATCCCTACATGTTAATTGTGCATACTCCATGATATTTTAGTACAAATACATGTGGGTAAATATTGCTGTATATTAATATGTATTATGTTGGTTTACATAAAATTAATTCGATTAAGTCATTTTATTTTAACAGTATTTATTGCATTCTGATTCTGATTAACATTGGCTATTTGGTTGAAAAATGATTGCTATGATGACTCCTAAAACCTCTATTTGAGGTAAAAAGACATGTATAGAATATCAGATGTAGTATTTGGCATTATGGCACCTTAAAAAAGAAACTGATATCCTGATCAGTAAATACAGATCTGGCCTGTTATGACCCGTAATGAACGCTTCAGTGTAGCAGTGCAGAAACACAAGCACACCCTCTAGTGGATCAGCGTCAGTGAAGCGTTCGTCAGGTCTCGGATCAGCTGCTCCTGTGATGAGAACTGGAAACGAACAGACAGCGTGAGTGTAATTAAACCCCTGCTGCCGGACAGTGATTAACTGGCCATTTTCAGTCAGGCTCTGCTCATGAAGCCAAACAAAAGCCCCGGGCTCCAGTCTCTGCTTTTTACACTGCAGGATGTGGTTAGTGAGAATATAAGACTCTCTCTCTCTCTCTCTCTCTTTATATCTGTCTCTCTCTCAACTACAGTGACATAAAGGCATGTTGTGGCGTTTTCACACCGTATCATTGGGAGTGTTGTGGCGTTTTCACACCGTATCATTGGGAGTGTTAGGGCGTTTTCACACCTATAGATTGTTTGTTTTGTTCCTAAACAGGGATTTAATTTGCTACACAAGGCAACCTTTCAAAGCGTACCAAAATGTATTTATGCAAGTCACATGGGAGTACAACTGTCCTGTTATTGGTCAGAGTTTCCTCTGTGTCATCCATCTAGATGATTGCTTATTGCTTATCATGAACTTATTGTGGCTTTATCTGTAACTGTCGAGACACATGCAAACAATATACTAATGCAGACGTCATTCCCACTGTTACATTATATACTCACAGAATCAGACACTACTGCTATTTATACAGCACATTTCCCGTTATGAATTATAATACCATTTGGTTTGTTGGTCCGTTGGGCTTTCACACCTCAAGCAAACCGTCCCAGAGTTTGTTTGCAATTGGGCCGAGACAACCAGGCGGTGTATAGGAGTGATTGTTTTTGTGCGGATCCGAGTGCGATTGCCATGTTCACATATGCCGAAACGAACCGAAGCAAGGGAGAAAACGCACCAGCTTCAGAAACAAACGCTCAGGTGTGAAAGATCCCTCAGTTTCTGAATCTGACACAGTTTCTTCATTAGTTCGGTTGGTTTAGGCATAACTCGCTCCAAAACAATCGGTCTGAGATCGAGGCAGTCCTGGTCCTCATGAAAATGAACTCAGGAGCGGTTCGCTTGTGATGAGAAAGTCCGACCCAACGGACCAACAACAAACTAAGCTGTATCACAGCAGTGATGGGTCATCACTTACGTTTTGTGAAAGAAACGCAGTGTTTGTTTTGCTAAATGAATCATGGGTTGATCTCGATCTAAGACGAGGTAAAATGCCTATTTGAAATTTGGCGCACAAATATACAGACGAATGCTTAATTCTTGCTCAAAATGATAACGACAGCTACAAAGAAAGCCACAATTAGCCGGCGGAGCAAGTTGTCTATCTGTCCCATTGGTGAACTCGACCAATGAGAGGACAGCTTACTCGCTCTTGACTTGTATTTTGGTCCATTTAGAAATGCTGCCATGTGAAAGTGAACCAAACCAGGAAGAAATTGCAACATTGTAACAATTTAAATTCCTGTTTCAGAACAAAAGCAATCGATCTACAGGTGAGAAACGCCATGTCCGTCCAGCATGTGTACAATTTAGAGACTTTCTCAGCTTTAATTTGCTGATAAAAAGGCCTGGTTGGTGGAATGATGCATTGATTGCCATGCTAATGTGACTTTGTGTGTGTGTGTGTGTGTGTGTGTGTGTGTGTGTGTGTGTGTGTGTGTGTGTGTGTGTGTGTGTGTGTGTGTGTGTGTGTGTGTGTGTGTGTGTGTGTGTGTGTGTGTGTGTGTGTGTGCCTACAGATCGTGTCCGCAGTGCAATATTGCCACCAGAAGAGAATAGTCCACAGGGATCTCAAGGTGAGACTCGCTCAAAGAGGTTTAAGCCTGTGGTGTAGATCTGGTCACCTTGGAGGATTTGTGTTTCATTGATTTCTAATGTTCGTAAACAATGCTGTCGTCTTTCCGTCTCTCTCTGTAAGGCTGAAAACCTGCTGCTAGACGCAGACATGAATATAAAGATCGCAGACTTCGGCTTCAGTAACGAGTTCACGATCGGGAGTAAGTTGGACACGTTCTGCGGCAGTCCTCCGTACGCGGCTCCCGAACTCTTCCAGGGCAAGAAGTACGACGGGCCCGAGGTGGACGTCTGGAGTCTAGGGGTGATCCTCTACACGCTGGTCAGCGGGTCACTTCCCTTCGACGGACAGAACCTGAAGGTCATTTCCTGTTTCATTCAAGGTCACTCAAGGCCTGTTGCCTACAAGCACATACTGTTCATCGTCCTTACTCTGAGTGTTGGTCCACACAGGAGCTGCGAGAGCGAGTGTTGCGAGGGAAGTATCGGATACCCTTCTACATGTCCACAGACTGTGAAAATCTTCTGAAGAAACTCTTGGTGCTTAATCCAGGCAAACGGGGAAGTCTAGAGGTGAGACTGCTCTACATACGTTTTTAAGTTTTTAAAAGAAAAAAACGTATTTGTTGAACACAAAAGGAGATGTTTTACAGAACGTTCTCACTGCTCTTTACCTGAAAGCATACTGTGAACAGGGCAACTGTAAACCAAAAAGCACCATAAAGGTTTCATAAAAGTTGTCCGTAAGACAATGCCGAGTCTTATGAATCCTGTGATGGCTCCCCTTCTGTTGTAACTCTCAAATCTCATTCATGCTTGTAATCAATAAACCTGGCTAGTCTTGTTTAGAAATTACTTCAGTAAGAAAACTCTAGATAGCATGAGCTGACCGGTCTTCGGTATTAAAGAGTTTCTTGGGACCTCCCCAGCTCCACCTGTCTAAATCTGCTACTGAGGATATTACGTGCCTTGTTGTGCACAGCATACTAAAATAATACAATTGGGATACTAGATACTAGAATTACTTACTTTGATACAATACTTTGAAAAATTTTACATTCAGTTTTGTTTTTTAAACATAGCCACAGCATAAATGGCCAAAAATGTAACGGTATCTTACTTGTGACCATAGTCAAAGTATTTTCTTATCAACTGAAACTCTTCTGTCTGAGATTCATCAGGCCTGGTAGTACTGAGTTGGAAATGCAATTAATAATTGCATTATTAATTAATTAATTATTTTATGTATTTATTATGGATACATTGCTATTGTAGTACAACCCCACTGTAAATGTTTCATAATTGGTATATTAATAATTTCATTACTTATCCCTTAATTTCATCAATTCCTTTCATAGGTGCTTAGTAAAAAAGCCTAACCTAGGAAAGAATAAACAAATGTATAAACCAAAAGTGCTGCAAATGAGCTGTAAGCATATATACAAAGCATCTGCTGCTCAATGCTGTGCAGTAATATTAGGACTGACATTCAGTTACAGTACATTGACAGTTACAACATATTACAACATTAATCATACATAACATACAATTACAACATTAATCGGAAAACCTGCCTTTCTTTCTGATGTTTGCCTTTTTATCAAAGTATGCATTTAAAGGCTGTCTTCTGTTCTTTTAGCATCATTATATCATTATTAAGAATTAAAAAATGTTTGATTCAAATGCGAATGTGTCATTTAACGTCTGCCAATCTCACACAGCAAATCATGAAGGATCGCTGGATGAATGTCAGTCACGAGGAAGAGGAACTGAAGCCGTATACAGAACCTGAGCCAGACTTCAGCGACACCAAACGCATAGGTCTGCACCTTCCCGGGTCTCCTGATCTCCTGCTCGTGCATTTGTTTTCATAATGGTCACAACTAAAAATCTCTGGGTCATACACTACATGGCAAAAACATTTTGAGTAACAAGAATTTCTGTGTGGATCCTCACATCTCTTTCAGAACTGATGATCACTATGGGTTTCCCTAAAGAGGAGATCACAGAGGCATTAGTGGGGCAGAAGTATGATGAGGTCATGGCCACGTATCTTCTGCTGGGCAGGAAACCTCCAGAGGCAAGTCATGTGACTGATTCACTCATATACCCTGTGCATGGGATTTTACCATCAGTCTACGTTTACATGCAACCAAATAATCCGTTAGTAACCGGATTGACGGCTCAATAGGACTGAAGAGCCTTCATGTAAACACTAATTGATCCGTCTGAGCTCGATCTGAATGAGATTTTGATGGGATTGAACTTGTTCCTGTTGAATAGTTGAAGTGTCATAAATGAGTGTCCCGTCATTCGTAAATCCTCCTTTCACTGCGTCTGTGAAGCGCAGCAGGAGAACGTCCTCCAGTCCTGGTTTCAGACTCTCAAGTCAAGTATCCTCATTTATATAGCGCTTTTAACAATGTAGATTGTTTCAAAGCAGCTTTACAGAGATAAACATATAATTTAAGGTAACAGAGATTGGTTTGGTTTTATAGTGGTTCTTGAATAATGTTTTTTTTTTTTTCTCTCATCCACAGACGACTGGTTTTGGGCATTTTTACTCCGTGATAAATATAAGCAGCGGCACAACTGTTCATATGCTCAATGTCTCCAAATTATGACCAGATAAGGATATTAAGCCTGCTGTTTAAAACAAATAAAGGACCAATGTTGGAGAATGGTTATTATGCTCAAAGAGCGGGAAACGTCTACGGTTACGTATGTAACCCTCGTTCCCTGAGTAGGGAACGGAGACGTTACGTCGGATGACGACGAATGGGGTTTCGCTTAGAAAGCCTATCAACTTCGAGTATTACAAAACGAGCCAATGGCAAAGAAATGCCATGGGTCTGCGGAATTTGCATGGCGTAACTCCGCCCCACCTCGTGGGTATAAAAGGAGGAAGCCGGCAGCAAGCAGATATGTTTCTTCGCTGAGGAGCCAAGACTGAGCTCAGGCGATCCCCGCGGTACAGCGGAAAGTGGCAGGCAGACGTAACGTCTCCGTTCCCTACTCAGGGAATGAGGGTTACATACGTAACCGTAGACGTTCCCTTTCGTTGTCACTCCGAGTTACGTCGGATGACGACGAATGGGGTTACCAGTCTAATCACGCCACCTTCTCAGCTGTCTTCCAGTGCCCTGCGTAAATCGAGATCCCTGTCAGCCTGGACAAAGGACTCCATATAACACAGGAATACCAAGGTACACTGGGAAGCATATCCCAAGCTTAGGGGAAGTATGCAATTAATGCCAACCCGGAGGGGGGGGACTTAGAGAATACACATATGACCCGAAGGAAGCATATGGAAAACACTGGGGTGTCCAGCCGCAGGTGGAATATTTCAACCCCAGGGGTGGCAAGGTGGCTTGCCAAGGGAAAGACACACGCTCAGAGAGGCTTACAGTGGAAATACACATGTGGGGGTCGCTCAGAGGAGGGACCATGCACACGGGAGGCACCTAGCCGACGCACAGGCAATAGACACTGGCGCCGACGTCAGGAGTGCTGGAGGAGCTCAGGGCTTTCGGAGAAGCTCACCTGAGGAAAATATCGCACGTATCCAGTCCGTGGAGTGGAATGGCGAGCAAGCGAAGACACCTGAGCGGGTCCGGTACTAGCTGGTTGAAGCAAGTACACGAGAGGACACAGGCTCCACTCGGAGATTATAGAATCTGGCGAATGTGTTAGGTGTCGCCCAGCCTGCAGCTCTGCAGATGTCTGTTAGCGAGGCGCCATGCGCTAGACCCCAAGAGGACGCCACACTCCGGGTGGAGTGGGCAGTCACACCAAGGGGGCACGGTCGACCTTGCTGCTGGTAAGCCAAAGCAATGCTGTCCACTATCCAGTGAGACAACCTTTGCTTGGAGAGAGCCTTTCCCTTCAGCTTCCCACCATAACAGACAAAGAGCTGGTCTGAGGTCCTGAAACACTGCGTTCTGTCTACATAGGCGCGGAGAGCGCGTACTGGACAGAGCAGTGCCAAGGCTGGGTCTGCCTCCTCCGAGGGCAGCGCTTGCCGGTTCACCACCTGGTCCCGAAAGGGAGTGGTAGGAACCTTGGGCACATATCCAGGCCGGGGTCTCAGGATCACGTGAGAGTAAGCCGGCCCAAATTCCAGGCACGCTTCGTCAACGGAGAATGCGTGCAGGTCCCCAACCCTCTTGATGGAGGCCAGTGCAACCAGGAGCGCTGTCTTCATAGACAGGAACTTAAGCTCGACTGATTGCAGGGGCTCAAAGGGAGCACTCTTCAGGGCAGTTAGAACCACTGAGAGGTCCCAAGAGGGAACGAGAGGAGGACGAGGAGGATTTAGTCTCCTCGCTCCTCTCAGGAACCTGATGATCAGGTCGTGCTTCCCCACCGACTTACCTTCGATGAGGTCATGATGTGCGGCAATGGCGGCAACATAGACCTTCAGGGTGGAGGGAGACAGCCTTCGCTCCAGCCCCTGTTGAAGGAAGGAAAGCAAAACACTGATCGAGCATCTCCGGGGGTCTTCTCGGTGAGAAGAGCACCAGTTGACGAAGAGGTTCCACTTCAACGTATAGACGTGTCTCGTGGACGACGCTCTAGCGGAAGTGATGGTAGCCACCACCGCCGGTGGTAGGGTACTCAAACCTGCCTCGTCCCATCCAGGAGCCACACGTGGAGGTTCCAAAGATCGGGACGAGGGTGCCATAGGGTGCCCCGTCCCTGAGAAAGAAGGTTCTTCCTCAGAGGGATTGGCCAGGGAGGTGCTGTCGCGAGGAGTACTAGTTCGGGGAACCAGGTCCGGTTGGGCCAGTAAGGGGCAACCAGAATGACCTGCTCCTCGTCCTCCCTGACCTTGCGCAAAGTGTGCGCAAGAAGGCTCACTGGGGGAAACGCATACTTGCGGCCCTGCGGCCAGCTGTGCGCCAGAGCATCCGTGCCGAGCGTGCCCTCGGTCAGGGAATAGAACTGGGCGCAATGGGTCGAGTCGTGAGAGGCAAACAGATCTATCTGCGCGTCCCCAAACTGGTCCCAAATCAGCTGAACCGACTGGGGATGGAGTCGCCATTCTCCAGGGAGGGGCTGAAGCCGTGAGAGCTCGTCGGCTGCACAGTTCAGCGCTCCGGGAATGAAGATGGCTCGAAGCGACCTCAGATGCTTCTGACTCCATAGGAGGAGGTGGCGAGCGAGTTGTGACATACGGCGGGAGCATAGACCACCCTGATGGTTGATGTACGCTACAGTGGCGGTATTGTCTGAGCGGACTAGTACGTGTTGACCCCTGAGCAACGCTCGGAAGCGGTGCAGGGCAAGGCGTACTGCCAACAACTCGAGGCAATTGACATGCCATAGCCGCTGGGGTCCTGTCCAGGAGCCCGCAGCAGCATGTCCATTGCACATGGCGCCCCAGCCCGTGGTGGAGGCATCTGTTGAGACAACAACATGCCGGGAAGCTCGAGCCAGGGGGACACCGGCCCTGAGAAAATCGAGGTTCGTCCACGGGGTGAAGAACTGACGGCAGGTCGGAGTAACTGGTACTCGGAACGTGCCGTGTTGCCATGCCCACCTCGGGACTCGGTCGCGAAGCCAAAGCTGAAGCGGTCTCATATGAAGCAATCCGAGCGGCGTGACCGCGGCTGCAGATGCCATATGCCCCAGGAGCCTCTGAAAAAGTTTCAGTGGAACCGCACTCTTGCCCTCGAATTGTCTTAGGCAAGTCAGCAGTGACTGCGCGCGCTCGCTCGTAAGCTGCGCGGACATGGCGACCGAGTCGATGTCCATACCGAGAAAAGAGATCCTCTGCACGGGGCAAAGTTTGCTCTTCTCCCAGTTGACCCGAAGGCCCAGACGGGCTAGGTGCCGGAGCACTAGGTCCCTGTGTTCGCAAACCTGATCTCGAGAGTGAGCTAGGATCAGCCAGTCGTCGATATAACTCAGGATGCGAACCCCTTGCTCTCGAAGGGGAACAAGGGCCGCCTCGACGACCTTCGTGAAGATGCGAGGAGACAGGGCTAGCCCGAAAGGGAGAACCGCGTACTGGTATGCCTGCCCCTCGAAAGCAAACCGGAGGAACGGTCTGTGTCGAGGAAGAATGGAGACATGAAAGTAGGCGTCCTTCAGGTCGATCGCTGCAAACCAATCCTGGGGCCGTATGCATTCGAAAACGCGTTTGGCGGTGAGCATCTTGAACGGCATCCGGTGAAGGGAGCGGTTCAGCACGCGCAAGTCCAGGATTGGCCGTAACCCACCGGTTTTCTTGGGGACAATGAAGTAGGGGCTGTAGAAGCCGGACCTCATCTCGGCTGGAGGGACAGTCTCGATTGCACCCTTCGCCAGCAGGGTGGCAATCTCTGCTCTCATGATAGGGGCATTGCCACCAACCAAAGTGGAGCGGACTCCCCTGAAGCGGGGAGGAGACCGTGCGAACTGAATCGCATAGCCGAGCCTGATGGTACGCACGATCCAGTGGGACAGACGGGGAAGCTCTAGCCAGGCTCCCAGGAACTGAACCAACGGGATCATGCGAGCCACAGGCGTCCCCCCGGAGGGGCAGCGAAGCGGAGTAACTGGCCCAGATGTGGACGGCATAGCGGCCCGGAGAGGGGGCACAGTTAGCAACCGCGCCCTGGCAGAGGGGGCCAGGGGAGGACCAGGCTGGTCGTCCCGCGGGGGCCTGCTCTGCCAGGAGTCTGGCGACAGAGGGGGACAGCGGCGAATTGGTCCGTGGACGGCACGCCATGTCAACCACCTCTGGGACAGAGGGGGACGAGGAGAGCACGGCTTGTGGGCGGCGCTCTGTGACGTCCGAGAACTCTGTGCTCAGAGACGGGAGAAACAGCTCTTTGGAGAATAAGGATTCTTCCCCGGCCCTCCCCGGGGAAAGGAGTGGTCCTGCTACCAACTCCTGGAAAGAACTGAGTCCCATCTCTGAGGAGCCCAACTCAAGAGCGCCGCTTAACCCGGCGTGTAGCGGGGTGCGGGGCTGGAGAGGACTGTGGCGTCCGACCGCGGCCTCCAGAGCCGACCCGGGTGAACGGCGGGGTGGGAGCCGCGGGGGGGCGCCCTCCGCAGTGGGCAGACCGAGGGATCTGAGCGGACGGCGGGGCCGTCGGGACAGAATCAACCTCAGTCTGCTCCATCGCCGAGGTGCCCGTCTCACGAGCGCCGCTTAACCCGGCGTGTAGCGGGGGGCGGGGCTGGAGAGGGCTGTGGCGTCCGCCCGCGGCCCCCAGAGCCGGCCCGTGAACGGGCGGGGTGGGAGCCGCGGGAGGGCGCCTTCGGCGGTGGGCAGACGAGGGATCTGAGCGGACGGCGGGGCCGTCGGGAGAGAATCAACCTCACTCTGCTCATGGGCGGCTGAGAGCTGTTGGGCAAGCCCTCAACCGCACCGCCGAAGAGGCCGACCTGGGATATGGGAATGTCGGACAGACGGGTCCGCGCGACATCCAGCACATCAGACAGGTTCAGCCACAGACTGGTGAGCATCACCTGACCCAGGGAGCGTACGGCCACTTTCGTCGCTCAGAGAGCAAGGTCAGTGGCGGCGCGCAGCTCAGTGAAGAGCCCTGGGTCAGTCCCGCCCTCGTGCAGGTCCATGAGCATCTGGGTCAGGTGGACCAGCAGAATGACCATGGCATGCAGTGAGGCGGCTCCCAGTCCCGTGGCGCTATAGGATCTCGCCACAAGCGTAGACGAAAAACTACAGGCCACGGGCGGGTGCTTAGGATTGCGCCGAGAAGAAGCACTCTGAGGACACATAGCATCGCAACAGAGCGTTCAGCCGGGGGAACCCCAGTGTACCCATGGGCAGCGGCCCCATCGAGGGGAGGAAAGGCGGATGAGATCAGCGAGCGGTCCCGAGAAGACAAGGGGGTCTTCTTGGACTTCGAGATCTCATCATGCACGTCCGGGAAGAGAGGTATTGGGGTTTGCCGTGGACGAGGGTCGGCGGCCTTACCTAAAACCCATCGTCCCAGGAAAGCATGGTCGTCATCTCCGGATCAGACTCAGGCACAGCCGTATGCACACCGGAAGGTGGCAGCTGTGACGAGCCCTCACTTCCAGAAGACTCAAACCCACCTAGTGATGCTGCAACAGACATGGCATCTTCCTCTGTAGCTTCAACTGAAACACGCGGGCCACCAGAGGGTAGACTCGCGGGAATCAGCAGTTCACTAGCGGGCACCGTCATTGAAGAGGGGGGCTGGGGACACGGACACATAGTCGGCGCCTAGATCCAGACCGTAACCCTCAGGTCACCCTGGCCACCAGCCGAAGATCGGGGGGTGGATGAGGGGACTCTCACTCTTGCGAGTTCACCGAGTCTCGACCTATATATGACGCGATGATCACGTTCCCAGCGAGAACATGAGTCACCCACGAGCACTGTTCAAGCATGATCAAAGCCCAAACACACTAGACAGCGCTCGTGCCCATCAGAGTCCGATACCAGTCCGCTGCAACCAGAAATGCACGGGCGAGCCGGCTTTAAAAAGACGTGCCACGTGTAAGCTCTTTTAGTGAGAGAAAACTCAAGTGTTGAAGCACCCGGGGAGAAACGCACCGACTGGCAGACCACTGCAACAGATCAGCAGGAAGCACGCTCTCGCCGTAGATCGCCGTCACACCAACACTCGAGGTACTCGTTTGTAAAGCTGACAATTCAGAGATGTCTTGTGGAGAGAAGAATACACTTGGCTCCGAAGCGAAAACATATCTGCTTGCTGCCGGCTTCCTCCTTTTATACCCACGAGGTGGGGCGGAGTTACGCCATGCAAATTCCGCAGACCCATGGCATTTCTTTGCCATTGGCTCATTTTGTAATACTCGAAGTTGATAGGCTTTCTAAGCGAAACTCCATTCGTCGTCATCCGACGTAACTCGGAGGGTACAACGAAAGGGAACTGTATATTTCTGCAGTGTGCGCATGTCAAAAAATCTATTCAAAAACATCAACCCGATCACATGTTTAGCGTTCATGTAAACACTACGTTCAGATTCATCAGTCAGAATGAGTTCAGTCCGATCGATTCAAAAGTTGTGCGTGTAAACATAGTCATTGAGATTGAGTTTTAGTTTTATTTGTAATAATAATGTAACTGTAATAACTGTGTTTGCTCGTGGCAGTTTGAAGGGAGCGATTCGCTGTCCAGCACAAACCTGTGTCAAAGGTCCCGACCCAGCAGTGACCTGAACAACAGCTCCACGCAGTCTCCCTCTCACTCCAAAGTCCAGCGCAGCATCTCTGCCACGCAGAAACAGCGCCGCTTCAGCGACCACGGTACCACACACACACTCACACTGCTCGTATAACCCCACGCCTGCACTACTGTAACTAATAACTGTAACATAACCATTAATAACTGCAGCTCATTTAAAGTCAGCTCGCATCCGTTCTCCCATCCTGCAGACACTGCACTGGCTCATGCTGAGTGTATGTTTGTAACAATATTATGTACAGGTGAAACTCTGGTGCAACAGTTCATGCATTTCAGTCATTCAAATTAAAAGGTGAAACTACCATATTCAAATTTTTCAAAGTGTCCTTGGGTACTTGAAAGGCGGTATATAAATAAAACGTATTATTATTATTCTTAACACACGATCACACGCAGTATGACATCAACATTGAATAAACAAAAATAAATTCAGAAACAGTTGTTAGCTCGATTTAGATGTGAAGTCTACATATATTTAGAATGTATTTTCATAGTTCATAGTTTCAAAGTCTGAGTCAGGAAAAATGTACAACAATTAAAGCTTTACATAAAAAAAACGCTTTTTAAAAGTGAAAAGTGTTAAAATGTGTTCATATTTTCGCAAAATGTAAGTTATATTATCGCCCAGTGATATTTTCACAGTTGTATGGCCGCACATATACAGTATCCTCATGAAATGGTATACAAACTAAATAGCAAATATCAACTGCTTGATTGCTTATAAAGCTGCTAATTGTAAACTGTATTATCGCACGGTTCTCTATATAAAGTTGCATATATACCGTATTTTATCCAATGTAATACAAATGCAAACAGTAAACTCTCGTAAATCGATTATACTGCATCAGTGTTGGGGAAAGTTACTTTTAAGAGTAATGTTACAATATTGCGTTATTCCCATAAATATGTAACTAATTGTTACTTTTGTGTTACTTTTCCTCACCTGGGCTTTTTTGTTTTTTCCACAATAAAACTATTTTTGGCTAAAATAAAGGTCCTTTCACACCAACAGTGAAATGAATAAGCCTCAGGCTAAAGGGAATGCAAAGTCAGTCAATAAATGGGAAAACAAAGTAACTTTCGTTAGATATTTTGTTGTAAATGTAAAAGGTATTCATTACTAGCTACTTAAAAGTAGTCTGATTACATAACTCGCGTTACTTGTAATGCTTTACCCTCAACACGACTGTATAGCAAATCATAACTGTTTGATTTATTTAATTGCAAAATGTAACTATATTATATCACACTTTATATGCAGTTGTGTGCATGTGTATATATAAGTATACAGTATACACTGCTGTTCAAAAGTTTGGGGTCGGTAAGATTTTTAATGTTTTTAAAAGAAGTCTCTTCTGTTCACCAAGGCTGCATTTATTTGATTAAAAATACAAAACAAACCCAGTAATATTGTGAAATATTATTACAATGTAAAACAGCTGTTTTCTATGTGAATATATAGTAAAGTGTAATTTATTCCTGTGATCAAAGCTGAATTTTCAGCATCATTACTCCAGTCTTCAGTGTCACATGATCCTTCAGAAATCAGTATAATATGATGATTTGATGCTCAAGAAACATTTGTGATTATTATCACAGTTGAAAACAGTTGTGCTGCTTCATATTTTTGTACAAACCGTAATTACATTTTTTTCAGGACTCTTTGAAAGTTCAAGAGAAAAGCATTTAATTGAAAATTAAATTATAAATGTCTTTACTGTCACCTTTGATCCATTTAATGCGCTCTTTCTGAAGAAAAGTATTAATTTCTTTAAAAAAAAAAACATTTGTATTGACCCCAAACTTTTGATGTAATAGTGTCGATGCGTGGTAGTGCAAATGTCCAACTTTATCCTCATACATACAGTATACAAGCGTAGGGTGATAAGCTTGTACGCTTGTATCGTTGCAAAATGTAAACTATATTATCGCCTAGCTTTATGCAACTATAAGACATGAAGATTCTATTGTGATACTAAGATATTATTGTGGAAAAAATTAGACTTGACTTGAAAAGAACCCAAAGATGATGAGAACGGTCTATTTGTCTATCAATTTGATTCTGAGCCGACATATTTTAATTTGAAATGCTGCATGGATGTGAACGTGTGCTGTTTTCCGCAGTTGCCCCGTCCATCCCCCCCACCGTGTCGTACACCAAGCGCTCTCAGGCCAACAGCGTGGAGGGGGAGAAGAAGGAGGAGTGGGACGCGTCCCGTAAGCCGGCCTCCTCCAGCTCTAAGGCAGACGTGGCCGTGTCTCCTCTGGTGGCGCAGGAGCGCAGGAAGACCTCGGCTTCAGGGGTGAGCCCGTCATCAGCTGACACGTCCGGCCACACGCGCGCACTGTGTGATTAATGTGTGTTTGTGTTGGTGTGAGCAGAACAGCGCCGCTGGCATGACCAGGAGAAACACGTATGTGTGTGAGAGATCCAGCACAGAGCGGCACTCGGCAATCCCGAACGGCAAAGACAGCAGGTGACGCACATTTACACCAGTTAAAACTCACACTGCACCTCTGCACTCGCAGACCAATGAGATCTGAGCCTTTGGGTCATGTGTCATTCCACAAGTGGAGACTTGACTCGACTACTTTATTCTCCCCATGGGGAAATTCTTGTTGCTTATGTTTCAACATGCATACACACAAAACAACAACAATGTACATAAATATAAAAACTCAAAAAATACATTAAAAAAATAATTCATCATCATTGAGACCCACTCAGTGAAATCTACTTCAAAAAAAATAACTAAAAAAAATGAAAAAAGAAGATATGAAAAACAGTTGCAATGCAAATTCTTTATATTACTCCACTCGTGGCTTCTTCAGGAAATACCTAAATAAATAACAAAAATAAATGTTAAATCTGGCCATATTGTTTGTGAAATGTCAAGTCAAGTCACCTTTATTTATATAGCGCTTTTTACAATACAGAGTGTTTCAAAGCAGCTTTACAAAGATAACAGGAAAATAATGTTGATATAATATTGTTAAATATAAAATGAAATGTCCCCAACTAAGCAAGCCAAAAGCCAATGGCGAAGAAAGGCGACATTTAACTTATTAAATGTAAGTTAATATATATGCTTGTAGAACTGTTGAATATAAAAAAATAGGGCTTTGAAAAATAACACACTCGCTTTTGCGATTTTCTTCTTCTGTTTAACGTGTTAAAAATATTTACCAATCAACACAGCATCCATTTTCCCCCTGCCACTCAGTAAAAAATGTAACATTAAACACATTTTTAAAATAAACCGTCTTTATGTTGTTTCTACGTTCATTTGGATTCAATGGGAAAGTATTTCAACATAAAAATATATTAAAAATGATAATGTTAGATTCGATTAATTACAGAAAAATTTGTGATCAATATGATTTTTAATCAATTGACAGAACTAAAAAAGGATAATCGCAATTCCGTGGATTATTTCTATTTATATAAGCAGAGAAAATTTTACCATGTTCAAATTCATTATGCAAAATCCTGCACATTTCCCCCAAAATCAGTGCAGAAAATGCTGAAAAAGTCTTTGGTTTCATTAATCATCAAAGAAACTTGCAATTTAAGTTTGCATTTCTCTTGGTGTGAAAGGATCTGCAAAACATGTGTTTTACCCTCGAAGAACTCAACACACAAAACAGTTCTGTGGCCTTTTTGATTCTGACATCTGCAAATGTGTGTGTGTGTGTGTGTGTGTCGTCAGTTTGACGGAGATGTCGGGCTCTGCGAGTGTGTCCCCCGGTGGCTCCTCGGCCGGGGCCTCCACTCGCCCGCGCCACGTCAAGTCCATGTCCGCCTCGGGACACCCCAACAAGTCCCCGCTGCCGCCCATCGAGGACAATGCTGAGTTCAAGGGGTGAGGACACACACTTAGTGTTTCACAGACCCTGTTCATTTGAGATGCTATCATGTTTATTTATATTTCATATTTATTACATTTTCAAATCATTTTTATTTGTTGTTTGTTTTTGTCATTTTATTTCAGTTTTAGTTTTAATTATTTTAGTACATCAAGTGAAACGAAATGAAATTAGAAATGATCCCTTAGGAACTAGATGAAATAAAGTAAATTTAAGTAATTAATTCATTTTTTTATTAGTTTTTTGAGTTTTTGTTAACTATAATAACCAGTGTTGGGGTAACGCATTACATTATGTAATCAGATTACTTTTTTGATGTAACAAGTAATGCATTACATTATAATTTTACACACTTTAAAAAAAAGGGACAGCATTATTTTAACGTAGTCACGTAGACTTGGCATTCATGTGAGGAAACAGACAGAACAGTAACTAAACGCATTACTTTAAGACAATACACCCCAGATGAACTGAGTAAAGCACTTCTGACCACTAGATATCAGCATACTTCCACAGTTCATTCATTACATTAAGTATTGTATTGTAAAGTTGTATTATAAGTTTTCTGAAATGTTATGTTTATATATTTAAATTAGGTGTTGTCTAGTTAAGTTTGGTGTATGTAAGTGCTGCTATAGTGGAGAAAAAAACTAATTTTGAGTAAACAGCCTTTAAAAGATACAGTTAAAAGTGTCTTTCTACACACTAGTCTGAAAAGCCCAAAATCTCTAAATCAACACATGCTGCAACAAAACTGTGTTTGTCTGTAGTGTCTAACCTTACACTTTCAATAAAAAGAGTTGTACAGTAGATAATATAAACCGTAATGTTAAGAGATGCCAGACTATTATAATATTTTACATGCATATTTCCAAGAAAATGAAGGTGTATGTTATATAGACTATGTTGTTGAATGCATTACTGTGATAAACACTTTACTGTAGAAAAGTTAAAAACACCTGCACGTCCTGAGAGAGAGTGAGACATGTGACCCTGGACCACAAAATCCGTCACAAGGGGTAATTTTTTTAAATTCAGATGTATAAATAAGCGTTCCATTGATGTATGCATTTGTTAGGATCAGACAATATTTGGATGAGATTCAACTATTTGAAAATCTGGAATCTGAGGGTGCAAAAAAATCATAACATTGAGAAAATCTCCTTTAAAGTTGTGCATTTATGTTCGCGATTCTGCTGCATTCACTCACACACTTTTTTAAAATATATATTTACGGTAGGAAATTTAGAAAATATTTTCATGGAACATGATCTTTACTTAATATCCTAATGATTTTTGGCATAAAAGAAAAATCGATAATTTTGACCCATGCAATGTATAGTTGGCTACTGCCACAAATAAACCCGTGAGAGTTGTGACTGGTTTTGTGGTCCAGGGCCACAGATCTGAAAAAGTAATGCAAAAGTAATCTAACACATTACTTTCACTAAGTAATGTAATAGTTACTTTTTTTAGGAAGTAACACAATATTATAACGCATTTCTTTTAAAAGTAACTTTAAAGTTGAGTACATTTGGTGGGAGGACTTTCAGTTGTGCAACTCTTTGCCATTGCACATTCGCCAGTTGGATTCAGTTTCCCTTTTTAATTGAATTAGCTTAGAATTAGATTAGAATTTAGAATAGCTTTTAGTGATTTGATTGGTTGATTGTATGTTTGATCTGTTTGTCTGTCTTTTTGGATAGCTTTGTATTTTGCTGATGTACTCTTTATGTTGTAAGGTGTCCTTGAGTGCCTTGAAAGGCTAAATAAATAAAAGTTATTATTATTATTATGATTAAAGCACTGATGATAACCCTGTTCAGAGAACCAGCTGGGTTTATAGTTAACAAAAACTTGTTTACAGAATATGTATTATTACACACTCTTTGAGAAACTGAATCACAGGATGTATTTATAATTTATTAATTTAGCAGATGCTTTAATCAAACCCGACTTACAAATGAGGAATACAGCAAAAGATTCATCTTAAATTGGCAATATGAGAATTCAACATCATTCAGATCAGAATGAGACAAGCTAGAACAGAGAAGAATTAAGTAATAGTGAAAGTATAGAAAACTAAATTCTCAGCAGGATGCAGTTGAAGTCACATTGAAATCAAAACTGACAATTAATATTTTTATGAAATATAACAGTATTTATTATAAATGATTTATCCGTGCACATCCCTCTTACAACGACTACTTTAATTATGTAATAGTAACTCAAGTAATAGTTTCTGTTAAACTATTTAAAGTATTAAACGGCTGTGGTTTTGATTATTCATTATAAGTGCAGTTCCAATTGTTAGTTTGTTTTAATCACTTTAATGTGTGCGTGTGTGTGTGTGTGTGTGTGTGTGTGTGTGTGCGTGTGTGTGTATGTGTGCGTGTGTGTGTGTGTGTGCAGGGCTCCGTCCACGTCTCCGTCAGCGCACAGCATCAGCAGCATGACCCCGGACCGGACCCGCTTCCCCCGCGGCACCTCGAGCCGGAGCACCTTCCACGGGGCGCAGCTCAGAGACCGGCGCAGCGCCACCTACAACGGCCCCCCCGCCTCGCCCACGCTGTCCCACGACACCGGCGCCCTCGCACAGGCCCGGCGCGGGGCGTCCTCGGGCTTCATCGGCAAGATCACCTCGAAGTTTGTGCGGAGGTCAGTCTCCAGCTCTGTCATGAGTGTGTTTTCCCGCACAGTCTCCTGAGGCTTGTAAGAGTCAGGGTCGGACTCAACATACCGGCCTGTAGTTCAGTACCAATGAAAAACTCCAACACGGGTCAACCATGATCCTGAATCCAGGAATCAGTGAATCAATGGTCCTGTGTGAAGCAGCTGCTTTAAAACAATCTATATTGTTACATCGACATGTTTCTACGGTGGCCCTGAACGGACAAACGCGTTTCGTCACTATGTTGTTCTTCATGCAAAGAAGCCATAGCTAACAAGCGACGAACAAGTAACAATAATATTTACAGTAACATATCATTTTACTGAATAATTAAATAAACCTAATTTCTTAATTTATCTTTGTAAAGAAACCTCTTTGATTTACTGGCTACTCTCTGCTGTCTCTTTTCCTGTCGGCCACCGTAACTTCTGTTGGGTGCAATTCGTAAACTCACCACTATAAAAATCACACACTGCACCTTTAAAGTGTCCATTTCCATATTTCTGTTGATTTGCCAGTGCTTCTACCAGACATCAAAAGGAGGATGTTATCGCATGTTAAGATGGATTAACATTCACATCTCAACATTTAAAATATGAAAAAACATTGATCTAATATAAGAAAAATTGGCTTTGATGAGTGTATAAAAAGAAGTTACTTGCTTAAAGGGTTAGTTCGCCCATTTAAGACATGAAGTTGTATGCAATCCTTCCCAGCACTATAGTGCATACACACTGACCCACTCTGTTGTCACCTCCCTGGTCACAGTTTTGGCCACTGGAAGTTTTTCAATAAAGTACTCCCGGTTATTTTCCGGGGCCACAAAACTGTGCGTTTTTACGTGAAAAAATTATTTGCGTTTCAAACCTTGATTAATTTAACACACAAAAAACACGCCGGTCAAAATTCATACCTCAGTTTTAATCGGCACTATTTTCTTTCCATTTCTATCAATCCGCGCTGGTGTCAACGTCAACAGTGCGCACGTTCCGATCAGCTGTTGATAGCGCGACTCGCTGACAACATGTCTGACTGCGAAACTTCTGATGATGAAACCAATGTTAGCACAATGTCAGACGGAACAGATGAGGATGAAAGGAATTTTAGTACAACGCCAAAGGGATACCTTTATGAACCGGAGTATACCGATGCCGAACTTCAACAGATGGAGATAGAATTGTGTGTGTGTTCAATAAAATAGTTTCTCAGCAAATTGTACCTATATCCCTATATACTGTTTTTATATTAGACATCTTTTCACGTGTTTTCCACTGGAGTCTAAACATCAGGTTGTTTAACAGTACAGTTTAGAAATGGGATCATAAAGTTAGTAAATAGAGCTTACCCGTGGTACTGGTACAGCAAAACTCTTTAATTTTCCTTTTCCTCCTTGGTTGGAGATGTAATCGTCTACGCTGAAGTGAGCACTACACACACGAAAATCCTTTATTCTGGATATTTTAGCTCCCGCAGAGTAGCCGATGGCAACCAGCCAAAGCTGTCTCGTAGCTATATCCGAAACAGGAAAACGATGGAATCTGAACGGTGATCCCGGCACATCCTTGTGGTCACAGCCTGGAAATTTACAAGTTCGCACCATCGTTCATTTTCTACTTTTTACGTCGTTTCGTAATCGATTGTGTAAACACTATGGGACAGCTGATGGGAACGTGCGCACTGTTGACATTGACAGCAGCGCGGATTGATAGAAATGGAAAGAAAATAGTGCCGATTAAAACTGAGGTATGAATTTTGACCGGCGTGTTTTTTGTGTGTTAAATTAATCAAGCTGTGAAACGCAAATAATTTTTTCACGTAAAAACGCACAGCTTTGTGGCCCCGGAAACTAACCGGGAGTACTTTATTGAAAAACTTCCAGTGGCCAGAACTCTGACACAGGGAGGTGACTACAGAGTGGGTCAGTGTGTATGCACTATAGTGCTGGGAAGGATTCCATACAACTTCCTGTCTTAAATGGGCGAACTAACCCTTTAAAGAACAGCAACATGAGTTGTGGTTCATAATGTTCTTAAATGTGCACATTAAGAACAACCCAAAACCATATTAATTTTGACAATATTCTGAGGTCCTTATTATTTTCTGTGGTACTTCTGCTGTTGACAAAGATGATGACAAATATTTTACTAAGAGAAACTAGATATGTCAATAGATTACAATCAAATAAAATGGTAAAATAAAAAGTATATACAATGTTTTGTTTTTAAAGAAAGTGATATGCATTAGGATGCATTAAATTGATCAAAAACTAAAGTAAATACTTTTACATTGTTAAAAAAAGATTTTTATTTCAAATAAATGCTGTTCTTTTCAGCTTTCTGTTCATTGAAGAATCCTGAAAAAAATATCATGATTTCTACAGCAAAATGAAAAATAACTCTAGAGACGAGCATTGTGATAAATAAATGCACTGTATTACATATTCATTACATATTTTTAACTCATTGTCTTCAATATTTAATATATCACAAGTTTTTATGATAGCCAGCGTTCAAATGTTTATATTTCAAAAATTGAATGGAAACATATGTCATTTAAAAGTGATGATTATAACATCATCATTATTATTATTACTATAAAACTGCCTTATGTGCAATTTAAATGTTTGTAAACAAATTAGTTTTTCTTTTCTTAAAAAATGGATGTACTATAACTGATATACATCCAAAAGAATTGATATCAAGTCAAAATTTTATCAAAAATTAGAATTGAATCGAATCGTGACATTTGTGTCAATGCCCAGCCCTGCTGCAGTGTGTGTGTGGAGGAGAGAGAGCCGGGTGGCCTGACACACACACACACACACACACACACACACACACACACACACACACACACACACACACACACACACACACACACACACACACACACACACACACAGTGCTGAGCATGCAGTGACTCTGAGATTGCAGCAGTCAGTGAAGGACACTGGGTAAAGTGAGCTGGATCTTTTTCAGGTGTCGTGGGTAAACCTCTCTCTCAGAGTCAGTCTGCAGTTACACACTCAGGTGATTCATAAATGCAGTGTTACTACAGATGAATGAATCTTCCATAATATGAATGTTCAGTTTGATTCACTGCTCCTCAGGTGTCAGGGCTGAGTCAGTGGGCTTGGGTTCGGTCTGATACGCTGTGTGTGTGTTTGTGTTGTAGAGCTCTGTCTTTCAGAACGGGGAGGTAGGGCTCAATGCTTTGACCTTTTCCCCTCAGACTTACACATGAAACCGTGTCCTCACCCCTCATAAATACTCTCAACCCGTGTGTTTCTTACTAATGATCTGTGCATCCTCTGTGAATGTTTGCACGGCCTGCGGACTGATGATGATGATGATGCACTTCCTCCACCCGTGTGTCCTCAGACTTCACCTGTGAAGTGTTTCGCTGTAGTTTTGTTGAACATGTTGAATGCTGATGGTCTGTCGTGATCCAGTACCTGTTCTCCTTCCTCCATTTAAAATGTATTTTACTGGTCAAAAGAAAGTTTGTACTTTGCAGTCCACCGCCTATCAAACCCACATTAAAACAGTTGTTCAATTCTGTTCTACAGTAAGAATGATGTAATGAAGGAATAAGAGGTCATGTGTTAGAGTGATTTTCCCACGGTTTAGAAATGACATAAGCAATCCGCTGAGCGGTGGTAAAATCACTGTAACACATGCTTTCATCATGTTGGTGTTTTTATGAAAGCCATGAACCATCAACAACAGGATCTACTGGTATAAATTGGAATAAATCTTCCGCCAAGTAATATAGTTTGTAAGTCTAAAGGTCTGTTCACATGAAGGATGATAACTATAACCATGAAGATGTTCTCATTGTCTGAGAATAGCAGAGTCTACACCACAACTTTAACAATGACGTCAGAGGAACAATAGCATTGGAATCACCAGTTGAGATCAAGACAAGACAAGACTAAAGACTTCACTGGTCACGCCAATCATAAAACAGACACTTAACCATAACCTTAACCATTACTCTAAAATTTAAATCTGCAGTGAGCAAGTTTACATGCATGTTTTTAACCCGATTATGCATAATAAGTCGACAATGCGTGTGGTCATTTAAACGTGTTTTCCTTTATCACAGTCATAAACAGCTTATGCATAAACCGATTGATAGATTTTTATCCATTACCGTGATTTTGTCTGGCAAGTAAACACATTAACCAGTGACAGGAAAGCGTCATTCAAGGCAAGGTTAAATCAGCAATATTTCAGCGATATTTGCGGGCAAAAAATGTACGAATGTGATGTACGAAGCACAGCTCACACAGAAGACACGCTCAAACCAATCAGATGTTGAAACTCAAGTCACCAACTTGAACATGAGCAAAAGACCTTTTCGCTCTCATAGTACGATGCATCGTTGAAGGAATCAACTAGCTAGTCACGACTGTTTCCCGAAACAATATTGTCGTAAATGTGTCGTTCAACCACGTTGGTTAATGATGTAACGCAGGAGTGGAGTAATAACTTCTTTTAATGAATCTGTTTGAGATCGTATTAACGCTAGATGTTTTGCTATAAATTACAGACATGGCATCTGACGACTAATTCTCAATTTTCTCAGATAGTTTGCCTTATTTTTGCAGATTCTTCGTTCTAATGTACTAGAGCACGTACACACATGCCAAACTAAAAGACGTAAATTACATTTGTATGTATTATAAATAAAACACACAGATTGTACTAAATGTCAACTTGCTTATTTTGCTGAAGATAAGGATTTATTGAGTCCAGATGTCATGCAAACAAGAAACTCTGCTTCTAACCACAGGTTGAGATCTGTCGTTCAAACACACAACTTTGCGATGCTGTTTGCGAATGCTCGTGGAGCGATGGTTTCGGGAAGCACAGACTGGTTGAACTATACTAATAATGACAAAACTTGCGAGCGACCATAGTTATAAAATTGTGTTCTCATCCTGGGTAATTCAATCAGCTGATTTTTGTGAGTTGCATGTAAATTTGCTCATTGTAAGAAAATAGTGACGTCTAAACAACGGCTATAACAATAACGACAGAAGAATGATACTGTTGGAATCACTTTTAGAGCGATTTTTTTCCCGGAAAGCCCACTCTAAAGATTTAATTGGTCTTGTCAATCACAATGCTAATTGCCTACAAAGCGCTAAAACAAACTAACTCTTAACCTGAATCTAAACCCTTAACTTCAGCTCAGTGTAGCACTGGTAGCACATCCTGATAGATAGCAGTACTGTCGTGATCAGATCAATCACTGTAGCTCAAACATCAGTGTTTCTTTACAAAGTGACGTCGCCACCTACTGGCCTGGCATGAATAAGACAGCGTTTTCAGTCAGTTTCTCACATCCGTGTGAACGGGGATCGCTTTGACAATATTGCCGTCTGTACATGAAAAATACTAAGGAAAAACGTTTTTTGGTACATCGTTGTCGTGTAAACGTACCCTCAGTTTGACCAATGAGGTGTTTGTACTGATGAACGATAAAAACACTGACAGCCAATCAAAATCCACCCAACTTTTTAAAGTGGCAGACGATATAAATGCAGCACACGCCTAGCATGTAAAACACAATACTATCGTCTTTGTGTGGACGCTGATACAGTTATCGCTATAGTTATGGTTTTTGGTGTGAACAGGCCTTAAATACAAGTCGTTTACAGTTGCCTAGAATCTATTATCTGATTTATAACAGCTGATTTATACTAAGCTATGGTTTTAGAGTTTAGTTGTCCACTGCATTCTCAATATGACCTCTGATATTTCCCAAGGTTACCCAGTGAAGCAGAGGCCCGCGGTCGGGCGTACAGTTTGAGGTGAGGTTTCTGTTGACCCTCTGATTCCTTTAGACTTTGTCTTCTGTGAAACTGTAGCTTGTGGGGCGTTTGTTGCTGCATCTTCAGGTCAGTCGACAAGAGACAAGAGTTGATCCACAGTGTTGAGATGACGACTGTAGAGTATGCGTGTGTGTGTATGTGAGATTTCTGATTGTATGTGTGTTTTGCATGTTTTCTAAGCAATGAGAACTGTCTTCTGTCTTTCTAATATATTTTAGATTTTAACACTCTAAACAACCATGTTCATTTGTCAGTCCATTTATAGTAGTGATGAAACGTGACTGAAAATCTTAGAAAGCAGAAGCAGACATCCAAACATATACACTATATATTGTGTGCCTAATTTCTATGTTATGCTTTAGCTTTATTGGCACCAGATTTTTTTTTTCCATGCACAGATTTTTCCCCCTATGCACCTTATTAATTTTTGTGAAGTCCTGTTCAAACCAAGAACATCTGATATAAAGATAACTATTACAATATATTAGCAGCCACACCGATAGACGATAACACTCTGCTTCTTATAAGCATTTCATATGAAGATTTATATGCTTGAGCTCTTTAACTCTTTCCATCCATGTTTCACTTTCATTTTTATACGGTAGGGAGCGCTATTACACATCTTCTGAAATACAGAATCTGCGGATCCAAAAACAAGCCATAAAAGCATTGCTTACGCAATGTAAGCTAACGCGATCAGCAAACATTAAACGGCATATAAATCAAATCTGCATAACGTTACCGAATGAAATATCGACCCAAGAAGAGGAAACGACTGCAAGCTTTGGAGGAGTTGATGGACTCAATCTGGCGAATCTTTTATAAAAACCTGGAGGGGAAGAGTTAAAGCTGGAGGGAAAAGAAATAAAGCTGAAGAGGAAAGAGTTAAAGCTGGAGGGGAAAGAGTTAAACCTGGAGGGGAAAGAGTTAAAGCTGGAGGGAAAAGAGTTATAGCTGGAGGGGAAAGAGTTAAAGCTGGAGGGGAAAGAGTTAAAGCTGTAGGGGAAAGAGTTAAACCTGGAGGGGAAAGAGTTAAAGGTGGAGGGGAAAGAGTTAAACCTGTAGGGGAAAGAGTTAAACCTGTAGGGGAAAGAGTTAAAGCTGGAGGGGGAAGAGTTAAAGCTGGAGGTGAAGAGTTAAACCTGGAGGGGAAAGAGTTAAAGCTGGAGGGGAAAGAGTTAAACCTGTAGGGGAAAGAGTTAAAGCTGGAGGGGAAAGAGTTAAAGCTGGAGGGGAAAGAGTTAAAGGTGGAGGGGGAAGAGTTAAAGTTGGAGGGGAAGAGTTAAACCTGGAGGGGAAAGAGTTAAAGGTGGAGGGGAAAGAGTTAAAGCTGGAGTGGAAAGAGTTATAGCTGGAGTGGAAAGAGTTAAAGGTGGAGGGGAAAGAGTTAAAGCTGGAGTGGAAAGAGTTATAGCTGGAGTGGAAAGAGTTAAAGGTGGAGGGGAAAGAGTTAAAGCTGGAGGGGAAAGAGTTAAAGCTGGAGGGGAAAGAAATAAAGCTGAAGAGGAAAGAGTTAAAGCTGGAGGGGAAAGAGTTAAACCTGGAGGGGAAAGAGTTAAAGCTGGAGGGGAAAGAGTTAAAGCTGGATGGGAAAGAGTTAAAGCTGGATGGGAAATAGTTAAAGCTTGAGGGGAAAGAGTTAAAGTTGGAGGGGAAAGAGTTAAAGTTGGAGGGGAAAGAGTTAAAGCTGGAGGGGAAAGAGTTAAAGGGGGAGTGGAAAGAGTTAAAGCTGGAGGGGAAAGAGTTAAAGGGGGAGTGGAAAGAGTTAAAGGTGGAGGGGAAAGAGTTAAAGGGGGAGTGGAAAGAGTTAAAGCTGGAGGGGAAAGAGTTAAAGGGGGAGTGGAAAGAGTTAAAGCTGGAGGGGAAAGAGTTAAAGGGGGAGTGGAAAGAGTTAAGGTGGAGGGGAAAGAGTTAAAGGGGGAGTGGAAAGAGTTAAAGGTGGAGGGGAAAGAGTTAAAGCTGGAGGGGAAAGAATTAAAGGTGGAGGGGAAAGAGTTAAAGGGGGAGTGGAAAGAGTTAAAGCTGGAGGGGAAAGAGTTAAAGCTGGAGGGGAAAGAGTTAAAGCTGGGGGGGAAAGAGTTAAAGCTGGAGGGGAAAGAGTTAAAGGTGGAGGGGAAAGAGTTAAAGGGGGAGTGGAAAGAGTTTAAGCTGGAGGGGAAAGAGTTAAAGCTGGAGGGGAAAGAGTTAAAGGGGGAGTGAAAAGAGTTAAAGGTGGAGGGGAAAGAGTTAAAGCTGGAGGGGAAAGAGTTAAAGGGGGAGTGGAAAGAGTTAAAGCTGGAGGGGAAAGAGTTAAAGGGGGAGTGGAAAGAGTTAAAGGTGGAGGGGAAAGAGTTAAAGGGGGAGTGGAAAGAGTTAAAGCTGGAGGGGAAAGAGTTAAAGGGGGAGTGGAAAGAGTTAAAGCTGGAGGGGAAAGAGTTAAAGGGGGAGTGGAAAGAGTTAAGGTGGAGGGGAAAGAGTTAAAGGGGGAGTGGAAAGAGTTAAAGGTGGAGGGGAAAGAGTTAAAGCTGGAGGGGAAAGAATTAAAGGTGGAGGGGAAAGAGTTAAAGGGGGAGTGGAAAGAGTTAAAGCTGGAGGGGAAAGAGTTAAAGCTGGAGGGGAAAGACTTAAAGCTGGGGGGGAAAGAGTTAAAGCTGGAGGGGAAAGAGTTAAAGGTGGAGGGGAAAGAGTTAAAGGGGGAGTGGAAAGAGTTTAAGCTGGAGGGGAAAGAGTTAAAGCTGGAGGGGAAAGAGTTAAAGGGGGAGTGAAAAGAGTTAAAGGTGAAGGGGAAAGAGTTAAAGCTGGAGGGGAAAGAGTTAAAAGGGGAGTGGAAAGAGTTAAAGCTGGAGGGGAAAGAGTTAAAGCTGGAGGGGAAAGAGTTAAAGGGGGAGTGGAAAGAGTTAAAGGTGGAGGGGAAAGAGTTAAAGGGGGAGTGGAAAGAGTTAAAGCTGGAGGGGAAAGAGTTAAAGGTGGAGGGGAAAGAGTTAAAGGTGGAGGGGAAAGAGTTAAAGGTGGAGGGGAAAGAGTTAAAGGGGGAGTGGAAAGAGTTAAAGGTGGAGGGGAAAGAGTTAAAGCTGGAGGGGAAAGAGTTAAAGGTGGAGGGGAAAGAGTTAAAGGGGAAGTGGAAAGAGTTAAAGCTGGAGGGGAAAGAGTTAAAGCTTGAGGGGAAAGAGTTAAAGCTGGGGGGGAAAGAGTTAAAGCTGGAGGGGAAAGAGTTAAAGGTGGAGGGGAAAGAGTTAAAGAGGGAGTGGAAAGAGTTTAAGCTGGAGGGGAAAGAGTTAAAGCTGGAGGGGAAAGAGTTAAAGGGGGAGTGGAAAGAGTTAAAGGTGGAGGGGAAAGAGTTAAAGCTGGAGGGGAAAGAGTTAAAAGGGGAGTGGAAAGAGTTAAAGCTGGAGGGGAAAGAGTTAAAGCTGGAGGGGAAAGAGTTAAAGGGGGAGTGGAAAGAGTTAAAGGTGGAGGGGAAAGAGTTAAAGGGGGAGTGGAAAGAGTTAAAGGTGGAGTGGAAAGAGTTAAAGGTGGAGGGGAAAGAGTTAAAGGTGGAGGGGAAAGAGTTAAAGGTGGAGGGGAAAGAGTTAAAGGTGGAGGGGAACGAGTTAAAGGGGGAGGAGAAAGAGTTAAAGGTGGTGGGGAAAGAGTTAAAGGGGGAGGGGAAAGAGTTAAAGGTGGAGGGGAAAGAGTTAAAGGTGGAGGGGTGAGAGTTAAAGCTGGAGGGGAAAGAGTTAAAGGTGGAGGGGAAAGAGTTAAAGGGGGAGGGGAAAGAGTTAAAGGTGGAGGGGAAGAGTTAAAGGGGGAGGGGAAAGAGTTAAAGGTGGAGGGGAAAGAGTTAAAGTCGGGTGGAAGTCTTACTGAAAGTGATTTCAGTGATTTATCATTATAGTCGTTGTTCACGTCCCTGTTCTCATAGACAGAATGACTTTATAGTCATCATCCCTGGTGTGAACAGTGGCCCTTAAAGGTCTGTTTGCACCAATAATGATATTTATATCATAATTATATTCTTAAACAAACCAACAGATTTTTATATTAGAGCATTGCAGTTAGGTTGTGTACCGCTTTATATACTCAAGCTCTTTAAAGTCCGGTGGATTCTGATTGGCTGTCAATGATTTTATTCTTAAGCAGTTGCTCTGACGGTGATTCCCACGATATCGTTTCTCTCCGTCGTTATCGTTATACTGTAGTTGTGATGTGGACTTCCCTCTTCTCATAATTAGAACGATTATTAAAACTTTATATAATAACCGTCCTTGGTGTGAACGGATAATAGCGTTGATAGTGTTCACACCAATAATGATAACTATAGTAGCGTACAAACTAACACACGGTAACATTCCTTTTACTACAAGCGTTCGCTATTGTCGTCTGCAGCTTTAAATGCTTGAGCGAAGTCAGGTGGATTCTGATTGACTGTCAATGTTTTTATCGTTTTTCAGCTGGACTTTTTTTTTTAAAGTGATTCCAACTATATAATTTCGTTATGGTTTTAGTAGACTTTACTATTAGTAAATTTGAACGATTATTAAAACTCTATCATTATAGTTATCATCCTTGGTGTGAACGGGCCTCAAAGGAATATAAAAAAAGTCCACAACACAACTATAACAAAAACGTCACAGAGGAACGATATCGTTGAAATAACTTTCAGAAGGATTTTATTCTAGCTAATGAAAGATAAAAAACATTGACAGGCAATAAGAATCGATCCAACTTTAGGGAGCTTGAGCATTTAAAGTGACAGGCGACAAAACTGCTGCGAACGCTTAGAATAAATAGAGTGAAATCATCCGCAGGTGTGGACGCTAATGTAGTTATTATCTTTCTAGCTAATGTTCTTGGTGTGACCTGGGGCCAGTTGCATAAACTTAGCCACTATGTTAATACTCTGTCTTAAGAACCAGTTTGACTAATTAGCAGTTAACCAAGGGCTAATCAGTTTGGCTTTCCCAATTTTAATTAGACCAATCTACCAATAGGAGCAGTCTTGATGAAAAAACTAACTTTTAAGACTAGTCTAAGCTGTTTATGCAACAACCACTGGTCTTACCTCTACAATTCTCCATCAGCTGACCTCATGGTTTACCCCGTGTGGAATCCATGTGTGCCAGATGTGGGCCGGATCTGTGATGAAGATGAACCTGACACTCTGAACGCTTCTGTGTTTGTCATCAGGAGCGGATCCGGAGAACCCAAGGAGGAGGGTCGCGACTCGAAGCCGAGATCGCTGCGCTTCACCTGGAGCATGAAGACCACCTCGTCCATGGAGCCGGGAGACATGATGAGAGAGATCCGCAAGGTGCTGGACGCCAACAACTGCGACTACGAGCAGCGCGAGCGCTTCTTGCTCTTTTGCGTTCACGGAGACGCGCGGCAGGACAGCCTTGTCCAGTGGGAGATGGAGGTCTGTAAACTGCCCCGTCTGTCCCTCAACGGGGTCCGCTTCAAACGCATATCGGGAACGTCCATCGCCTTCAAGAACATCGCTTCAAAAATTGCCAATGAGCTCAAGCTGTAAGAGAAGGGTTGGAAAAAATATGTTCGAAAAACACTCAAAAGGAATTTCGCCAGGAAGTTTGATCGCCATTTTTGAGTTCCTGCTTCTGTAAGCTACTGCTGTAATGTTTAGTGGAGACAAAAAATATGAATGCAAAAAGATGAAAAAACGCCCTAGCCCCGATCTTCATGACCTCTAGCATTATACGCCTGGTTAAAACAACCATCTTGCAATAATATCGAAACCCTTTCAGGGTCGGCAGGACAAAAAATCTGTCGAGCTAATTATCGTAACGAACTTCAAACCGACTTTTTCCACATGTACAGTTAAGATTTAGAATGTTTTTGCTGTATTGAATTGATCATAGAGTTGTATAAAACAAGACTTTCAGCCTACTTATGTGGAGGTGTTGTATAGTCACTATTGAGCTCTGTACAGAAAAATGATGTTCAATGTTTCATACTTGTTTAGTTTGTTGCTTTTTCCCTTTTCTTTTTTTTTTAGACTGACACTCCCAGGTTTAATAGTTATTTTATATGTTCTCAACATTTGTTTATGCAACAATGGAAATTCTATTATTTTCTCACCCTCAGCCAATCAAGCCCGTATGCTGTTATTTTTCATGAAAGGAGAGGTTTTTGAATTGTTCCATTATGACCAGCTCCAAAAACTACAAAACAAACACCACAATTTGTGTGCAATAGCCATGCATTACTTTGTATCAATCCACAATTGTAAGTTGTTAATCACTGAAAATGTGCTGCGTTAGTTTACTTTGGAAGTTTACTCTTGTATTCTATGGAGAAATAACAACATGCGTGGAAGGACATGAGGGTAAGCAAATAATGACCGAACTTTCATTTTGGGTGAATTATCCTTTTATTCATAGTGAATTAGATGTGATCATAACATCAGAGAATGAAGTGTTCTTTAGAGCAGGCGTGTATTTCCCAGATGCGGAGGCTTTGGATGTACAGATCAGCTAGAAAATAGTAAATGCATTAACATTCCTTAGAGAACACACACTGAGACTAACATCATCAGAAACACTGCAGTGTGTGTGTGTGTGTGTGTGTGTGTGGAGCGAGAGAGAGCCAGTTCACCAACACTGCATTTCCCTTTCAGAATCCAGAACGCGAAAAGCTTCAACTAATAACTACAAGAAATTTATTTATTAAGCCATTTCATGCCTTGTTTTATTACCTGTAGAAACTGTTCATCCAGAGAATGCATGACTTTTTTTTTTAAATGTAATTTGTTTTGTAATAAGTGGTGATGATGAAGATGAAGATAATGATGGATTACAACCACTCGTACTGGTACTTTCTACTAGTTCTTTTGTACTGAAGTATTGAAGGTTAAATGTGCAATGCTGTCTATGTTGTATTACTGTAATGCTGATTAAAGAGGTTGTGACTGCACAATTTTGAGGAAAGATGAGGTCAAGTTACCGTAGTTTGAGAAAAAGGACTAGTGACTACACATATTAAAAGGGTAAAGCTGTGATTAAAGCTCAGAGAGGCATTGAATGTTCGAATGTCAACTGTGATGTTCCATTTTGTGACGGTACATTTCCAGGACAAATTTCTTTTCTTTTTTTTCAAAATGAAACTCTTTGGGAAGGAAGCTGAAGGCTGAGGATCTCCAAAAAAATGCAATTAACTCTTCAACACATTTCGTCCTTCCACACACTTTTCCCATTTATTCTCTCGACATTGTACTGTACATTTCTGCGGAAAATCCCTTGGGCCACTGTGGTTCAACTTCAGTCCCACTGGAGCACATTAAAGCTTACTTGAAATCAGTCTTTGAACCAAAATGTGTTGTGTCCTTTAATGCATTAATGATAGAATAAACCACTAGCTTGAAAAAATATTTTACAAACAAACCAAAAAGTGTCACAAAGTCCCTTTTCAATCATAACATTGGTGAGAACAGCAGACTTGTCCTCAGAGAAATGGCACTTCAGTTCTCATTCAACACAAATCCTCCTGATGGATGCTTCACTTCCGAGTCGGCACCAGGTCATCAATGCCGCTGTTGTTCTCCAGTCTTTTCTCCATTCGAATGAGAAGTTTGACCCCATCCACCACTAGCTGGGTCAGCCCCACTTCATTAAACCCAATGGTCTGTAGGTTGCTGATTTTGTAGACGCCTGGACAGCCTTTGTTTTAAAAACAATGCAACAGTTTAAGTTTGTTAAGAGTAGTATTGAGTAGTTGAGTAGAGTAGTTCGTTTTTTAATTTAAACAATCAGGTTAGTAAATGAATCATGCAAATATAACAGTGGCAGCTTCATTCTCATCTATGCATGACATTGAAATGTTTGTTGTTCTTGCCATCATCTTCATGAAGCTTTGATTAACAGATTTTGTTTTACAAGCTTGGTGTGAATATCATCTGGGCAGAAATTGATTAATGTTGCATTGAATTTGAAGAAGGAATAGCAAAGTTTAAAAGTACATTGAACTCGACATGGCCAAGAAGACAGGGCAAAAATGCTTCTATACCATTTTGTTCAAAAGTTATTACAAATATTTCGGACTGTTTGTGGCACTAGATCATTTGAGAGACCCCAGGAATGCTGAGATCAACCCCGATTAGTGTCCTAAATTTCACAACCTTTTACAATGTTCCATGGGAGTGCTATAGACGCCCCTGGCAGAAGAAAAGTAAAGCTGCTTCCAAAAACACATATTCTCTAAGTAGGTACATCTTTAGAGTAAGTACTAAAGTATGTCCTATATAGTATGAATGTAATCTGGACGTGATGCATCCGCCACGTTGTCATTGTAATGTGACCTGCAGTGTTAGTCGCTTCACTGCCGTTCACACCCCGTCTGCTGTTGCCTCATGGGATAGTAAAGTGTCTATTACTATCTATTGTCTATTATCTAAGTGTCTATATTTATAGTAGATTGCGCATTTCAGAATCTTGCCGGAAGTATTTGGTCATCCGGGAACTTTTTACGAGTACTGCAAATTCAGACTTACTTTTCTTGGTAACACTTTACAATAAGGTTCATTATTAAGTTAACATTGGTTAATGTATTAACTAACAATGAGCACTACATTTGTTACAGTATTTATTCGTCTTTGTTAATGTTAATAAAAATACAGATGTTCATTGTTTGTTCATGTTAGTTCAGAGTGCACTAACTAATATTAACAAATACAACATTTGATTTTAATAATGTATTAGTAAATGTTGAAACTAATATTAACTAAGATTAATAAATGCTGTAGAAGTATTGTTCATTCTTAGGTCATGTTAACTAAGGTAGTTCCCTTTCGTTGTCACTCCGAGTTACGTCGGATGACGACGAATGGGGTTTCGCTTAGAAAGCCTATCAACTTCGAGTATTACAAAACGAGCCAATGGCAAAGAAATGCCATGGGTCTGCGGAATTTGCATGGCGTAACTCCGCCCCACCTCGTGGGTATAAAAGGAGGAAGCCGGCAGCAAGCAGATATGTTTTCGCTTCGGAGCCAAGTGTATTCTTCTCTCCACAAGCCATCTCTGAATTGTCAGCTTTACAAACGAGTACCTCGAGTGTTGGTGTGACGGCGATCTACGGCGAGAGCGTGCTTCCTGCTGATCTGCTGCAGTGGTCTGCCAGTCGGTGCGTTTCTCCCCGGGTGCTTCAACACTTGAGTTTTCTCTCACTAAAAGAGCTTACACGTGGCACGTCTTTTTAAAGACGGCTCGCCCGTGCATTTCTGGTTGCAGCGGACTGGTATCGGACTCTGATGGGCACGAGCGCTGTCTAGTGTGTTTGGGCTTTGATCATGCTTGAACAGCGCTCGTGGGTGACTCATGTTCTCGCTGGGAACGTGATCATCGCGTCATATATAGGTCGAGACTCGGTGAACTCGCAAGAGTGAGAGTCCCCTCATCCACCCCCCGATCTTCGGCTGGTGGCCAGGGTGACCTGAGGGTTACGGTCTGGATCTAGGCGCCGACTATGTGTCCGTGTCCCCAGCCCCCCTTTTCAATGACGGTGCCCGCTAGTGAACTGCTGATTCCCGCGAGTCTACCCTCTGGTGGCCCGCGTGTTTCAGTTGAAGCTACAGAGGAAGATGCCATGTCTGTTGCAGCATCACTAGGTGGGTTTGAGTCTTCTGGAAGTGAGGGCTCGTCACAGCTGCCACCTTCCGGTGTGCATACGGCTGTGCCTGAGTCTGATCCGGAGATGACGACCATGCTTTCCTGGGACGATGGGTTTTGGGTAAGGCCGCCGACCCTCGTCCACGGCAAACCCCAATACCTCTCTTCCCGGACGTGCATGATGAGATCTCGAAGTCCAAGAAGACCCCCTTGTCTTCTCGGGACCGCTCGCTGATCTCATCCGCCTTTCCTCCCCTCGATGGGGCCGCTGCCCATGGGTACACTGGGGTTCCCCCGGCTGAACGCTCTGTTGCGATGCTATGTGTCCTCAGAGTGCTTCTTCTCGGCGCAATCCTAAGCACCCGCCCGTGGCCTGTAGTTTTTCGTCTACGCTTGTGGCGAGATCCTATAGCGCCACGGGACTGGCAGCCGCCTCACTGCATGCCATGGTCATTCTGCTGGTCCACCTGACCCAGATGCTCATGGACCTGCACGAGGGCGGGACTGACCCAGGGCTCTTCACTGAGCTGCGCGCCGCCACTGACCTTGCTCTCTGAGCGACGAAAGTGGCCGTACGCTCCCTGGGTCAGGTGATGCTCACCAGTCTGTGGCTGAACCTGTCTGATGTGCTGGATGTCGCGCGGACCCGTCTGTCCGACATTCCCATATCCCAGGTCGGCCTCTTCGGCGGTGCGGTTGAGGGCTTGCCCAACAGCTCTCAGCCGCCCATGAGCAGAGTGAGGTTGATTCTGTCCCGACGGCCCCGCCGTCCGCTCAGATCCCTCGTCTGCCCACCGCCGAAGGCGCCCTCCCGCGGCTCCCACCCCGCCCGTTCACGGGCCGGCTCTGGGGGCCGCGGGCGGACGCCACAGCCCTCTCCAGCCCCGCCCCCCGCTACACGCCGGGTTAAGCGGCGCTCGTGAGACGGGTACCTCGGCGATGGAGCAGACTGAGGTTGATTCTGTCCCGACGGCCCCGCCGTCCGCTCAGATCCCTCAGTCTGCCCACTGCCGAGGGCGCCCCCCCGCGGCTCCCACCCCGCCCGTTCACCCGGGTCGGCTCTGGAGGCCGCGGTCGGACGCCACAGTCCTCTCCAGCCCCGCACCCCGCTACACGCCGGGTTAAGCGGCGCTCTTGAGTTGGGCTCCTTAGAGATGGGACTCAGTTCTTTCCAGGAGTTGGTAGCAGGACCACTCCTTTCCCCGGGGAGGGCCGGGGAAGAATCCTTATTCTCCAAAGAGCTGATTCTCCCGTCTCTGAGCACAGAGTTCTCGGACGTCACAGAGCGCCGCCCACAAGCCGTGCTCTCCTCGTCCCCTCTCTGTCCCAGAGGTGGTTGACATGGCGTGCCGTCCACGGACCGCTTCGCCGCTGTCCCCCTCTGTCGCCAGACCCCTGGCAGAGCAGGCCCCCGCGGGACGACCAGCCTGGTCCTCCCCTGGCCCCCTCTGCCAGGGCACGGTTGCTAACTGTGCCCCCTCTCCGGGCCGCTATGCCGTCCACATCTGGGCCAGTTACTCCGCTTCGCTGCCCCTCCGGGGGGACGCCTGTGGCTCGCATGATCCCGTTGGTTCAGTTCCTGGGAGCCTGGCTAGAGCTTCCCCGTCTGTCCCACTGGATCGTGCGTACCGTCAGGCTCGGCTATGCGATTCAGTTCGCACGGTCTCCTCCCCGCTTCAGGGGAGTCCGCTCCACTTTGGTCGGTGGCAATGCCCCTATCATGAGAGCAGAGATTGCCACCCTGCTGGCGAAGGGTGCAATCGAGACTGTCCCTCCAGCCGAGATGAGGTCCGGCTTCTACAGCCCCTACTTCATTGTCCCCAAGAAAACCGGTGGGTTACGGCCAATCCTGGACTTGCACGTGCTGAACCGCTCCCTTCACAGGATGCCGTTCAAGATGCTCACCGCCAAACGCGTTTTCGAATGCATACGGCCCCAGGATTGGTTTGCAGCGATCGACCTGAAGTACGCCTACTTTCATGTCTCCATTCTTCCTCGACACAGACCGTTCCTCCGGTTTGCTTTCGAGGGGCAGGCATACCAGTACGCGGTTCTCCCTTTCGGGCTAGCCCTGTCTCCTCGCATCTTCACGAAGGTCGTCGAGGCGGCCCTTGTTCCCCTTCGAGAGCAAGGGGTTCGCATCCTGAGTTATATCGACGACTGGCTGATCCTAGCTCACTCTCGAGATCAGGTTTGCGAACACAGGGACCTAGTGCTCCGGCACCGAGCCCGTCTGGGCCTTCGGGTCAACTGGGAGAAGAGCAAACTTTGCCCCGTGCAGAGGATCTCTTTTCTCGGTATGGACATCGACTCGGTCGCCATGTCCGCGCAGCTTACGAGCGAGCGTGCGCAGTCACTGCTGACTTGCCTAAGACAATTCGAGGGCAAGAGTGCGGTTCCACTGAAACTTTTTCAGAGGCTCCTGGGGCATATGGCATCTGCAGCCGCGGTCACGCCGCTCGGATTGCTTCATATGAGACCGCTTCAGCTTTGGCTTCGCGACCGAGTCCCGAGGTGGGCATGGCAACACGGCACGTTCCGAGTACCAGTTACTCCGACCTGCCGTCAGTTCTTCACCCCGTGGTCGAACCTCGATTTTCTCAGGGCCGGTGTCCCCCTGGCACGAGCTTCCCGGCATGTTGTTGTCTCAACAGATGCCTCCACCACGGGCTGGGGCGCCATGTGCAATGGACATGCTGCTGCGGGCTCCTGGACAGGACCCCAGCGGCTGTGGCATGTCAATTGCCTCGAGTTGTTGGCAGTACGCCTTGCCCTGCACCGCTTCCGGGCGTTGCTCAGGGGTCAACACGTACTAGTCCGCTCAGACAATACCGCCACTGTAGCGTACATCAACCATCAAGGTGGTCTACGCTCCCGCCGTATGTCACAACTCGCTCGCCACCTCCTCCTATGGAGTCAGAAGCATCTGAGGTCGCTTCGAGCCATCTTCATTCCCGGAGCGCTGAACTGTGCAGCCGACGAGCTCTCACGGCTTCAGCCCCTCCCTGGAGAATGGCGACTCCATCCCCAGTCGGTTCAGCTGATTTGGGACCAGTTCGGGGACGCGCAGATAGATCTGTTTGCCTCTCACGACTCGACCCATTGCGCCCAGTTCTATTCCCTGACCGAGGGCACGCTCGGCACGGATGCTCTGGCGCACAGCTGGCCGCAGGGCCGCAAGTATGCGTTTCCCCCAGTGAGCCTTCTTGCGCACACTTTGCGCAAGGTCAGGGAGGACGAGGAGCAGGTCATTCTGGTTGCCCCTTACTGGCCCAACCGGACCTGGTTCCCCGAACTAGTACTCCTCGCGACAGCACCTCCCTGGCCGATCCCTCTGAGGAAGAACCTTCTTTCTCAGGGACGGGGCACCCTATGACACCCTCGTCCCGATCTTTGGAACCTCCACGTGTGGCTCCTGGATGGGACGAGGCAGGTTTGAGTACCCTACCACCAGCGGTGGTGGCTACCATCACTTCCGCTAGAGCGTCGTCCACGAGACACGTCTATGCGTTGAAGTGGAACCTCTTCGTCAACTGGTGCTCTTCTCACCGAGAAGACCCCCGGAGATGCTCGATCAGTGTTTTGCTTTCCTTCCTTCAACAGGGGCTGGAGCGAAGGCTGTCTCCCTCCACCCTGAAGGTCTATGTTGCCGCCATTGCCGCACATCATGACCTCATCGAAGGTAAGTCGGTAGGGAAGCACGACCTGATCATCGGGTTCCTGAGAGGAGCGAGGAGACTAAATCCTCCTCGTCCTCCTCTCGTTCCCTCTTGGGACCTCTCAGTGGTTCTAACTGCCCTGGAGAGTGCTCCCTTTGAGCCCCTGCAATCAGTCGAGCTTAAGTTCCTGTCTATGAAGACAGCGCTCCTGGTTGCACTGGCCTCCATCAAGAGGGTTGGGGACCTGCACGCATTCTCCGTTGACGAAGCGTGCCTGGAATTTGGGCCGGCTTCCTCTCACGTGATCCTGAGACCCCGGCCTGGATATGTGCCCAAGGTTCCTACCACTCCCTTTCGGGACCAGGTGGTGAACCTGCAAGCGCTGCCCTCGGAGGAGGCAGACCCAGCTTTGGCACTGCTCTGTCCAGTACGCGCTCTCCGCGCCTATGTAGACAGAACGCAGTGTTTCAGGACCTCAGTCCAGCTCTTTGTCTGTTATGGTGGGAAGCTGAAGGGAAAGGCTCTCTCCAAGCAAAGGTTGTCTCACTGGATAGTGGACACCATTGCTGGCTTACCAGCAGCAAGGTCGACCGTGCCCCCTTGGTGTGACTGCCCACTCCACCCGGAGTGTGGCGTCCTCTTGGGCTCTAGCGCATGGCGCCTCGCTAACAGACATCTGCAGAGCTGCAGGCTGGGCGACACCTAACACATTCGCCAGATTCTATATCTCCGAGTGGAGCCTGTGTCCTCTCGTGTACTCGCTTCAACCAGCTAGTACCGGACCCGCTCAGGTGTCTTCGCTTGCTCGCCATTCCACTCCACGGACTGGATACGTGCGATATTTTCCTCAGGTGAGCTTCTCCGAAAGCCCTGAGCTCCTCCAGCACTCCTGACGTCGGCGCCAGTGTCTATTGCCTGTGCGTCGGCTAGGTGCCTCCCGTGTGCATGGTCCCTCCTCTGAGCGACCCCCACATGTGTATTTCCACTGTAAGCCTCTCTGAGCGTGTGTCTTTCCCTTGGCAAGCCACCTTGCCACCCCTGGGGTTGAAATATTCCACCTGCGGCTGGACACCCCAGTGTTTTCCATATGCTTCCTTCGGGTCATATGTGTATTCTCTAAGTCCCCCCCCTCCGGGCTGGCATTAATTGCATACTTCCCCTAAGCTTGGGATATGCTTCCCAGTGTACCTTGATATTCCTGTGTTATATGGAGTCCTTTGTCCAGGCTGACAGGGATCTCGATTTACGCAGGGCACTGGAAGACAGCTGAGAAGGTGGCGTGATTAGACTGGTAACCCCATTCGTCGTCATCCGACGTAACTCGGAGTGACAACGAAAGGGAACGTCTACGGTTACGTATGTAACCCTCGTTCCCTGAGTAGGGAACGGAGACGTTACGTCTGCCTGCCACTTTCCGCTGTACCGCGGGGATCGCCTGAGCTCAGTCTTGGCTCCTCAGCGAAGAAACATATCTGCTTGCTGCCGGCTTCCTCCTTTTATACCCACGAGGTGGGGCGGAGTTACGCCATGCAAATTCCGCAGACCCATGGCATTTCTTTGCCATTGGCTCGTTTTGTAATACTCGAAGTTGATAGGCTTTCTAAGCGAAACCCCATTCGTCGTCATCCGACGTAACGTCTCCGTTCCCTACTCAGGGAACGAGGGTTACATACGTAACCGTAGACGTTCACTAATGAACCTTATTGTAAAGTGTTACCCTATTATTTTTACACACTGTTTTCGCCTACTATATATTAGGGAAATAGTCACATTTGCATGCAGCCTAATTACATTTTTATGTTAGACTGTGGCTGATATCATGTATGATTTTAAACTAATGAGTTTTGTCATACTTGTTGCTTCCATCTGCAGTCGTAGTCTGTCCAAGATGTCATCCATGCGTTTGTTCTCTGCGAGATGTAGCAGTTTCACTGTGACACTTGCCTTCAGGCCTGTGCCCACCTCTGCAGGTGAGCTGATCACCCAGCCCAGGTGAGGCTTCCAGATAAATGGGTGTCTCCGTTTATTATATACTGCCTCCATCTAAAAAAAAAAAAAAAAAACACATTTTAGATGTTTAGTGTGTGCAGCATAGACTATATAGAATATGGCATGCCTCAGGGTTCAATATTAAGACCTTTTGTCTTCTCATAGAAAACATATCGACATGATATTGTATAAGGTAGTCGATTGATATAAACCTTCAGCACATTGATGCAGATAGTTTTAAATGCTTCTTGTAAGCAAGCATCACTTCTATAAGACACTAGTTTCAGATGGTCTTCCATGTTAACCCAGACAGCCAGGGTCCCGTCCTTGCTCAACCTGATTGGAAGGCAAAAACATATAAGCAAAAATCAAATTGCTTAACATTATTTAACCACAACTTAGGAACCCTAACCTACCACAGAGCCCTCGCATCAGGCCAGTCACGAGCCACACCGATCTTTATCAGAGTAGATGGTGGAGCATCCATCACAATCCCTCGGTCTTCACTCTCATGGCTGAGTTCATCTATGGAGTAAAGCTTTCCTGGCAGATCCTCAGCCAACTGCTCCAAAGCTACAAAACAAGTTAAGTAAGGGATAATGTACATCCAGCCAGTTGTTATCTCAGAATAACCCCCCCGAGGACCCCAAAGCAAAGCGGAGGGGTCTTGCATTAGCCTGTGGGGAGTTATTTTCAGTGAACAACCGGCTGGATGTTCATCATCCTGCTTATTACACGGTTACTTGCCACGTAAGTGAAGAATTAGATACAAAATATTGATCTGAGTCTACATATTTTATTAGGTCTTTAAACACAAAGCTTCAGCGGAGAGCAGTTGCTATCGCGGCAAGTTCAAACTAGACGGACATTTAAGAGATACGGTATACAGTCATACCACTTATTACACAGCATTTAAACATAAATAATTATGGAGATAATAGATATTTATTTCAGATTAAACTATTTTAAAATCGTACCTGTTTGTTATTTTATAATCCAACAGTGTACATAGCAATAGTCACAAAATGGCAGCAGCTGCGTTTGTGTGAAACAAGAGAGAGTGAGGCCATAATATTGGATGGCATAGTTAAATAACTGTACACAAAATATTGATTCGACTGAGTTTTAATATTAGATTAGCTCACTAACTGCAAAACTTCACGAAGACCAATCGTTCCAAGCAAGCGTATATCGCTGGCTTCAAGTCAAGTCACCTTCATTTACACAGCGCTTTTTACAATATAGATTGTTTCAAAACAGCTTTACAGTGATAATAGGAAATTAAAGTAACAGATTGTTTTGGCTTTACAGCAGCTCGAGAAAAAAGTTATTGTCCAGCTAAAGTTAGTTTTGATTGATTCACTTCCTTCGCAACGATCATTAGATATTAACTTAGGGGCCCGCTAACACGACACCGTTCTAACAGAAAACCCTTAATGCAATCCGGCTGCTCCTTCGCACAACAGCAGTTCCTGGGGCTCGAGAACACAAACCATGAAATAGGTTCCAAGGTGCAAGCCTTGAAAAAAAATTCTAAATAAAGTTATCTCTGCGCAAACTTCAAAAACGCAAACCAGTGAAAACGCTGACAGCGTGCATATGCGTATTACGTGTTTAGTCTATAGGTATGTGTGTTTTAATATATATATGTGCACAGGTATGTAGCCCTTCTTTAAAAACCAACCCTTAACAAACTACTTGTCTGGTCTTAAAAATCGATAATACAGAATTATATTTGCTTCGTATAAATTTAAAAATATTGCTGATTACTTACAAGGTTTAATAGGGAGCCAATGCAGTGTTGACAGAACCGGGCTAATATGGTCGTACTTCCTGGTTCTGGTAAGAACTCCTGCGGCTGCATTTTGAACTAGCTGTAGTTTGTTTATTAAGCGTGCAGGGCAACCACCCATAATAGCATTACAATAATCTAGCCTTGATGTCATGAACGCATAAACTAATTGTTCTTCATTTTTCATTGAGAGCATATGACGTAATTTAGATTTATTTTTAAGATGAAAAAATGCGGTTTTACAGATACTAGACACCTGACTTTCAAATGAAAGATTGGTATCAAAGAGCACACACACACACACACACACAGGTTCCTAATCGATGACGAGGACTTTACAGAGCAGCCATCAAGTGTTAGACAGTATTTTTGGTTATTACGTGAGGAAGTTTTTTGTCCTATAATTAGAATCTCAGTTTTTTCTGAATTTAGTAATAGGAAATTACTAGTCATCCAGTTTTTTATATCAGATATGCATTCCGTTAATTTTGTGGATTGGTAAGTTTCGTCAGGGCGTTAAGAAATATAGAGCTGAGTATCATCAGCATAACAGTGAAAACTAATGCCATTCTTCCTAATGATATCTCCTAAGGGTAGCATGTACAGAGTGAACAGAAACGGTCCTAGTACTGAGCCTTGTGGGACACCATACTGAACTTTTGATCAATAGGACATCTCTTCATTTACTGCAACAGTAACCCGGATGAGCCTGTGTCATCTGTTTTTAGCGGTAGTTATCTAGGAATAACACACCGCTGGATGGCGCGATTGACCAATCAGAATCAAGTATTCCACAGAGAGAGGTTATTAATTAGCATAAAGCATATCTAAGTCTGGGGTGTCCGAACCTGCTCCTAAAGGGCCACTGTCCTGCAGTTTAGCTCCAACTTGCCTCAACACACATGCCTGGGAGTGTCTAGTATGCTGAGTAAGACTTTGATTAGCTGGTTCAGGTGTATTTGATTGGGAATGGAGCTAAGCTCAGCAGGACAGTGACCCTCCAGGAGCACGATTGGACACACCTAGTAGACCCATTATCATGTTTTAGCTGCAGAACCTGTTTTGGCCAGTGTGAGGAGCTGTCTGCGCTCCCCTCTGCTGCAGTGTGTAGGGAAGGAGTAATCTTCTATGCTGCGGCCCACAGTCACCTCACAACTCAAAGCATATGCCTGGTCAAAGTCATCACCTCCCTACACACATAAACACAGACGTTACTCTTCCACAGCATGCTGACCCCACAGATTTAGCACTATCTCTCATGAGTATAGTATAATCACAAAATTTACCCGGAATGGAAAGATTCTTAATGGAGAAGCTTCTCCTAAAACTATGTAAAATGTGAGTAAAATTACTGGCACAGCTAGTATAGAGCTGTAAAATCAAGTGGATAGCATAGCAGAGTTTATATCTGACTTATTGCACTTTGACATGGTTGAGATCTATGAAAATCTTGAGGCGACACAAGTCTTTTTCTCAGGTAAAACATCAGGATACTTTAGCAAAAGTGTCCATTTGGTCTCCATTTAATCTCACTGTTAAGACATTAAAGAGATGTTACAAGTTGTTCTTTTCTTCGTACCTTCAGGTTGTCATAATTAAAGTCGCTCTCTTGTACAGTGTCGGTGGTGACCTTGTAGCCATGGTAAGACTCAATAATACGGTCAAAAAAGTCACAGAACAGGATATATGATTGAGCATCTCCAGCTAAACAGCCGACTGCTTTTGGTCCTGTGGACTGCCCTGTCAGACAAAGTCACACAAGATCTAAAATATAACATAAAAGGACAGGGTTTACAAATGCAAAGCATGATTAATATTTGTAAATTATTCTTATTTGATTTTTTATTCAGAGAGAAAGGTGCGACTCTAGACTAAAGGTTCAGGTAACCATCAAAACGTGAATTAACAACTGTGTTTTGCGTTCTCAGTGGTAGGACATTTATGACAGAAAATGCATAACTTAAAAATATTTTTAAATATTTTTAAAAAGTCCACATAATTTAAACACCTAACAATTAAGTACCTTAATGAAACCCCAAGGGTCCACAGATATATGGACCAGGACCTGACATTCACTCGAGTCTCTTTCTGTAATAAGTACTCTTTATAAAAGTTTTCTTGTGTACTTCTTTTTCACAAGGGTTCCCATGAGAAAAAGGACTAAATAAACATAGTAATGATGTCTTCAGATATAAAAGTTCCACAAAAAAACCCGTTTCTGTGAGGGTAATGGTGAACATTTACATGTAATGTAAGCACAATAGAAATCAATGGAAAAATAAATAACACATGCTTACATGTTCAAAGTCTTAACCATGTGATTTAGGGGATCATGTATCATCTGTGTATTTGCACATCTTTTTTATTCTGGTAGCTCGAATCATTCATTCAGAGAAGTGTTAGATGAGCTTCTGGTTTCATTTCTCTGCAGTCTGCAGCCTGCTAACCGTTCAGTGGAGATTATGACTCATTTTATGAATTGACGGTTTGTGTGAAATGTGTTAAAAACAGTATTTCTGAAAATTCATCCAGTAATTGTCAAAGAATAACTCACCCGGATCCTCGAGTCCAGGGCGTATGATATCATCAAAAATGACCCCGCTCTCTGTTGCCCGGTTGAACTGTCGCGTGTACATGTGCAGGTCGAGGATTCGGCCCATCAGGGTGCAGTTTCTGTCCAGGTTTGGGAACTCATCTTTAGGGGAACTTCTCTTCAGATTGAACCTGCTCATAGGGTCACGGGGGACTAAACTCTGGGCAAAATAAAACATCAGAAATTGCTATTAACCTATTTTAATTTATTCTTGCATGCACTGATATCATTTCTACAGAAGCAGGATGGGTGACACTTAATTTCGATGGTCCACTATGGAGTGCATAGCTGATATAAAACAATGGTAATGGTAATGGACTGCATTTGAAACCAATCTTTCATTTGAATGTCACGTTTCTAGTGTCTATAAAACCACATTTTTCCATCTTAAAAATATATCTAAATTATGCCATATGCTCTCAATGACAAATGATGAACATTTAGTTCATGCGTTCATGACATCAAGGCTAGATTATTGTAATGCTCTACTGGGTGGTTGCCCTGCACGCTTAATAAACAAACTACAGCTGGTCCAAAACGCAGCCGCTAGAGTTCTTACCAGAACCAGGAAGTACGACCATATTAGCCCGGTTCTGTCAACACTGCATTTTCTCCCTATTAAACATTGTATACATTTTAAAATATTGCTGATTACTTACAAAGCACTAAATGGTTTAGCTCCCCAGTACTTGAGCGAGCTCCTAACGCATTATAGTCCTTCACGTCTATTGCGATCTCAAAGTTCTGGCCAGTTGATAAAACCTAGAATATCAAAATCGACTGCTGGTGGTAGATCCTTTTCCTATTTAGCACCAAAACTTTGGAATTAACTTCCTAACATTGTCCGGGAAGCAGACACACACTGTCAGTTTAAATCTAGATTGGAAACAAATCTCTGTATAATGGCATACACATAGAACACTTTAGATTCCTATTATTCAAATCAGTTAAATGATTATTAGGCTACATAGATTAGATTAGCCGGAATGGGGAACACTTCCTATAACACCCGATGTACTCGTTACATCATAAGGAAAATGGCATCTACGCTAATGTTAGTCTTTCCGTTTATTCTGAGGTTTACTGTAATCAGCCGGATCTGGGCCGTATCCAGATCAGACGGTGGACCTGTGCCTAGACACAACCACAACGCATCCCTGAATTGTCAGCAGAGATTGTGTCAACTATAAACGTTATCAAAATTGTTCCCATTCACATGGATCCCTGGAAACTTGTAATTTGGCAATGTCACTTTATAAAGAACGACCATGTGCCCGCACACATACGCATTCAAAAGTGCATACTAAACACGTAATACGCATATGCATGCCATCACCGTTCTCACAGAATCACGTTTTTGAAGTTTACACAGATGATAACGGTCTCCTTTTCAAAACTTGTTTCAATGTTATTTCAAAAAACCTATTTCAAAGTTTGTGTTTTCAGGCCACTAAACGGCATTGACTTGTAAATGAACGGCCAGAATGCATTAAAAGTTTTCTGTTTTCAGTTGAGCACAGTGTCGTGTAAGCGGCCCCCAAGTTAATAACTAATGGATTTTACAACAGAAATGAATCAATCAAAAACTTACTTAAGCTGAACTAAAGCTTTCTTCTAGAGCTGCTGTATAACCAAAACTGTCAGGGATTGGGTGTGATGAAAGTAGCGCGGATTCAAGTGCAGGACAATGGGTTTTTTAATGATGATAAAATAAAACAAAATACAAACATAAACTACCCCGAGGGGGAAAACAAGACAGACTTGAACAACTTGACTAGACTTGAAAGAAGCACACAGCAGGAAAACACAGTGTACATACAGCGACAAACCAGCACAGGACTGAAAACACAAGGAGAATAAATAGGGAAGCAAACAAAAGAGGGTAACGAGGGAGGACAGGTGCGGCAAATAAATCAATAATCGGGCAACAAGATGGAGGGGCTAGACAATCCACAGGAGAGCACATGGCACAAGGAAACATACATGACAAGCCATGTGCTCACACCAAACATGACATGAACACGCAGCCAATGAAAACTCATAAGCCACGTGTTCACACCAAACATGACAACATGAAAGCACACAGCTAGTGTTAATCACAAGCCGTGCTACACAACACAAGACAAAACAGGGGTGTCAGGGCTCTGTCACTAAGCCATATAGACTAGACAGAAGTGCCCTGACAACAACCATCTCTGTTCCATTCATTTCCTATTATCACTATTATAAGCTGCTTTGAAACAGCCTGTATTGTAAAAAGCGCTATATAAATGAAGGTGACTTGACTTGACTATAAGTATTTTTGCAACTACATATCAACTAACTATCATTAGAGTATTAGTAGACTGTCTGCTTAATGTCTGCTAACTCTTTATTTTGATGCTTTATACGGTTTATTAATTTTATTTCAGTTTTAGCTTTAGTTATTGTACTATCAAGTTATAACTACTACTATATAAATACTAAATGAAAATGACAAATGTTGCCTTGACAACTAGAGTTGGCATCTACGCCAAAAATATATATTTTATTTTACTTCAGTTAAGTTTTATTTCAAGTAACAAAAATGGTTATTTTTGGTAACAAATTTACTTAAAGCCTTTATTTATAATGCATTATTTAAGTATTTTTAATGCATTAATTACACCTTGTAATGCACTTTTTAATGCATTGTATGATTTCATTAATAATTGTAGCTAAAACATTATAATACTTGTCTATTCATTATTACTCTTTTAGAAAGTTTAATGCATTAAACAAACAACCAATTTTAGACGTAACAAGGAATCTGCATATATTATAATGCATTTCAACTTTGGTTACAATTTTTCATGTAAAGATATATTGTATTATAACATTCTTTTAGAATTCCTTTATAATGCATTATACATAAAGGCTTTAATTAAAGTGTTACTGTTTTTTTTAATGATTTTAATTTTAGATCTAAACTGAAATAACACTGATGGCAACAGTGTTCACTGTGCATTGGAAATGAACATTGCTTTGTTGTGAACCAAACTGCATCCCAAACCTGCCAAAAATGGTCAAGGTTGTTCAGAAAGAGGATGTGTTTTTGGCGATCCATTCAAGATCACTGAACAATGCAACTGCCTGGCAGCGCTCTTTTTTTTTTTCTCGTCTGCAAACAGACAAGAGTACGGGACTTTCCACGAGCTGGGTGTAAATGGGTTTGGTGTGTTTGTGAAGGGGAATACCTCCAGCACAGGCCTGTATTTCGACTCCTTTGGGTGCTCAGTAGGTGCTGAAACACAAATCAGAAATGAAACATCAAGTCTCAAATACCTCCACACAAATCCCACACAACGATTCTGTTTGTGTCTTTTTTTTAAATCTAAAATTAGTGATTAAAGGGCTAACTCAGTTCTGATGTTCATCACTACATCCCCACCACAAGCAATGGCATTACAATGGCAAAATGTGACACTTACGCTTAATCATCCACATTTTTTCTCTCTTCCACATCTTTGGAGCTGTTTTATCTGAAACGCTTGCACATGTACAGATAGACTTCAGTCGACAACAGCTAGACGTGGACAATATCTATGAATAGCTAGTGGGGCTCATCGTCACATGAGCGGCTATTGTCCCGTCACCACCACACAAAGCACGAACACCCATGTCGGTGTCATGTTGCCTGCCTGTAATAATGTACCTATTTATACAGTTGGGTCAGTATCATAATTCACATTGAGGCTTGAGGGTTGGGAAAAAACACTTTCAATGTAGGTCTGTACATTATTGGGGACAAGTGGAGAAGATATTTGTGGGAGGAAATTGATATGAAGATTGCATGCTCTGAGAAAATATACACACAATATGTGCACATGTGATCTAGCTGTGAATTCAAAATGTGCTTGTTCTTTATTACAATATATATTTCGGAATTAGATCACAACTGCAACATATAACAGGGATTACATTACTAATAAACATAAAAGTAAGGAAACACTTTATTTCAATAGTTTACTTCAGACATTCTTGTGACTTAATGTCAACAAACTCTCATTAATATGCAAAAACTAACTATCATTAGAGTATTAGTAGACTGTAAGGTTAGGGTTTGGGTTAGTAGAATAAGTTGACATGTAGTTGCAAAGTTTCTAATAGTTAGTTAAATGTCTGTTGAAGGAGAATCAAAATAAAGTGTTAGCAGACATTAAGCAGACAGTCTACTAATACTCTAATGACAGTTAGTTGACATAGTTTCAAAGTTACTTATTGTTAGTAGAATGTCTAAAGTGGACCATCAAAATAAAGTGTTAACGAATGTAAAATAAAAAAATTATATTAAAAAACAGAGGTGCACAACAACAACCATCATCCATCTAGGAATCAAAATAGTGAAGAGGTCCAAGTTTTTGTCCACTAGAGGTAAAGTAACACTTGTTTGCAAATAGATGTTTATATGAATTGTTCTTACAAAAGTCATTGCATCAGTTGTCCAATGATCACCAAAAGTCAGATATCTAACGATTGGAATGAAAGATCTATCCATTAAGTGGAAAAATAGTTGCCATTAAAACTTATTTCGTAATTTTATTGAAAATGACCTTCCATATGTGTTAGTGCACAGGCCCACACAGCACATTTATGTGCATCTCTACAATTAACATGACAAAGTGAGTGAGGAAATGGTTGGTAGAAGGGATTACCTATTTGGCAAGAAATGTTCAATAACAATTCACTTCGCTTCTGATTCTTGTCTCCTTTGTAAAGTTAAGCAAATGTTTTAGATATGTTAGAACGTATTCAGACAGCTAGCTATAAATATTGTCAGCTGAACTAACTTTAACTTAAAAACAATAACAGCCATGACCAATGAGCTTAAAAAAAACTGCTGTCCCTTTTCCACAACAAATGCTGTAAGGATAGCATCCAGCAGGCATCAAGAACCAATGTTTGAAGAGTCCAGATTTTCTTTATTAACTCAAGTGTAAGTCAAAAGCAATAGTTCACAGCATTGCTGTTTATAGGACACAAAAGAGGGGAGAAAAAGCAAGTAAAATAGATGAAAATTCAACCTATTTTCTAAATGTGTGTTATGGACCTTATTTTTTACGTTTAGTTTTTTTTAAGATGTAGAGACAGAGAAACAGGGGAGAGAGATTGGGATAGGAGATCAAGACATGACCCAGGTATGATTCAGACTTTGTTGTGGGCCGGCCGGTGCGCTACGATCTGCACCAATCACCACAAGATGAGCTTAAGCAAGCAACCACTGACCCACGCTGCAGGAACGGATCTTGGCTGGAAATAACCAGTAACCATCATAACTCCATAAACAATTATACTTTGGGCCTTTTGGAAACAATTCATACTCTTCTCATTAATTCATGCACATGCAAACTGATATTTTTTTTATAAATATGGCACATATGAGCAGTACATTCAGAACCTTCAGTTGATTTGAAATGATTTAGACTGATTCAAATCTGTGCATGTAAACATGACCAGTCTTACTACAACAAATGTCTTCACCCGAATATTATGTGACACTATAGGGATCCCTCAAATCCGGTCCTGGAGGGCCACTGTCCTGCAGAGTTTTCGATCCAACCCTAATCAAAAGCCAAGTTTTGCCCGGAACAATTTGTCCAAGGAACTTTATTCACAGGAACTTTCCCCCCCCCCCCAGACCTGTTGCTGTTGCGTTTCCATCTAAAGTACCGTGAAGATAAGGCAAATTAGTCCAGTGATTTAGGATTGCGTGCGACTGCTCATCCCAGTCGTATTTTTTAAACTCCCTTGTTTTGATTCGAATAGCAAACAACTTTGACTGCACGTACCGCAACAGACTTTTGAAAATGGTGGACTTAACCAATCAAAATGCTGCGTGAACTCAACCAATCAACATGTTCAGCCACCCCTGAAAGTTGGTGAACTTTGAGAAAATACTACCTCGTGAACAGAGACCTTCTAGGGGGACATTTTTAGACCCTGGTCCCTGCCGTCGACACACACAGAGTCCCACCACAAAGTCCCTAGTCCCTGGGGGAAGTTCCTGCGGAGGAAAGGCAGTTAAAGACACCTGATCAATCTCTTCAGAGCTACAGGTAAGTGAGTTTTATCCAGGTTTGAGAATAACTCAGCAGGGCAGGATTTGAGGAATCCTGCTATAGTGACTCCAGGACACTGTTTTGGGAGCGCTACAAGTCCTCTAATCCAGTTGTGTCCACTTTGACTTTGATGAACAGTGTGTCGTCTCTCACATAAACGACGTTCCGAGGGACCTCCAGATCACTGTGGGATATGAATCGTGGGAAACCTGTGGCCACATTAGCATCAGATGTTGGCCGGTGAAAGCTATCGCTGGAATCAGGGATGAAAGTACTGCTCAAGTGGTTCCTAGTGCCGCTTTGATCCAGCAATGTTAACGTTGTGTTCTGACGAAACGGCCATGGTAAGAGGGAGTCGAAGTCTCCGCGCATTATTGTAACATAGAGCGACATGTGAGTGCCTCTCCCTGAGTTGTCCCCACCAAGGTAAGCCCGCAGGCTAAGCTTGTAGCCGCTACGACTGGTGTAGAAGGGGGTTGAGTTGAGGGCGATGCCAGCTTCTTTCCGGTGCCAGTAGTCACGCACTTTCCAGATGAGCTTCCCGTCAAAGGAGGTGGACTCAAGCTGGCGGAAACGCTGCTCGTTACACTGCAGCTGTTCCACGTGGATGTCTAACAAACGTGTATGACGTTGACACGTCTGCTCTAACGCACCTGAGGGACACAAACACATACACAGCTACTGTTACAGTTCTATAAAGAGGATACATCTGGATATTATTGTATTGTGTGAGGCTGGTAATAAGCCCTATTCAGACGGGATTAGTTTAACATGGAGAGGTGGGGTAAAGTAATTATTGCCAGAGCTTCTCAGTGATTTTAGTCCTGTTCGAATGTGCCATCTCAGTAATCATTACGGACAATGCCAGACGACTTGAGGAATCCTCAAGTCGAATTGGCCGAAAAGCCAATTAAGATTATTCTGATTAGCTGTTTGGCGTAGTGAACCAGTGCAAAAGCAAGTATATGTTGAAGTCATGAGGGCACACAGATTTTTCATCTTCATATCATCTGTGATTATTTTCAACCAATTTCCCACCATCTAGAACGCAACTAAATGCTTCTTCAATGCTTACTGTGGTGTGTTATTGTGGAGAAAATTATTTGTTAATCCGAAGTCCTAGCTTTTCCAGTTTTCCTTTTTGATGGACGAATACATACGACTGGTTTAGAGAGTTATATCCTCTCAGCAGGTTTAGAACATACAGGCCAGTTGGACATTGAATGTAGTTTTTGCTTGGTTCAAGCGCAAACTTTTGGTCCAGACTCAGGTGACATGAGGCAACATAAGTCAGTTTTCAAAACCGCTGGTTCTTTGATGTTGGTTTGGTGTGTCAGGGCCTCACCAACTGGTATTATTATTTTCACTGTACGCAAAAGAAGGCTTCTAAAAAATCAATTCCGATTTAAAGCTTGTGACATATAAATGCACACATCAACCCGATCGCTTTATTTAGCGTTGATGTAAAAACTACTTTCAGATTCATCAATCACTATGAATTCAGTCTGAAAAAAAGGTGTGCATGTAAAGATAGTCAGTGTCACAATATCATTTGAATGGATTAGCCGAAATTTCAATTGAGCACCAAATCTGTCACAAATTGGATTAGTCCAAGATAATTGAAGAGTTTGCAGCAGCCAAAGCAAGAAATGTCATCTTTTAATTGGTGAGTCAACTGTATTAATTCATTACACGTGTCTAAAGTCAACACAACAGAAGGGGTCAATATGTGATAAATTGGCCTTTTTTCTATTACAAATTTAACTTAGGGGGCGGCATATTCCTATTTTGCCCAGAGCGCCGGATTGTCTTCCCCCTGCCCTGACTGCGACAACAGCAAACCTCCAAAGGGCAAAATAGTAGCCTTCAAATGTCTAAACCAGTAAAATGTAGCTCATGTAGTATGAGCTGACCTTTGGCCTAAAGGTAAAGCTGGCTATAGAGGACCATCTGTGCTACCAACCAGCAGAACTTACTTCAAACCCTAATCAATCAAAAAAAGTGTTCAGTATTACTTGCAATAAGACTGAAAACACAACACGTATCCATTTCCCAAATTGCTTGTCCTATGTCGAGTCATGGGGTAGTTGGGGCCTGTTCTAGCATCACAGCGGTTACTCACACCTATGGGCAAGTCAGGAATAGCCTTCTTAGTGTTGTTCAGGAGCCAGACACAATCTCTTTGACCCACCGTGAAGGTCATGCGTTTTGAACAAAATGTGCCAAACTGAACTTGTGAAGCCAAAAACCTTTGCATTCACAAACGTAGAAGAGTGCGTTTCAAGTTTCACCCATCTTGTTCAGTAGCTCTCTATGAGTAAACCGTGTCAACCATTCATTTGGCCAATCAGACTTGACTTACCCAGATGTTCCCTGAGGCTTTCTGTGACGGCCACCTGCTGTCTGAGCGAGTCCAGTGATGCCCGAAGGCTCGGGAGCTCTTCGCTTAATTCAGACCCCAGAACGCCCCGCAAATCCCGCAGTTCACGCTGCACACTACAGATCCGCACTCGCTGCTCCTCCACAGACCTCTGCACACAAACACAGATCATACATCAAACTCCGACCACATACCAAAATATCTTCCTCCACAGGTATGCATGTTCGTTATGTGAATTTAAATATTGAAGCTAGTCAAGCTCTTAATCACCACTATGACCAAATACAGTAAATACTGTCAATAATAAAATAATGTGTAATGAATGGTGATGACTTGATTTCCTAAAACACAATCATAATTTACACTTTTACACAAAATTATTGTTGCTATATGTTCAGATAACAGGTCAACTTGGGGTTGGTGATCTGTTCCTTTACTGTAACTTGGCTATTCTAAAATTACAGGACAATCATCGGTTTTGTACTTTGTAGCTTGACTGAACTCAGGGTTTCTTTACCTGTAAGGTAGTAAGTGTGCTGTCACACATGGTGACATCCCTGTCCAGACTGCTGACCACAAGACTTTTGTCCTTCAGCGCCCCCTGTTGGACCTTCATATCCTGCTGCAACTGTTCCACCTACAACCAGGACCATTTTTATATTATATTGAAGATTTGTAATTAAGCAATAAGCATTATCAATGTGTTTCAACATCTGATATTATAAAGAACACACATTTTCTTTCATTTGTTTCTATCCCTTTTATTATAACATTTGATTGGATGTTATTATGTGGAAAAGAATTTCTCTTTTTAACTTAGTAATTTGCATTGACATGCATAAACATTTCATACCTGTTTCTCAAGTTTGGTGTTACTTTCCAGGACAAGCCGAACATGAGAACTGAACTCTGTGTTTTCATGAATTTGCACTTTTCCTCTTTTATCCTGGATGAAAGACAGAGTTCAAAGGCTGAGATCTCCAAAGCCTATGTATTTAACAACCAGGGCAGCATTTCCCAAAAGCATCGTAAGCCTAAGTTAGATCGTAAAACCACTGCCACCAGTGGACTCTACAATCAACTCAGCTCACGATGCCTATGAGAAATGCAGCCTAGTTCATTAAATAGGACAATACTGATAAAAAGACACTTTCGCTTGTTTCAGTGTTGAATTTGAATGTGTTCTTACTCTGACTGTGCAGCCATAGTTTTTATAAATGCAGTCCGTCTCCACTTCAGGACACTCATCAGCATGCGCTTGCAGCTGCAATGGGATCAAAAAGCAGCAATGAGCAAATTAAAATATCTGAAGTCTGATAATCAGCTTTTTAGAGAGCCCCAAAGGGGACATGGTGATGGAAAAATATGAGTTGGGAGTTCACATTTACATATGATCAGATAAAGTATAAAATATGCATATTTGGTGTGCTATCCGATGAAAGGGCTCTGAGCTCTGAATTTGGCTCGAACCAAAGTCGGAGGTAAGTCGGCTCTATCCAACTTATTTTGCAACGCTGAAGTGGGGGGATGAAATGAAGAAGTACCCTGACATCTTATGAGAACATATTTAGAATTTTTCATATTTTGTGTTGTGGCTCAGAGTAGACGGGTCTTCGATGCGCGTCTCAGCAGCTCATTTAACAAATGCTATCTCTGCATATGCTGAGAGTTTGGGTTGCTTATGACGTTCATATGGGAACGCAATGTGCGCCATTTCACCAGATTGGCAACATAATCTATAAACCCATGTCAAAACAGGGGAATACATCACAGGAGAACACAAAGGTTCACAGGGGAACGCAAAGGTTTGGCGGTTCTCGGGGAGAAAGCAATGGTTTAGTAAGGGAACGAAATGGTTCTTAGGGGAACGCAATGGTTTGGCGAGGGAACACAAAGGTTCTCAGGGGAATCCAATGGTTCTCAGGGGAACGCAACGGTTCTCAGGGGAACGCAATGGTTTGGCGAGGGAACACAAAGGTTCTTAGGGGAATCCAATGGTTCTCAGGGGAACGCAACGGTTCTCAGGGGAACGCAATGGTTCTCAGGGGAACGCAATGGTTCTCAGGGGAACGCAATGGTTCTCAGGGGAATGCAATGATTCTCAGGGGAACACAAAGGTTTGGTGAGGGAACACAAAGGTTCTCAGGGGAATGCAATGGTTTGGCGAGGGAACAAAAAGGTTCTCAGGGGAACGTAATGGTTTGGTGAGGGAACACAAAGTTTCTCAGGGCAATGCAATGGTTTGGCGAGGGAACACAAAGGTTCTCAGGGGAATGCAATGGTTTGGCGAGGGAACACAAAGGTTCTCAGGGGAACGCAATGGTTCTCAGGGGAGCGCAATGGTTCTCAGGGGAACGCAATGGTTCTCAGAGGAACCCAACGGTTCTCAGGGGAACGCAATGGTTCTCAGGGGAACGCAATGGTTCTCAGGGGAATGCAATGATTCTCAGGGGAACACAAAGGTTCTCAGGGGAACGCAATGGTTTGGTGAGGGAACACAAAGGTTCTCAGGGGAATGCAATGGTTCTCAGGGGAATGCAATGGTTCTCAGGGGAACGCAATGGTTCTCAGGGGAACGCAATGGTTCTCAGGGGAATGCAATGTTTCTCAGGGGAACACAAAGGTTCTCAGGGGAACGCAATGGTTTGGTGAGGGAACACAAAGGTTCTGAGGGGAACACAATGGTTTGGCGAGGGAACACAAAGGTTCTCAGGGGAATGCAATGGTTTGGCGAGGGAACACAAAGGTTCTCAGGGGAATCCAATGGTTCTCAGGGGAACGCAACGGTTCTCAGGGGAACGCAATGGTTCTCAGGGGAACGCAATGGTTCTCAGGGGAACGCAATGGTTCTCAGGGGAATGCAATGATTCTCAGGGGAAAACAAAGGTTCCAAAGGTTCACAGGGGAACGCAATGGTTTGGTGAAGGAACACAAAGGTTCTCAGGGGAATGCAATGGTTTGGCGAGGGAACAAAAAGGTTCTCAGGGGAACGCAATGGTTTGGTGAGGGAACACAAAGTTTCTCAGGGCAATGCAATGGTTTGGCGAGGGAACACAAAGGTTCTCAGGGGCATGCAATGGTTTGGCGAGGGAACACAAAGGTTCTCAGGGGAACGCAATGGTTCTCAGGGGAACGCAATGGTTCTCAGGGGAACGCAATGGTTCTCAGAGGAACGCAACGGTTCTCAGGGGAACGCAATGGTTCTCAGGGGAACGCAATGGTTCTCAGGGGAATGCAATGATTCTCAGGGGAACACAAAGGTTCTCAGGGGAACGCAATGGTTTGGTGAGGGAACACAAAGGTTCTCAGGGGAATGCAATGGTTTGGCGAGGGAACACAAAGGTTCTCAGGGGAATGCAATGGTTTGGCGAGGGAACACAAAGGTTCTCAGGGGAATGCAATGGTTTGGCGAGGGAACACAAAGGTTCTCAGGGGAATGCAATGGTTCTCAGGGGAATGCAATGGTTCTCAGGGGAATGCAATGGTTCTCAGGGGAACGCAATGGTTTGGCGAGGGAACACAAAGGTTCTCAGGGGAATGCAATGTTTCTCAGGGGAACGCAATGGTTCTCAGGGGAACGCAATGGTTTGGCGAGGGAACACAAAGGTTCTCAGGGGAATGCAATGGTTTGGCGAGGGAACACAAAGGTTCTCAGGGGAATGCAATGGTTTGGCGAGGGAACACAAAGGTTCTCAGGGGAATGCAATGGTTCTCAGGGGAATGCAATGGTTCTCAGGGGAATGCAATGGTTCTCAGGGGAACGCAATGGTTTGGCGAGGGAACACAAAGGTTCTCAGGGGAATGCAATGGTTCTCAGGGGAACGCAATGGTTCTCAGGGGAACGCAATGGTTTGGCGAGGGAACACAAAGGTTCTCAGGGGAATGCAATGGTTCTCAGGAGAACGCAATGGTTTGGCGAGGGAACACAAAGGTTCTCAGGGGAATGCAATAGTTCTATGGGGAATGCAATGGTTCTCAGGGGAACGCAATGGTTTGGCGAGGGAACACAAAGGTTCTCAGGGGAATGCAATGGTTCTCAGGGGAACGCAATGGTTCTCAGGGGAATGCAATGATTCTCAGGGGAAAACAAAGGTTCCAAAGGTTCACAGGGGAACGCAATGGTTTGGTGAGGGAACACAAAGGTTCTCAGGGGAATGCAATGGTTTGGCGAGGGAACAAAAAGGTTCTCAGGGGAACGCAATGGTTTGGTGAGGGAACACAAAGTTTCTCAGGGCAATGCAATGGTTTGGCGAGGGAACACAAAGGTTCTCAGGGGCATGCAATGGTTTGGCGAGGGAACACAAAGGTTCTCAGGGGAACGCAATGGTTCTCAGGGGAACGCAATGGTTCTCAGGGGAACGCAATGGTTCTCAGAGGAACGCAACGGTTCTCAGGGGAACGCAATGGTTCTCAGGGGAACGCAATGGTTCTCAGGGGAATGCAATGATTCTCAGGGGAACACAAAGGTTCTCAGGGGAACGCAATGGTTTGGTGAGGGAACACAAAGGTTCTCAGGGGAATGCAATGGTTTGGCAAGGGAACACAAAGGTTCTCAGGGGAATGCAATGGTTTGGCGAGGGAACACAAAGGTTCTCAGGGGAATGCAATGGTTTGGCGAGGGAACACAAAGGTTCTCAGGGGAATACAATGGTTCTCAGGGGAATGCAATGGTTCTCAGGGGAACACAAAGGTTCTCAGGGGAACGCAATGGTTCTCAGGGGAACGCAATGGTTTGGCGAGGGAACACAAAGGTTCTCAGGGGAATGCAATGGTTCTCAGGGGAACGCAATGGTTCTCAGGGGAACGCAATGGTTTGGCGAGGGAACACAAAGGTTCTCAGGGGAATGCAATGGTTCTCAGGGGAACGCAATGGTTTGGCGAGGGAACACAAAGGTTCTCAGGGGAATGCAATGGTTCTCAGGGGAACGCAATGGTTCTCAGGGGAACGCAATGGTTTGGCGAGGGAACACAAAGGTTCTCAGGGGAATGCAATGGTTCTCAGGGGAACGCAATGGTTTGGCGAGGGAACACAAAGGTTCTCAGGGGAATGCAATGGTTCTCAGGGGAACGCAATGGTTCTCAGGGGAACGCAATGGTTTGGCGAGGGAACACAAAGGTTCTCAGGGGAATGCAATGGTTCTCAGGGGAACGCAATGGTTTGGGTAGGGAACACAAAGGTTCTCAGGGGAACGCAATGGTTTGGCGAGGGAATACAAAGGTTCTCAGGGGAATGTAATGGTTATCAGGGGAACGCAATGGTTTGGCGAGGGAACACAAAGGTTCTCAGGGGAATGCAATGGTTTGGCGAGGGAACACAAAGGTTCTCTGGGGAATGCAATGGTTTGGCGAGGGAACACAAAGGTTCTCTGGGGAATGCAATGGTTCTCAGGGGAATGCAATGGTTTGGCGAGGGAACACAAAGGTTCTCAGGGGAATGTAATGGTTATCAGGGGAACGCAATGGTTTGGCGAGGGAACACAAAGGTTATCAGGGGAACGCAATGGTTTGGCGAGGGAACACAAAGGTTCTCAGGGGAATGCAATGGTTTGGCGAGGGAACACAAAGGTTCTCTGGGGAATGCAATGGTTCTCAGGGGAATGCAATGGTTTGGCGAGGGAACACAAAGGTTCTCAGGGGAACGCAATGGTTCTCAGGAGAACGCAATGGTTCTCAGGGGAACGCAATGGTTCTCAGGGGAACGCAATGGTTCTCAGGGGAATGCAATGGTTCTCAGGGGAACGCAATGGTTCTTAGGGGAATGCAATGGTTTGGTGAGGGAACGCAAAGTTTCTCGGGGGAACGCAAAAGTTTAGCGAGTGAACGCAAAGGTTCTCGGGGGAACGCAATGGTTTTACAAGCAAAGGAAAAGGTTGTCTTGAAAAACCTGCAAGGATAGGAACTGGTATTCCATAGAATATAATAGAAATTTAAGCTACACTCATGATAAGTGCAGATAAATACGTATTTAAATCCACTGAGCACCTAAGGGAACATGTTGATGGAAAAAATATGAGATCACGGTGTCCCCTTAGAGGCTCCATATTAATCTGAAGAGAGCAATAAAAAATATTTTCAAAAAGGCACTAGGTGCACATTCATCACAATAAGAACTTTCTAAAATTGCTCTCATGGAGTAAAGTATCTGACTGAGTCACACCTTGTGTCTTTTGATCATCTGCAGACACTTGTTGGGACAGGCGACTTCAACTTCCGGGCATGAAGTCTTCTGATGGGCCTGGCATAGTTTAGAGGCAAGATTAGAAACAAACACACCTAAGATGACTATGCACTTCTGAGACACGGAAACATTCTGACCAGCAGTTGAGATGCGGGAAAAGACAGTCTGCAGTGGTGGCAGGAATCCATGCGGAAGGAACAGGCGTGCTTCTGATGGTCCACTAGGTTTTTGCGTAGCACAGTGTCGGCGCACCCTGAGTTGGAACATCTAATGCGCTCATACTGACAAGCTTTTAGATGATCCTGAGAAAGAGAGGTAGAACTGATATTACTCTGAATGATGGAAACAGTTTTTCATCAACAATTTACAACATATTACGTCACGCTTTGCCGTTACCTGCAGGTTACATAAAGTAACCCTCTGCTTACAGTCCGGGGCATTGGTGCAGTAGACGTCTAAGTTTAACAGTTCCCTTTTACAGCAGTTGTCTTGAAATACCTGCAAGTATTGGAATTGCTATTCAGTAGAATATAACGGAAAATTAAGCTACATTCATGATACGTGCAAATAAACACTTTTTTAAATAAGTTATATTATCTCAGGTATACCTCCTGAGGTTTGATAGGACTGCTGTCTAAAGGACATTTCGAACTTCCCCCATTTTCACTGAAAAGAAGAAAGTTTACACATCATTTTAGATAGTGAAAGTCATGTTTATCTTTGCTGATATACAACAATTTTTTTTATTAATTTAACATATTTATTTTTCTTACATGTATGCCTTTACGCACTGAGCACAGAAAATGTGTCCACAGCCCGTCTGGTGAGGGTTCAGGACGATCCCGCCGCAGGACGGGCACACAAACTGCTGCTCTAACCTCAACACGAAGCGCAGAGTGCGATTGGTCAGAACGGATCCCAGCTCCCATGACCTCATGGACTCAGGAAGCTCGTTCTCCTCTGTGGCCATGGAAACCTGGCAGCATTACCAAAGTCTGACACAACAGAAGAAAACTTAGAATTGTTTTTAACAATTATAAAAAAAAAAGTTTTATGTTTCTTTTGTTTTTAGCAACTCTAAAGTTGATCATTATATAAAACGAATATATGTAAGGGATAATCCATGGCTAGCTGTGCATTAAATGAAAGAACAGCTATCCGTGGATTATTCCGCTTATACTATGGTGTGTGTGTGTGTGTGTGTGTGTGTGTGTGTGTGTGTGTGTGTGTGTGTGTGTGTGTGTGTGTGTGTGTGTGTGTGCTTCATTGATAACAGCGCATTAATGTAGAATGCTGATTAAACTGACTTGGAACTACCTGTTCATTAAAAGGTTTTATTACACACCTTCCAGCCAATCAGAATCCAGTATTCAAACACACATGGTATAAATATATTTTCACATTCACAATTTAAAATATTTCTGGCTAAAAGGATATAAATCTAACCGGGTACCAGAAAGTTAAGTTTTCTGTCAAAATATTTGATATAATTCAAAATAAATATTATATTACAATAATTGTTTTATTCAAAATGTACACAGTCTTATCCTGTTAGTCTTTTATAACACCACTTGAACTAAAGCCGGTTCCTTTTCCTGTTTAGCTCTCACAGCAATGTATTTTTAGTTTGTCACATCAATCCCTCTCTGAGCAATCTTTCGATCCTGTTCATTTTCTTGCCATTGCCTAGTCAATTAATTTATCATTTAAATTGTTCCATTTTTCTTTTATTTGTCACAATGACATTTTAGATCAAATAAATCATGTGTGAACAAATGTGCAGTATGCAATGCAATCTAATTTGTTAACTTGGGACATAATTAAGCAACATTAACAGCGTTGGTCGTTTTTATTTGACTTCCATTTACTTTTCTTATGTTGCTTCTTAGAAGTGCGAAAGTGCTACAAATATCATTTCCACATATAATTTCACCACAACACCAAAACATGAGATAAACTGATTAAAATCATTGCAGTGTTCACACAGGATGATGCCGTTATTATGGCCAAGTGTTTTGAATGTTCATTATTTACTTTTACATAATGCAGCTTTTAAAGCACCGAGCAGTCTGTTCCTGAGAGAGAGAGAGAGAGAGAGAGAGAGAGAGAGAGAGAGAGAGAGAGAGAGAGAGAGAGAGAGAAACATATGGGGAATCCCCAGTGCAAGAACATGACACTATGAATCTATGTAATCTAAACTGAAGTAAAAAAGCATTTGTTCTCACGTGCCTTTAAAAAGCGAGGGAATTAGTCGTTATCGTGTAAACACAACACAGTCAATAACTCAATTGTAGCCATGTATTTCACATTGAAACATTTACTTTCGCTTTACACTACCAGCAATATTATTCGCAGTATTTATTTTAAAATGCATGGGAATACGTACCTGGGGGTTGATGGCTTTAATAGCTCATTCTGACTAATGTGGTTGAGCGTTCAATGGATATAATCCTGAGAAATACTATTTGACAGTTACTCGGCTCGCCGCGCAGTGCCGATGCACCGAGTACGTCACTCTTATTTCGGGCGCGCTGCCACAAGATTAAAAGGAACGGAAAACGCATTGACCAATCCTACTACTACAAAGGCCAGGCTCATGAATATTAATCAGGCAACGTCACCGGATGTTTACCACGTATGGTTACATGAATATTCATAAGTGAAGTCTTGGCGATAGTAGGTTTCGTAAATGTCTGGACGGAAAGTGCATTGCAGGAAGTTTCTATAAACGAAATTATTACAGAAATAGAATGCGCTTAAAATGCCAACACACACATTACCGCATCTTTAAACTAAAATATTGGAGAGAACGTCAAAGAGACTCCGACCCGTCAGCTTGGCACGCTAGTTGAAACGAAAATTAAACTTGTCTGTTCAAACGTGTTTTAATGTTTCCATATGACGAGCACATGACAGATTATCACACTTCACATGAACATTCGTTGGGCACACATTTAGGGGAATTTCATTATTTTGCATATAATGCCACAACACTCTGAGCTGTTTAGCCCGGTTTAAAATAAAATTTAAAAATGAAGGGTTTATAAAAGAAAAACAAAGATACTAAAATATTAAATATTGAAAATAATTTTGTACGGTTTAAGACATAGCATTTGTCAATATGCAGCCAACTGCATACAGTATCAAACCAATACCAAAAAATAAATAAATAATAATCTTTTAAAAACTTGAGTTCCACGCTCACAAATAGCATAACTGGCTCGTTTTTTAATAATATATATATATATATATATATTTTTTTTTTTTAAAGGTTAAAACAGCACAAATCTTTTAAGGAACTTTTCAGAAAAGAGAAATTATGAACGATTTAACCAGAAAAAAATGGTACACAAGTGGAAACAGGTTTACACAGTGACTGCTTATAAGAATGTTCCCATATTAATTCTGATGATGTAAATGTCATCTTGAAGCATTTACCTGACTGCCATACCCAGTTAAACATTTCAGTTTCTGAAAATCTGAACAAGACAGTTTCAAATCTGTTGCATGTCTGTTTTAACCCAGTAATTTAATTTGGGTCATATAAATATTTTCAGAATATTTACCGTGACAGAATATCCGCATATCCAAACATCTGTAATACTGGGCTATACAGTTGTCATGTAAAGTCAATCTATTCATTAGAATCAAATAAATGGAGCAAAAATAATTTCTTCACTAACATTTTTCAAACATAAAAAAAAAAATCTCAGCATGTTTTTCTCATCACGTTCTGGTGTGGCAGAACACAATGAAAAATGAGAGAGAGACTTTTATCTAAAGTCCCCCTGTAGTCAATAATTGTATCCCTTAAAACTCATCTTTGATCACCAAAATTACATATTTAAATGTTTTTTTCTGTGAAAAAAAATCTTTATGCCTTAAAACAGCTTGAATGTAACTCGACACCCTTGTCTCGTTTAGTACGCAGTTCTATGAATATGCAAATGAGCCCCGCCTCCACTCACTCACTCAGCTCAGAGATCCACTCGTTGACGATCACACGTTGATCTGATTGGTTACAAGGTAGGTTGTGACGTCAGAAACACCAGCGATTTCAAAGCGTGTTTTTGAGACCGTCTTTGGTTCACTGCAGTTTTAAGGAGAAAATACTCAGCAATGCTGTCGACTTATGCTTTAAGACAAACCATGTGTAAATTCATATAATATAAAAAAAAAAACAGACATAACTTTAAAAACTTGATTTTCACCACAGCGGGACTTTAAATACATAAAATAAAAGGAAGGAGGATCACTGTTGTTTCCAGAAGAGAACAAACAGGGAAAGAATGCACATTGGTTTATTCGGATAATGCTCATTACATGTACACACATAATCAATTAGAGCCGAGTATGTAAACATCTTTTCAGAAGAAAGGTTTAACCAGAATATAGACCTTAATTTGAAAATGATGTGCACGTAACCACGGCCCACTGATCCCCAATCCGAAGTTCATCCCAATCCCACAATTGCAGAAAACCCGCACTTTTCCGCAGGGGTGGAAAACAGGGCAACGCTACATGCTCTGATCAACCAACAGCACACCACTAATGAAACAGCTTAATGTCTGGTGGGAAAGTGTGGATCCTTTACACATTTATGCAAGTCAAACAGGTTTATAAAGAAAAAAAAATTAATGCTAATTAACAAAAATAAAGAGTTGACGTTGAAATTAAGTGTTTTATACGCAAGGGACTGATAAAGTTTTTGGCATCTATAAAAAAATAAAATAAAATAAGAAAAAGTGACAGTAAGATTCTTCTATGATTTTCATTAGTGATTCATTATCTTTTCTTACTTGTTAAGAGCACTTTGATGGCAAGAGAATCTGGCAAAGAATCAGGACAGGTGATTTTCTGTCATCCTGTAGCACCAAATATTAAAATAAGAAACATGATAAGATGACAATCACAAACACAGAAGAACAACGAGATGACAGGCGAACCCCACGCTTAAAGAGGTTCGCCGGTACACCGTAGATACAACAAGGAAAAGTGCAGACAGAACACAATATTTTAAAGACTGGAAGGTTGTTTCGGTAGTTCACCCAAAAATTAAATTAATCCCATGATTTACTCACCCTGAAGCCATCCTAGGTGTATATGACTTACTTCTTACACACGAACACAATCAGAGTTATATTAACAAATGTCCTGGCTCTTACAAGCTCTATAATGTATATGTTTTGAAGTCAATAAAAGTGCATCCATCCATGATAAAAGTGCTCGACGGGGGTTAATAAAGGCTTTCTGAAGCGATGTGTTTGTGTAAGAAAAATATCCATATTTAAAACTTTATCGACTGAAATAACTAGCTTCCTGCAGACGGACTACGCAAGTCGACTACGCCACAAGAGAAACACTTGATGTATGATCGATGTATGAGGAGCGTAAGCTGTGACGCCGCTCGCGGTTCAAACACACCGCTGGGCAACAAACTCAAGCTCCTCCCACTTAATAAAGCCCTTTATTAACCCTGTAGTCGTGTTGAGCACTTTTATCATGTATAGACGCACTTTGCTGGACTTCCAAGAAACATACAGCCGATCACTGCCATTATAAAGCTTGGAAGAGCCAGGATATTTTTTTATATAACTCTTGATTGTATTCGTCTGAAAGAAGAAAGTCATATACACCTAGGATGGCTTCAGGGTGAGTATTCATTATTTATGGGTGAACTATCCCTTAAAGTACAACATAATTACGACATGATTACAAAACCTAAATATCAATAAACAAAATCAGTTCAAATAAATAGAGAGTTAGATAACTAATATATACAGTTTAAAACAATCCTCTTTTCCTAGTATTCACAATGAGCACTGCTAGCTAATGATTAGCCCCAGGTCAGTGCAGCGACGAGGAGGGCGTCTCCCCCGGCGCCGGGACGGGGGCTGCCGGCCGGGGGTTGAGGCGGGGGGGCGGGGGCGCCGAGGGCCGGATGAGGGGCGGGGGCTGGTGCAGGGCGGGGCGGGGCTGCAGGAAGCGGGCCTGTTGCTGCAGAGGCGGAGGCTGGCGGTGTAGCGCCGGGGTGGCGGGGAGAGAGGGGCGCAGGAGAGGCGGAGGCTGGTGGAGCGAGGCCGGCAGAGATGATGATGAAGAGGAGGATGAGGATGGTGCGGCTACAGGAGACGGGCCCGAGGACGGGGTCACCTGACCCTAATCAGGAGAGAAGGTTGAAGAGAAGACAAGGTTTTATGTAGAGCACAACTACAAAAGAACAGTTTAACTAAAAGCATCTCATCTTTGTTATTAAAGGTGCTCTAAGCGATGTCACATACAGCAAACATCTCCTCACTATCCGCTAGCTGCCGGTCCCCCTGAACACACTGTAATAAACGCGGTCTCTGCACACACCCCAGGCTACACACACCGCAACACAAACACACTGGGCTAACCCGCACCACGACACATAACAAATGTTCCAGCCAATAACCGACAAGAAGGGGGTGGGGTTTGGGGGGTTCGTGCGCGGATGAGGAGGAGCTAGCCTAGCCTCCGTTTTGTTTGGCAATACTTTAAACGTCAACAAGAAGTGACATCACCCAACATCGCTTAGAGCACCTTTAAGGGAGTTGGTCAGTCTAACATGTGACATTTGGTAACACTTTACAACAAGGTTCATTAGTTAACATGAACTAATAATGAACTGCACTTACACAGCATTTATTACTTGCTGTTAATGTTGAACATTTACTAATACTTTTTAAAAATCTTGTTAACATAGTTAATCCAACATGAACAAAGAATTCATGACTGTATTTTTATTACCTAACGTCAAAAAAGACGAATACTGTAACAAATGTAGTGCTCATTGTTAGTTAATACATTAACTAATGAACCTCATTGTAAAGTGTTACCTGACATTGATACACAATTTCTAAGGCTCCTAATTTAGCAATATGATCAAAACTATAACCTGTCCCAGTAATCTACTACGTGCCTTCGGTCATCTGATAGTGTAGCATAGTTTAGCTATTAGCATAAAGCCTCGTGCACATCGATGATTATTGCGCAAGCTTATTGCCAGCGTTTTCCGACACGTCTTTATGTTCAACGATTTTCACTGGCGATGTGCCAAGTGAACGTGTGCATACATACATAGGCGCCCTTTGTTTAGTCATGAGGCATTAAACTCAAGTGTGCGCGATAATCGTCCCCGTGTGCACAGGCCTTAACTCTAAAACATTACCAGCTTCATTTTCGTGGTTCATCAAGAATTTGGTGCAGATGTTGATATTTATAAGATAAAATTCTGATGCTTGATAATGTAAATTTTTGCTCAGTTTGGCCGTCTGAATAAAATCTAAGCGTTTTTTCATCCGTATTCTCACTTTATGAGCCATAAATGTTTATATATATTATTTTACATTTGATTACATTTATTTAATTTCTGTACCTGAAAACTACTGTTAGACCTACCTGAAAAACCTTTAAAAGCTATTTATTTAATTTGTATCTTTGCTCTATTGTATTTATTTGTGATATTTTGCTAGTAGTTTATTTATTATTTTTTTATTTAAAATGACTGATTACTTGTCTTTAATAATCTTTGAAATGTATTTTAGATGTGGCATCGAAACTGGAATCGAGAATAGTTACATTTCACTGGAGTCATAACCTAATTTATTACAATAAAGGCACTCATTTATTTATAACTTTTTTTTGTGGTGGGGCCAGTGAAAACTTAATCACTGAATCAAATAAAAAAATAAGGAGAATCGAATTGGGACTTATACTACAGGGCTGTTGAATGCTTGATTCTGATTGGTTGAGAACGTTCTAAGGTGTGCAATTATTTTCAGGGAAACGCACGGCTAACGTAGTTCCAGGCAGGTCTTGACCGCATTACAGTTCCATATCACTTCGCGTAGTTAACTGTAATAACGGAAAATAGGATCCAATTCGTAACAAGAAAAAACATGCAGCCCATGCGCTTGATCTGCAATTTTCGATGTCTAACTTCACAGTCAATGGAAACATGCAGTTTAATTTTAATAAACAAAGTATATAGCCCAATAGAAAATTAAACTGAATAGGCCTATATAAATAAATTGATAGTCCTGCTGCACAGGTTTTCCTAATTATTGCAGATAATAGGCTATAACAAATAAATAATTATTGATAGGCCTATAGCCAGTGGCGGTTCTAGAGGGGGGGCCAGGGGGGCCCGTGCCCCTGTGACAACAAGCTTGGCCCCCCTTGTGGCCCCCCTAAATGTGGAGTGTGAAATAATTTTTACAAAACTGTTTTTTTTTGCTATCGTTGTTTTCGTTGTATGCATATTATTTTTTTATTATTCTATCTTTGTGGATTTGCTTGTTCACGTGACAATTCGCATCACATTCGCGGGAATCGCGGCAGAATAACGTCTGTCTCCTGCACGCGAGAGAGGAGAGAAGGAGAAAGCTGGTAAATGTCAGTTCAGTTGCAAGTTCATTCTTTATGTGCGTATCGGGTGTGCGATGTGTATTGTCTATTATGAAATTGTAATCAATGTTTTAACTGTATACGATGCACTGTGAGCTGACATCGCATTTGTCTCTCTTCCTTTCACTGCTGTGTGCGGTTCATAGATAGGTAGGCTATGTCCCCAAATTAGTTTATGTCTTATATTTATATCATATTATGTTCTTATATTAGAATATCACATCAGCAAGAGTGCTGTTTTCCCGTGCACAATTGCAACTGTGATATTGATCTTATACAACAGTTAAATTAACAATAAGTGAACATTGGGCGTTACATTTTAGACACAATATTGTCAATATTGTTTGTTTTCCCTTTATTTCGCCGACTAGAATTTCAAAATGAAATCGTAGCAGAGTCTCAATGCAACAGACAGCGATGATTTCTTGACTGAAATCCGCGTTTTGAAGGAATCACTTGCTTCTTTCCCGAATGAATCAGCCGTTTGAACGAATCGGTTGAATGAATGAATCCTTCAACTCACTTATTAAGACAGTGACTTGCCGCCGCCTACTGGCGGTTTTAGTTTCATATTTAAAGTACCCTTTAATTAAAACGTTAAAATTTGAAATAATTTCATGTTTAAATATTGATTTAAAAAAAATCTCATAGCTTTATTTATGCAATTGTGAATGGAGTGTAAATATATTAATGCCACTTCTGTGTCTCCTTTAGACTGCAAAGATGGATTTTGATTAAATGATTTAATTTGACTGGTAACAGTGGTACGGTATACTTATTGTATAATTAAGTATTATTGTATAAATAAGTATAATTACTGTATAATTTGAATGTTAGTATTTGACATAAAAGGTGATTCATAACTCTAAATAAGTTTAGAAAGAATGTCCATATATAGGTGAAAATGCCCCTGGAAATCAATTTAAGGTGGCAAATTAAATTAATAAAAAATTAATTAAAAAATGAATTTCGGTCCCTGCTGTTAACTGACCACTGCATAGAATATTAAAAAATATGAATATCTTTGTGAGTCTGCTGTCAACAACAGGCCTAAACCAGCCATGTCACCAGCACAAAAACACAATCAGTAAAATATCATCTAATTATCAACAAAACATTGAAAATATTGAGATATATTTTTGTCAATATTGCACACCCCTAATGTACGGTATGAATTTTGATTTCTTCAGGTTTTAAAAAGCCTTAAATTCGATTTTACAAAATTGAGAAAGAAGGACATCATGTCAATTACAGTTACTGTGACTAATACTGAATATGTAATGCAAATGTAAAAATATAATGGAAATACAAATACATTGTTGAATGATTATAAACATGGTATTTTGCCTGTTAATGCCTGCAGTGCAGTGCAGAAAATGATATGACCACAATAAGGTCTAAATGTAACTGGCCCCTCTAACAGCACAACTGGCCCCAGCTTGGCCCCCCCAGTTGAAATGGTCTAGAACCGCCACTGCCTATAGCCTACTTGTTAATAGGACTTTGTGTTTCATTTACTACTGTCAATATTAGGAAAAAAACATGAACGAACTATTAAAAATGATTTGAATTAATTAATAAATAATAACATTGAAGCACATGCCTCTCTCTCTCTCTCTCTCTAATAACTGCATTAATAACTGCATAAAGCCGGGGACACACTTATTGTAAGGCCGGTTATGAATGTAATTTGATACTTTGTTATGATTGATCATGCCCAAACGCGTGTTCAGCGCGTTCAGTCTGTGTTTTAAATCTGCTGCAGTCGATGGAAACCGAATGTTTCAGCCAGTCGTTAGGTATGTCCAGCATTAGTCTGCTATCAGTGGCTCAAACCTCCGTTACTAACTCTAAAATGACGTTTTGGAATAAGCAACGGAGGCGTGGGATTAGATGCGCAATAAATTAGTCCTACATACAAGAGCGTTTTAATGACAAAAACTTTACAAACGTCTTGAAATACATCATTTGAACAATGTTTCGATGTGTGGTAACTGTAGTATAAGCGGAATAATTGACTTCAGGCCGTTGAATTATTATTTTTTATGACGACAGCCCGTTGAATTATTAGAAAAATAATGCACACCGAGGTGTAACAGCCACTCTGCTTCACGTCGTGACCGCATTACCACCTCGGGTGTGCATTATTTTTCTAATAATTCAACGGGCTGTCGTCAATTATGCCTTACATATCTGTATGGATACGCACGCAGCCCACCCTTACCTCTTCCTCTTCCTCATCTGTGCTCTTCCCTGAGGAGGGGTTGCTGTTTTTCCCATCCTCCCCAGAATTGGCTCCATCTCCGTTGGGAGTTCGAGTTCCCTGTTCCGCCTCCCATTCCTGAAGCACCTCGTCCAAGTTAAACCGCCGCCGATAGTTCACGAAGAAATTCTTTACCTGTCCCACTGTTTTATTCCCAATGACGTCAGCAATAGCCTGGAAGTCCTTCCCATATTTCCGTACTCCTGGTTGAATGGTGCAAAAAAAGATGTCATGAATGACATTCTGCATAAGAACAGTTGTGAAACGGATACGGTTTATGGTTTATTTACCTTGCACTGCCAAGAGCTGCTCGTCTGTTGTCCAGCGGGCGTTAATCTTTTGTGTGCACTGGAACAAAGACAATACTGTTGTTAAACCGTTAGGGACACTTAATATTCAACAATATTAATAATCTGTCTGTACTGACGTGTTATATGAGAACTGAACTGAGCTGGATGATGACAATTTTTTGCAGAACTGCTTTATAGATTAATAAATAATTTAATAATTAATCCTCTTTACAACTGAACTGAATCAACACTTCAGCTACGATACATAAATTGCCTTGTCACTGTAAAGCTGCTTTAAAAGTCAAGTCACCTTCATTTATTAAGCGCTTTTAACAATATGGACTGTTTCAAAGCAACTTTACAGTGATGATAGGAAATTACAGTAACAGATTGTTTTGTCTTTACAGCAGCTCTAGAATAAAGTTATTGTCCAGCTAAAGTTAGTTTAGATTGATTTGATTCACTTCCATTGCAAAGATCATTAGCTCATTAGTCAAACAATCTGATCATTAGATCATTAGTAAAACAAGCTGTATTGTATAAAGCGCTATAGAAAATAAAGTTGACTCATCGTCACTTTAATGATATTAACATTGAGCAAAACCGGACACATTTCAGATTGAAGTGCGCATAAGTAGAAGTCCAAGTACCTCAGGGAGTCTGAATTCATCGATGCCATCTTCAATCTTCTGTTTGAGTCCGCTGTTCAACTGCTTGGCATTCTGGACCTAAAGAAAACCAGGTCAAAATGTGAGGAGAAAAGAGGACATCTAAAATCTTCTTCAAAGGCTCTGACTGTCATTTACGAAGACTGTAACACTTTACAATAAGGTTCATTATATTAGTTAGCATGAACTAATAATGAACGGCACTTATACAGTATTCAGGGTTCGTACAGATACTGAAAAAGAAATTCCAGGACTTTTCAAGCACTACTTTTTTGGTTTTCAAGGACTACAATCAGAGATCGCACTTATCAAACAATATCTTTAGTATTTTTTAAGGATTTTGATAACTCAAATTACAGATATAAGGTATCCAAAATACAACTTACAATGCAATGTATATTAAATACAAAGTTTATAATGGCCATTATTGTTCAATAAATAATATTTTATATGTTGGGTGTACTTCGTATCGAGAAAAGGTCTGAGGTCGGACTATCAGACGGGCTTGCAGTGTTAAATTTGCGTGAAAAGATTGTATTTGTGTTTTTCAAAAACATTAAATTTCATATATATTGCATTTAAATAAGTCAAGCACTTTTCAAGTACATCTTCATAAATATGTCAAGGGTTTTCCAGGAATTAAATTTCAAAAAGTCAAATTCAAGTACCTTTACTCACAACATTTACTAATACTTTATTAAAATCTTGTTAACATTAGTTAATGCACTGTGAACAGCTTTATTTGTATAAACTAACATTATCAAAGATTAACAAACACAGTAACCAATGTATTGCTCAAGGTTAGTTAATACATTAATGAGCCTTCTTGTGAAGTGTTAGCAGTGACTGTAAGCGCACCTGTCGTTTGAGGGACACGAGCTCGGTGTCGAGCTGCCGCAGGACTGAGCTGGCGGCGCTGGAGCTGCAGGAGATCGCCACCACGTCCTCCTGCGTGAGGAACATGCCTTTGGGCGGCCGGCACTTGGACCGCTGGCTGTGGTGCCGGTGCTGCAGCGTCTGGTGCTCTCGCCGGCCCAAACCCATTTTACAGCTCAGTGTCTGAGGCTCTGGCTGACTCTATCAGGGGGAAACAAATCACTAGCGGTGTAACGATTCGATACATATCACCATACTGAACTCATGATACCATATTATTGTGATACACATAGACACATGGTAAAAGGGTAACAAAAAATGTACTGTTGATTCAAATGCTAAATTTGGCATTTCAGTGCGTGTGTGTAAATGGATAGGCTTGGACTCGGGGCTGGAAACCCAAAGCACAGGACAATAGAGACGCCAGAATAACAATATTCATGATTCTGAAGATGAAAATACAGGATTATTTTAGACAAACATTCTTGCACTCGGTCGCTGACTAGTTGTATGTAAAATAATGTCGGCCACTTTTACTGGTAACATCAGATATTTGGCATTATCAGGCCCACAAATATTCCCGCATTACATTATATTCAACATTATAGTAATTTAATGTAGTACTTACACTAAAACTCTGAAAACTTTACTTTTTTCCCCCTCACAGTCATTTTTATTTTGGGTGAACTATGCACAATACAGTCACTTTCCACGATACATATTGTTGCATTTTTGTATTGCGATATATTGTAACACGATATATTGTTACACCCAAACAAATTACTGTATTGAGCGCTGGAAAAAGCTGAAGTGTACGGTCACATTCCCTTTTGTGAGTAACATGCAGGGCATGACATTAACTTTTTTGCTCACCAGCCACTGTGGCTAGAGGTTTTGCAAAGTTACTAGCCACTCAGCATTTCCACTGGCCACAATTTTGACATCGATACCATTGTGAAAAACTGTCATATAGATATTTTTTATATCATCTCATAACTTTTCAGCTGGTATATTAGGCTGCTGTCACTTTAAGAGCTGACGCACGGATTCATTATACTGTTTTATATAGAAATGTACTAGTTTTTATGTGTACACACTTTGGGTGAAAGCACACAATCTGCGGGATTGAGTAAAATTATGCTCAATACGCACAATCCCACGCCGAAATTCAAGCCCTGTAACACCAACAATATTCATCATGAGCAAATGAAACGAGTGAGTAAAGAAACACAGGTGTGTGTCACTCGCTGTCAGAGAGATTAGAGAGCGAGAATGTGCGGCTGGTATTGTATATTATGTGGAAGAGTTTAGATATTTCAGTATCACCATGTATCGAAAAATTATATTTTTGACAACACTAGATGGTGCACTTAGTTTATCATTTCAAATGCCGTTTTAAAAGACTACAATTAAAACATTTATTTTACATAAAATTCAAACCACCAAAGTGGCTAGTAGGAGTGACTGCGTTACACGCCACCGCTGGAACACACCCGCATTTGTCAAGTCCTGGTAACACGGCTTCAGATATATCTAGTTCAACAAAAAAAACTCTAGAGGGCGCCAGCTGATGCTCCTTTAAATGCAATCTGCAACCAATCGCATCCCTAACGCATGGCGCAAGCTGATTGGCCTCTGCTGATCCTGCAGCCAATGAGATTCAGACATCCAAATAATCTGGTTCAGTGTTTGCTACGGGCTAGTCCTGCAGAGCTCCTCTGAACCCCTCCACCTCCCCAGCTCCACCTGCCTAGATCTGATGCAGGATTTATGTGCGTCTATTCATGCAGCAGCAGCATATCTTAGATCTAGCCTACCGAAGCCAAACCTATTTCGAGAGTTGTCATGATTGAAATGTTATTATATTACCTCCTTCTTTGCCTCTTTCGTAGGGTCATAATCACTGTCATTGGCCTCTATGGGGTTGGCCTCTTCCATCTCTTCTTCACTAACACATCAAATACAAAGATAAGTGAGTCCCTGAAACATTAGAAAGACTAAACACTAAATAATGAACTCAAAGAATGAATGACCTCTCATCTTGATTATTCCGGTTCGCCAGCTTTCGCGCTTGCCGGTCCATTAGACTTGTCCGGGACCGTGTTTTTTTCCACGAATAGTAGTACTTCACGAGGCTGGATATAGATTTGTCCGGCAACTAGAATCAAGAATCAAATTCTAGAATTAATGGCAAATAACGATGGTTGACATCTCATGACTTCAATAGGGTGAATCTCATAAAACAAATTTTATCCCAAAATAAATCATAAATAATAAAAAATAAATTATACTTTGCAGTAAGTAATGTATTAGTAATGTATAATAAGTTATACATTTGTATAAATTTAATTTTGCATTGCAATAATAATTAAGCACATGACCTCTTGACGTAAAAATAAGAAATGTTACATTTTTACAATTTTCACCTATAAAGCAAAAAAAAAAAAACATTTTTAATTGCGAGATATTTAAACAATGGCAGTAATTATTGCACTGCCTTCTAAATTATGCCAATTTAAATTAAACCGTAAATGCATTTCAGTAACCTAATAAAATATGAAATATCACTCATACAATATCAAGAACATAATGAGAATCATTTAAGACCTGGATGAGCATTTGATTTAAAAATTTGTTATAAAATATATCAATGCAAAAAGTCCTGCGATCCTAAAAAAGGTTTTGTTTTCTTTATCCAAATGTATTATCTCTCTCTTTTTGATTTTGAGATTAAATGTGGTCTAGACACGTTAATAATGAGATTGACCCTCTCAGTCTCAAGACATGTCACCGTTGCTGCAGGAATACTGGCAGTGACTCACCATCTGCTGGATCCTATGGAAGCTCTTCCCATGAAAACTGAATGCCTGTTCAAACAACACCTTGTCCTCCACCGTCCACTCATCAGGGAAGGGGGTGAAGTTTGGGAGATCAGCGAGTGATTTCTCAATGTTGTGTTTATGCCAGAAGAGCATGCCGAGAGCCTGCGGAGCACAGAGGAGCACATCCATACGTCAGCCGTCCTGACAACAGAGATATCTTTGACCTCGCTGTTCTCGTAGCTTTACCTGCTCAACATTGTATCCATGCTTTTCTTTCGCGATTGCAATGTACTCGTCCACTGTGGTGGTGGTGGTGGTGGGGGGGGGGGGGGGGGGGGGTGTATTACAGACACAAATTGCATTATACACAATATAAATATGAAAGTATTTTTCACAATAAAAAAAAATGTATAGGACAAAAAAGGAAGTTGCCAAAACTTACATTTCGAATCAACTATTGTGTGATATGGAGACCAAACCAACATGCCACCATTGTCTTTATCACTGTATTTTGTGGAACCTACAAAATACCAACACTAAAAGTATGCATTACATGTCAAAAAATATCATTTTAATATAATTACATTATGTAAAATAAAAAAATGCTTTAATTCAATCTGCATGTACTATTGAAAACAACACATACAATGTTTGCATTTCATTATTCATTAATAAAATGTTTGCATTTCATTAATTTATTATATAGTTGTAGTAATTTGTAAACATTCTGTTAATTAAGAAACAAAAAACTACAACTAAGTCACTAAATTTGTTCCAAACAACGTCAATAAACAGCAACTTCTTGTGTGAGAAGTTCAATTTGTAATTTCTGTCCTGTCAAAACTGTTAATGCGAGTTTAGTTTTACCAGTATTTATTAAAAAGGTAGTAAGTGTTGCATGTTACAGCAAGTATTTGAGGGTTAAATTCGCTCCCATTTCCAATTCTGTGTCCTATCTGCTAGATTCAGGAATGAAATAGGAATTTAGTAGGATTCTCATTTCAGTTCTGAATGGCACACAACATTGCTACTTTAACAACTCAGAAACTTTTAGGCGTTAACTTATTTCCTGATTAAATATGTGGTTTATAAATTAACAAATAGCAGCATAAACCCAGGACTCACATTTAACCATGTGTAAAACTTACTGGGTATATTAGCTAAGTTAATAGCTAAGTTAATAAGTGGCTAAGCGAGGAAGCTAACATCAGTTAACAAAAAGCTTTTCGTGCATACAAAATCATTCAATAACATTAAAAAAATGATTTAAAAGATTATTATTGACCATTCGATGCTTAAAATACCCCAAAGGGACTTTTCGTACATTCATTAAATAACAAATTATTAAAGGTGTACCGAGGCTATCACAGTCCGTCAGGTTCTTAAAGGCGGAACGGAGAGTTTATTCCTACCTGGATCAAATTCAGGAATATTAGCTTGATAATCTGATCCCACACGCATGCCCACATCTGAAAACAAGAACCATTGTGTGAGGTTTCGAATTTATCAAACGGCTAGTATTATTTCAATATGCATAAACAACCTCCGCAGGGGTGTTTGAGGCTATACCGTGCTCGTCGTCACTGCCGCTCTCGTCGGAAAAATGTCCGTTCGAGGCGTTAGACGGGCTTTTCGTTCCGTTCGAGCGACCCTTCCCCAGATACTCCGAGCCTTTGTCCATCATCCCCGGCATAGTCGCGATGCGTGTGATTATTTAGAGCAGAAATTAAATATGTCAACACTCCAGCATTTAATATCGCTCTCTCTGTGTCCTGCGCGTCTCTGCGCAGCTGCGCCGCTGTGCGCTCCTGTATCCCTCCGCTCGATCGCTCGCATGTTCCCTCAGCTCCACTGCATATCTCTACACCTCTAACAGCTCTTCTGGGTTTTCATCAAATGTTCAAAGTAAATGTAGAGGTTTGCGGGATTTTAGTTATTTGTTCGTCGATAAATTAAGTGTCCGGGTCTAATTTTCCCCGCGGAAGGAAGTGTTTCGCATGTAAACAAAGGCGAAACGCGGCTCGTGTGTGCGCCACTGTTGCATCAGTTATTTTTTTATTGTAAGCATGTTTTAATTTTCCCTTTCAAAATGTGTCCAAATATTTGTCTTTTTTGCATTTCATTTATTCATGCACTGCGTATGAAATGTTTATATCTCGTAATGAATATTAGCTGTTTTTATTTGCAACGAAAATGAATGGCAATTCATGGTGTTGGCTAATTACTAAACGCTTCTGTTTTAAAGTGTGAATCCATGTCTTATTGATTTGCAGTTACACGTGACATAGGCATGTACTCAACCGTTTGTAATTACGGATTAGGATTTAGTCCTACTTTAATTTTCGGTCAGAAGGTGATTTATAATCAGATGAGTATTATGTCACACCCCTTACGAAAATTAACCATGTTTTTACTACAAAAAATGGTTATTATTGTTAAACCATGGTAAACACAAGTTAACCATGGTTTTACTACACCAACCATAACCATGGTATTATAGTAAAACTGTGGTTATACAAATGGTAATCAATGCCAAAAAACATATTTATTACATTTTTACTATAGCCTAATAAAACCATGGTTACTTTTCGTAAAGATTTAATTCCTAGATTAGTGGCATAAAGTAGATTACTTTGATTTAGTCCACTGTGAATTCATTTCAAACTGAGATTTTTTTTAAAGTGTATAGGTATAAAGCAAATGGAACTTGTTTTACTGAACTGTTAGACCTATTAAAGGTGTAATTTTTTTTAAAAAGTATGAAAAACAAGCAAAATATTGCTACTACCTGACATATCGCAAAATATCGGCAAGGTCCATGATTTTTTTTTAAGCCAAAACAGAAAACAAGCCAAACAGAAATTCTCTCTGTCTGGTAATCACTGGGTTGGCTGGTCTTTGGAGGAAGGGTTTTTGAGGGGATTGAGGCGAGATCCATAGAGACGTACATGATAGCAGTCTCACGTCTTAAAGCGTTGCGCACTATAACCAATCACACATGATGCTGTTGAGCTCATGAATGAAATGGCCAATCAGAGGTGTAAGATTAGTAATCGCTAAAACACCAGAGTTTTGTTCAGTGCACAAACTCTCATCATAAACATTAACAGATTTGGTGATTTTGGTCTTGAGAGACTGGCTGTGTCCTAAATCGCCCCCTATACCCTCATCCCGATTCCCTACATTAGTCCACCAATATAGTCCACTTGAAGCCGTGAATGAAAACGAGTGAGTGAATTGCCGCTTTTACATAGTTTGAGCTGTTTAATATTCATCTGTAACTTCGCTAACTGGCAGCTCCTGTAATGATGAAAACATTTATCCTGAACTCTGCTATGGAAACTAGCATGTGTAAACCTTAGTTAAACAATTTAATAACCAATTTAAAAAGATTTTATACCTGGATGATATATCGCTGTAGCCACATTGGACCGGCGGTTTGTTTAAATGGATGGATTTAAATGGGTTCAGAGGCGAGCGCCATCTTCTGGTCAGATGTGAGAATTCATTCGGCACGCGACTCTCACAGTGCATTATGGGTATTCTCTAGCCTCAATTGTGGGATTTAATGAGTGAACTTGATAACGTATGGTTTCGGATAACTCTACCATAGACATAATAAATACATAGACGCCCTATTGGCCGCTTTGGAACGTTGCTGCGATACGTCGACGCGTCCGCCATTTTGCTGAGGGCAAGACTGCGCTGTAAACAAATTTTTTTGGTTTTCCTGGATAAAAACAATAATAACGTTTACATTTATCAACCGATTTCAGTGGTTTGTATGTGGTGTACGTTACTATTAATAATTATATATAATGAGCAAATACAACCTGAAAAAAAATGTTCAGTCTTGTTTGTGAAAGGTAATTCCCCGAGACCTGTTTTCAATTGTGTGGCGATTTGTTCAGCCCCAAGAGCACACGAAGCAGCCATTTTTCTTAATTCCTGTAATTAGAGGCATGGGAAAGTTGCCCTCCGCAATATGGCGGCGCCGTTGACGTACGCTCCAGCGGCCAACAGGGCGTCTATGTATTTATTATGTCTATGTAACTCTACAAATGGCTGTTCCCTCAAATAGTGCCCAATTAAGGGTATAGGGGGCGATTTCAGACACAGCCATTTTTAATGCCACATAAATATTGCAAAATTTGTAATAAAAAAGTTAGTAAGTTAATTCTATGCTAACCAAGCACTCCATAAATCTCACAAAACACAACGTAATTAATAAAAGAAAACAATTAAATGAATAAAAAACAGATATTGTACAGACACTTTATATTTAATGATATTTGATGATTCGTAAGGCCAGCCTATATTTAATACATTTGTATTAAATTGGTTTTTAAACTATGTGAAATGCTGCATTTACACATTTTTGCCCTGCAGGCCTTCGAAAACAGTAAATAACTCCGATTATCTCAATTGATTCGGGATTTAGAAGAAAACAAATCGTGTATTTGTCACAGCCAGTACGATCGCGCGCACGCACACGAACACTGAATCATCTCACATCGTTTACTATTCATGAAGTGGGCTAATTGTTATGATACATAATTAATGACAATGCTACAAATGTAAATATTTCGGTATTTTTGGTAGATTTTGTACAGAGGGGAGGCTGGCTAGTGGCTAGTATGTAGGCCTATACGGCAGTACGCTAGCCTAGTAGCCTACGCCTTCCGACACGTGCGCGCGCGCTCATCATCACACCTTGATCAGCAGCACCTGTAGGTTCACGAAGGTCCCGGTCCTTTGGTTTTACACATCTCTCATTGTTCAATAGCGTTTGAGAGAATCGTCACGATGCTCCCTGATTGGATCAATCACATGGCAGTTTATTTAGAGTCGCCGTTTCCCGCCATCGCCCCCCTTAACGTGTGAACGCGCGCATCAGCATACGCCGCTATTTTATAAACCGAATTAAGGTAAGAAAGACGCTTTATTTCGTTGCTTTTTATATGAAGCTGTTTCTGCAGATGTTATGTGTTTGTTTTAGCGTTAAATGAATACGCAGCGCGAGTTTATGCTTTCATTAGATGTGTTTTTGAAATATTTAAAGTGCCAGTAGTTAGTGTTCATTTTATCCTATGCTTTTGTTCTTTTGCACTGAGTGTGTTGTTTATGTGTTGGTAAATTAGTTTTGTCGGCAGATTAATTTAACATCGATAGACCATCCGGTTTATCCCTTATTTACCGACCTAACGTTACACCTGAATCTTGTTGTATAGTGTGTAACGTTAGTGTTGTAACTTGTAACTATATATGCCTCGGTTTACCCGAGTTTATCTACGTTTACTAGCTTTTTCACGAGTTTATCTGTGGTATTGCATTTACCCGAGTGTGTGTAACTGCTTAGTTTAGCTCCGTATAGTTGTCTTTAAGTAGTCTCCGTTTACCTGGGAGAAGTTTCCATTTATCTGAGCGTTTTACTTTTTTACCAGCTGATGCTTGTTTAGCTGATTCGTACTATATGACCTTTGACCTCGCAGAACTGAATCTAGTGCGATGGGCGCTTTAGAAACTGCGAAACCTTTGCGAATCATTTACTTGATTCTCGTGATTTGACTAAACGAGGCTTTGTTACGTCATTTCTGTGTACCCAACGAGGATTTTACCTTATCTCGGGTCAATTTTATGGATTTGTAGACATTTAATTAAACATTTGTATAAAGGCAGTGTTATGCCTCATTGGTCAGATTAACCAAGCTCTCCATAAGATGAATGAAACAACCCCTGCAATTTAATAATATAACACTTATTTTATATACCTCATATTTGAATAGATTACATGTATTAATTGTTTATTATAAATTTAATAAAATAGCAATTGCAGTTACACACTTCTGACCAGCAGGGGTCACCAGCGCGTGGCGTTTCGAGAGATTCAGTGAATCATTTTGCTAAGCAATTGGTTCAATTGATTCAAAGTTCCGAAAAGCTTCGTTTCTCCCATCCCACTAATGAAACAATCAGTCGTTTAAACAGACTATTTTTCTTTAGTGTCGGTCTGCATAATTTCCAGTTAGGACAATTATGCTCTTGAATGAGATTTGACACGTTTGTCAGCGCCTCTGTGTGTGTTAAAATGACCATTCACTATCTGTAAACGTAGCCTTTCTCTGACTATCTGAGTGTTTTCAGCAAGGCCTTGTGTTATGAGGACAATATGGTGTGTGTTGTACATAATCAAACAGAGATCAATGTTTAAAATCATTTCACTTACCTTGGCCTTGTCTGAGAGACTGGGAACTATGCATCTTGTTGTCCTTTTCTTCTGATTCATTCATCTGAATGCTTGCATGAGTGATTTAGTGTTATGTGTCTTGTGAAGTCCAATGTTTTCCTCAGTTCTGAAGTATGTGTATATGCAGGTACAGGTGTTATGAACACAGAAATGATCTGTTCATGTTCAGTGCCACATCACATCTCGCATGGCTGATAGGAACTGACACACAAATAAGCCTTAACCTTTTGTTTTGTAAGGAATCTGACATGCCCAAGTTTGTTGCACACATTTCTTTATATAGCCTAGTGTATATGATATGATTTTTTTGAAGAGTGCACAAGCGATTTGGAAATCCCAAAGACTGTTTTTAAAATAATTTTTAGATTTTCACTTGAGTAAATGTCTGCAGTGTCAGTAGTAAATGCTGTGTCTAAAAACACTGAGTTTGAGTCACTTATAATATGCGTTTGAAAAAAACATGCATCAAACATCCTCCAAAACTTCAAATGTTTATTAACCTGTTGTCCAACAAAAGACGATCTTTAATAACATGTTTTTATTTTGAAATGTCCTTTTGTGAGCTGATGTGTTATCACAGGAGGAGGCAGACAATATATTTTATAGTATTCAATACAGCGATTAAAGGATTTTCACCCCCATGTCATCCAAGATGTCCATGACTTTCTTTATTCAGTCGAAAAGAAATTAAGGTTTTTGATTAACACATTCCAGGCTTTTTCTCCATATAATGGACTTCATTGGGTACCAAACGGTCCAAGGTCCAAATGACAGTTTCAGCGCAGCTTCAAATGGCTTTGGACAAAATGAACAAATCTTTTTTCGAGTCATTTCGTTCATTCAAAGAATAAAAAGAACGAAATGAGTCGAAAAAATATTTGTTCATTTTGATGAACGAGTTCGAACAGGAGAGTCACGAACGCGCATCACAGAACAGAGCAAGGCGAGCATTTGTGCTTATAAAACTTACACTTTTTTATTTATTTTTGAAATGACCGATCGTTTAGCAAGATAAGACCTTTATTCATCGTCTGGTGTCGTTTAAAGCCCTTTGAAGCTGCGCTGAAACTGTCATTTGGACCTTGGACCGTTTGGTACCCAATGAAGTCCATTATATGGAGAAAAATCCTGGACTGTTTTCATCAAAAACCTTAATTTCTTTTCGACAGAAGAGAGCAAGTCATGGACATCTTGGATGACATGGGGGTGAGTAAAGTATCAGCAAAAGTTTTTTTTTAAAAGTGAATAATCCTTTAAGGCTATGTTGATTAGCGCTGTTTTATAAATATACATAGGCCTAATTATGAAATTACCCATGCGTTTATTGTCTTCATGTTTAATCAAGAAGTTTTATCTTTTTACTCATCTACAGCGCTTTGCCCATTTTAGGGATTTCCTGGAATGTCATGTTATAATTACTTCTGTGAGGCATATATTTAGAGTTTTTATTGTTTTTTGTTTTTTATCTGACTTTATGTACACATTTTTTGTTGAATCTTAATGTTCTCCTGGGGTTCCCAGAAAGCAGGTTTAATATGTAGAGTTTACAAGCAGATAACCCCATCTTGACTTTTTTTCACCATCTTACTTTTTTAATTCTATACATCAAACAAACAATATAATTCTTGTCCACAGCAATACAAACTGATTAAAGAAAGCTTAAAAGATGGATTAGAAAGATTATAAAACCGACCACTAGGCGGTGATATGCACTAAGAGTGTAAATTGCCAATAAACAAAAGAAAGTAGTTGTCGTTCAGTTCTCTGTGACTCCTGGATTCAGCGCAATGTCTTCGCGTGGTCACGGTTAACTCTTTGGTCAGTCATCCTAGAGTTCAGTGTATATGCGATGGTGAGAAGGTGTTTTGTATCATTTCTTCTGATTCTAGAATTAAAAAGCATATTTTGAGGTTCTGCGCGAGGGAACCCTCTGGCTTCGAGGGCTAAAACGGACGTGTTTAGCACTCAGTAATACTCAATCAATCTTATTTTGGGTAAAAATAGGAAAAAAAACAATACCTCTCTCTAAATAAAGTTGAAGCGAACATGATAATCCATCTGTTTTTCTCCAGTGTACAGGGTCTTTTTACTGAGGGAGGTTCGGATCATTTTACTGACTCTCTTGTTCGATCTCGTTAATCAAAATAAACAAATCTTTTTCTGAGTCATTTTGTTAAAGTGGCTTTAAATGTTTAAGTTCTAACTGCCAAATTCCCCAAACACGTCCACCTACACAATCTTGATCATATTCTGAATAAAGAAATCAAAATGCAGTCAAAAATGATTTAGAGGGAACATAATTAGGCTACTTTACCTTCACATACGTGACAGATGTTCATGAAAGACCCATCACTATTAGAGGCTCATATGTCATATTAAATACATTTTCATTAATAAAATAAACAAATTGTAAATGTTTACGAATAATGGACATGCGCGCCTAATGTACAACTCCTGAATGTCACTGTAATCATCTTTACCTTCATTACAGTCGTCATCCATCAAAGCTTTATTAGTGACACTGGTTTTCTTTATCCCAGTGAGAGATGTAGTTTGTGTATCCTATGTTCATGAAGTGTTTTGAGCCGCCGTTCAAGGGATAGTTCACTCAAAAATGAAAATTAGCCCATGATTTACTCACCCTGAAGCCAGCCTAGGTGTATATCACTTTCTTCTTACAGACGAATACAATCAGAGTTAGCCTATATAAAAAAATAGGGCTTGGTATTGACACAAATTTCACAAATCGATTATGATTTCGATTCACAAGCTTGCAATTCGATTCCGTTAATTTGTTTTACCCAGCCCTATTAAAAAATGTTTTGGCTCTTCCAAGCTAATTAATGCGAGTGAATGGGCACTATTTGTTGAAGTCCACACAAATGCATCTGTCCATCATAAAAGTGAATCTATCCATCATAAAAGTGAATCTATCCATCATAAAAGTGAATCTATCCATCATAAAAGTGTATCTATCCATCATAATAGTGCATCCATCCATGATAAAAGTGCATCTATCCATGATAAAAGTGCATCCATCCATCATAAAAGTGCATCTATCCATCATAAAAGTGCATCTATCCATCATAAAAGTGCATCTGTCCGTCATAAAAGTGCGTCCCATCCGTCATAAAAGTGCATCTATCCATCATAAAAGTGCATCTATCCATCATAAAAGTGCGTCCATTCGTCATAAAAGTGTGTCTATCCAAAAGTGCGTCTATCCAAAAGTGCGTCCATCCGTCATAAAAGTGCGTCCATCCGTCATAAAGTGTCTATCCAAAAGTGCGTCTATCCAAAAGTGCGTCTATCTGTCATAAAAGTGCGTCTATCTGTCATAAAAGTGCATCTATCCGTCATAAAAGTGCGTCCATCCATCATAAAAGTGCGTCTATCCAAAAGTGCGTCTATCCATCATTAAAGTGCGTCTATCCATCATAAAAGTGCATCTATCCATCATAAAAGTGCGTCTATCTGTCATAAAAGTGCATCTATCCATCATAAAAGTGAATCTATCCATCATAAAAGTGAATCTATCCATCATAAAAGTGAATCTATCCATCATAAAAGTGAATCTATCCATCATAAAAGTGAATCTATCCATCATAAAAGTGTATCTATCCATCATAATAGTGCATCCATCCATGATAAAAGTGCATCCATCCATCATAAAAGTGCATCTATCCATCATAAAAGTGCATCTATCCATCATAAAAGTGCATCTGTCCGTCATAAAAGTGCGTCCCATCCGTCATAAAAGTGCATCTATCCATCATAAAAGTGCATCTATCCATCATAAAAGTGCGTCCATTCGTCATAAAAGTGTGTCTATCCAAAAGTGCGTCTATCCAAAAGTGCGTCCATCCGTCATAAAAGTGCGTCCATCCGTCATAAAGTGTCTATCCAAAAGTGCGTCTATCTGTCATAAAAGTGCGTCTATCTGTCATAAAAGTGCGTCTATCTGTCATAAAAGTGCGTCTATCTGTCATAAAAGTGCGTCTATCTGTCATAAAAGTGCGTCTATCTGTCATAAAAGTGCATCTATCCGTCATAAAAGTGCGTCCATCCATCATAAAAGTGCGTCTATCCAAAAGTGCGTCTATCCATCATTAAAGTGCGTCTATCCATCATAAAAGTGCATCTATCCATCATAAAAGTGCGTCTATCTGTCATAAAAGTGCATCTATCCATCATAAAAGTGCGTCCATCCATCATAAAAGTGCGTCCATCCATCATAAAAGTGCGTCTATCCAAAAGTGCGTCTATCTGTCATAAAAGTGCATCTATCTGTCATAAAAGTGCATCTATCCGTCATAAAAGTGCGTCTATCCATCATAAAAGTGCATCTATCCATCATAAAAGTGCGTCTATCTGTCATAAAAGTGCATCTATCTGTCATAAAAGTGCATCTATCCGTCATAAAAGTGCGTCTATCCATCATAAAAGTGCATCTATCTGTCATAAAAGTGCATCTATCCGTCATAAAAGTGCGTCTATCCATCATAAAAGTGCATCTATCTGTCATAAAAGTGCATCTATCTGTCATAAAAGTGCATCTATCCGTCATAAAAGTGCGTCTATCCATCATAAAAGTGCATCTATCCGTCATAAAAGTGCGTCTATCCATCATAAAAGTGCATCTATCCGTCATAAAAGTGCGTCTATCCATCATAAAAGTGCATCTATCCGTCATAAAAGTGCGTCTATCCATCATAAAAGTGCATCTATCCGTCATAAAAGTGCATCTATCCGTCATAAAAGTGCATCTATCTGTCATAAAAGTGCGTCCATCCATCATAAAAGTGCGTCTATCTGTCATAAAAGTGCATCTATCCATCATAAAAGTGCATCTATCTGTCATAAAAGTGCATCTATCCGTCATAAAAGTGCGTCTATCCATCATAAAAGTGCATCTATCCATCATAAAAGTGCGTCCATCCGTCATAAAAGTGCATCTATCTGTCATAAAAGTGCATCTATCCATCATAAAAGTGCGTCTATCTGTCATAAAAGTGCATCTATCCATCATAAAAGTGCGTCCATCCATCATAAAAGTGCGTCCATCCATCATAAAAGTGCGTCTATCCAAAAGTGCGTCTATCCGTCATAAAAGTGCATCTATCCGTCATAAAAGTGCATCTATCCGTCATAAAAGTGCGTCCATCCATCATAAAAGTGCGTCTATCCAAAAGTGCGTCTATCCATCATAAAAGTGCATCTATCCATCATAAAGTGCGTCTATCCATCATAAGTGCGTCTATCCATCATAAAAGTGCATCTATCCATCATAAAAGTGCATCTATCCATCATAAAAGTGCATCTATCCGTCATAAAAGTGCATCTATCCATCATAAGTGCGTCCATCCGTCATAAAAGTGCATCTATCTGTCATAAAAGTGCGTCCATCCATCATAAGTGCGTCCATCCGTCATAAAAGTGCGTCTATCCATTATAAAAGTGCGTCTATCTGTCATAAAAGTGAGTCTATCCATCATAAAAGTGCATCTATCCTTCATAAAAGTGCGTCCATCCATCATAAAAGTGCGTCCATCCATCATAAAAGTGCGTCCATCCATCATAAAAGTGCGTCCATCCGTCATAAAAGTGCGTCTATCCATCATAAAAGTGCGTCTATCTGTCATAAAAGTGAGTCTATCCATCATAAAAGTGCATCTATCCATCATAAAAGTGCATCTATCCGTCATAAAAGTGCGTCCATCCATCATAAAAGTGCGTCCATCCATCATAAAAGTGCGTCCATCCATCATAAAAGTGCGTCCATCCGTCATAAAAGTGCGTCCATCCGTCATAAAAGTGCGTCCATCCGTCATAAAAGTGCATCTATCTGTCATAAAAGTGCATCTATCTGTCATAAAAGTGAGTCTATCCATCAAAAGTGCGTCTATCCATCATAAAAGTGTCTATCCATCATAAGTGCGTCCATCCATCATAAAAGTGCGTCTATCCAAAAGTGCGTCTATCTGTCATAAAGTGCATCTATCCGTCATAAAAGTGCGTCCATCCGTCATAAAAGTGCGTCCATCCATCATAAAAGTGCGTCTATCCGTCATAAAAGTGCATCTATCAGACGTGTCGAGCACTTTTATCATGGATAGATGCATTTGATTGCCTTCAAAAAATAGTGCCTATTCACTCCCATCATTTAGCTTGGAAGAGCCAGGATATTTTTTTGTTTTAATATAACTGATTGTATTCGTCTGAAAGAAGAAACTCTACACCTAGGATCAGGGATGTCCCGATCTGATCCACAGCATCGGTATCGTGCCGATACTGGCCCAGAACGCTAGATCGGAGATCGGAGGGGAGAAAAAAATATGATCCGATACCTATCCAACAATGCTTGAATAGCATTTCTCTTGCTGCGACATCCAGTTAAGTGGCGCAGCCTGCATATTGGGCGGTTTTGCAATCTATTTTGCTGCCAAAAAATGGGTTTGGGCAGCTGGATAAAAATTGGGTTGGTTTTGGATCAGTTCGGTGGGTTTTTGTAGCCGAAACACCGGTACGTCAGATCCTTCTTTCAGCGACCCTCTGTTCACCAGGCAGTAGTCTGTCTCTCTCACACACACACACACACACACACACACACACACACACACACACACACACACACACACACACACACTTTGACGCATAGGCCTATCCAAGCAAGGGTCAAGTGCAGAGTGTGGAACTCTCATTTCTGGTCATACAGAAAATAACTTATTTATATATAGGCTATAACTTACGTCAATATTTATTTTTTGCGCAGCTTTTGGTGTGCATACAGTTAAAACGGGTTAAAAATGAAATACGAATCAATGGACGCAAAAGTACACGGATCAATGGGTAATTTTAAAGCTTGTTAATAATTAACTTTAAACCTGTTTGTAGCTTTAAGTAGCCTACTGAAGTAGCCTGCCTGCCTGTATTTTTTGGGGTTTTTTTTTGTAGTGTTTGAATAAAGGGTGGCAGTCTTTCATAATCAACTGTTGTTGTGGACTATATACTGGAGAAGTATTTGTTCTCCATTTGAGTGAGATGTTTTTAGGTTGCTAATTGAGCAAAGTGCTTCCATATACTTTATTAGGCCTAGTATTAGTTCAAGAATAAAATAGAATGAAATAAAAATATCGGATTAATATCGGTATCGCAAATAGCCAAAGCTTCGGTATCAATATCGGAAGTGAAAAAGTGGTATCGGGACATCCCTACCTAGGATGGCTTCAGGGTGAGTAAATCATGGGCTAATTTTTGGGTGAACTATCCCTTTCAGTCTGTACACAGCGTGATGAGAAACAGCTTGGGCTGCTCCGAAACAATCACAGAATACTAACGAGGTGGTGCTTTGTTTTAATTTTATTTTTTTTAATCTTTTTTTAAATTCTACTTATTAATTAAAAATAAATGAATTGTATTTGAATTAAAGTTATCTTGTGGCCCCCCTGGAGGATCACCTTTGTGGGGTTGAAAACCTCTGCTTTAGACATAACCAACTGTTATATAAACCTTGTGTGTATTTGACAATATTAGCACAATAAGGGTTGAAAGATAACTTAGTCCAGTAACCCGGCGTTTAATGAATGGCTTTTAGTGCCTGTGAGCTTAGGGTTTTTGCGCTCAGAAAAGCTCATGTTAGAACAGCACATCAGAACATGAATTAAATGTTTAACCGGCAAAGCTTTAAAGCACATGCAAATAATGAACTTTTGTGAATTGCGGTGTCCCGTGAGTGTTACTCTATCTCTATTTGATGGGGCCATTTTTTTAGACATTTTTCAAAATATACTACCACACACACACACACACACACACACACACACACACACACACACACACACACACACACACACACACACACACACACAAGAGTCACCTAAGAGGGGGATTCCCCCCATTCTCAAAAATGAAATTCAGGTCCTGAATTAATTTCTGTAAAATCCTGATTTAAGCATCCCTATAGATAATTCTACATGATAAAAAGGCTTTAAATAGATCGTTGTCGGCAGATACAGCTTCCTGTGATCGACGATTGGTGATCTGCTCTGTACTGTCCTCCAATTGGTATTCTTAACCAAAATTAGACAGCCAGTCAAACTCCCGTCATGAAAAACATGAGTCAGAATATAGCTTCTTATCCCCGTTTAATAGAGACTCTTGTTGTAGACATGAACAAAGGAGTGAAACTGAAAATAAGCACAAAAAAATACACTAAGGTGAAATTGTCTACAAATTGTATACAAATACCAACAGAGCATAACCCTCTGGGGACTAAGCTCTTTTTGGTCCGTTTTCTCTATTTTTACATTTGGGCTTATAAACTATATGTAATGGAGATGGAACACTATGTGTTTGGTATCTATGGATTCAGAAGACCCTAAGCTAACATAAGCACACATGTAATATGTTTATAAAGGAAGTATGAGTGAAAATGTACCATAAACTAGAGAATTTCAAAAACGGAAATTTGATTTTTGGCATTTATTTTTCTGTAAATCACACAACAATAGTGAACAGTTTGTGAACAAAAAATATATTTGTCAAAGCCTTTGCTTGACAGACGTGTAATTGTTAAATAAAATGTGTAAAGAACAATGAAAAATTTAACTTTATTTACAAATAGTCACAGGCGTTTTTCTTAGGAATGCTTAGAATTTTCTAAGCAATGCTTTCTCCTCGTCACTCTCCAGTAATTCTTCCAGAGCTTGTTCCACCATAAATTGTTTACTGCTTGCCATCATAAAAGTGCTAAAACAATAAATAATGCTATAATTGTATGTGTGTGTATATATATATATATATATATAAATTATAATTGTTCTGTCTCTCTCTCATATCTCTGTGCGCTCTCGCTCCGTAAAGCCTTGTTTATACTCGACGCGTCCGCTCGCTTTCTGTCGTCTCTGCCACTCAACGCTGTTTGCGTAATAGTATATAGTACCACCCCTTGCAAGGCTATAGAGTCCTCCGATTTGCTAGAATACGTCATGGTAACCTTTCTCTGATTGGGTAAGAAAAATATTCCTCCATTGGCAAATTTTTCCATTGGTTGTTGCTCGTGAATCTGCCAAACAACATCGATTTCATTGGCCTTTGATGAAGTGGTATTGTGCAACAAGGAAGTGTGTATACCAGCCGGGTAAGTTTGTTATCACTGTTTACAGCGGAATCTGAGGTAGACGGCAAAAAAGACTGCACCTCTCTATCATTAATAGTTTTTAATATAATTACACATTCGTAAAAGTATGTCATTTTGGGCGGTACCGCCCAATCCGTCCCCAGAGGGTTAATTACAATGACATATAATGTCTCGGTAAACAATCAGTTCAGGAATTGAAATCAAAGATTTATACTCGTATGGTTTTAAATCAACATGAAATCGGCACAAACCTAGAAATACTGCAAAACAGAAAATATATAAACTACTTACAGGCAGTTCTTGCTAAGAAGAAAGCGAAACATAACAGGATTATTGCTGCTGGAAAAATCTTCACCATGTGCTTTGACTCTTAAAAAAAACTAAATTCCTGATTCAGCTTGCAATACCATACTTGGCCGCTAGAGGTCCTAATTACTCTAACAAGGACAATACCCAAAGGGCAGAACACTTCCCGCTTGGTGTTTGACACCATAGTCCATATTGCTACAATTTAGCATAAACTTTCAATCAGTTGACAGTAAAAGTAGGACGACTTCTGTAACGCCTTGTGAAGGTCTTTGGAGTACCTTGAGCAGTGGTCCTTAAACTAACTGTTTGTACCTTTCCATCTAGGCAAGAACCTCCTCTGTGTGAAGAATGAGGAGGGTTGAACAGCCCTGCTCACTCAAATATCTGAAAACCTTTTCCTCCTGTTGCAGCTTGTTCAGTCCTAGCTCTTTACTTGCTCCCACGAAGTTCGAGCCAATCAAACCGTAGCTGCTTTGCGGGTCCTCGAATGGCGAAGAATTGCTTCAGAGCTAGGGGTGTGCCATATCATACCGTCCACGATAATACCGGTATACATTTTACATGATAAAAAAGTGTCATATCGCGATATCAATGATATAGCGACGCGATGACGTATGGCGCATTTACGTTCCCTAGCACGCACAACAACAACACCTGTCTGAGCGCGAGAGCAGCCTGTCAGCCTCCGATGACGATTTAGCAATTTCACAAACAGCTTGAGTGTTCAGCGGGGCTGCTGACGCGCGTCTTCTCTCGCGCGCGTCCCAATTTATACTTCTGCGTCGAACTTACGCCGTTCGGTGTACCCTGACGTGCACCTCTACAAAAATGTAACAACGCGTCAATTCTACGCGGTCGCAAGCGCTGTGATTGGTCTGCTCAAACCGCTCCCTCGGGTTTCACATGCTCCCTCTGCGTGCGTCAACGCGGACAACGACGCAGAAGTATAAATTAAAACCAATGCGTAGTCTACGGCGTAGAGGCTCCGGCGTATGTCCGACGCAGAAGTATAAATCAGCCTGGAGTCGGGACATGACTGAATGGTCTCTTGCACAATCGGGCCATCAGTGCATCGTAACTAAAGTTTATAATTTTCAAGTCTTCTTAATTGTTATCAGTTTAAACATTCAAGCGATTTTAAACTATCCAGTAAGCTACTCGTGCATTCTCTGAGAGAGTTGCAGTGCGTGCATACATAGAGTACAGCTCGCGAGAAACTAAAGTTATTTTTCGCAGATTATATCGCTTTAATGGGGGGAAAAACGCAAAATTGTGTAAAACTTCCAGTCTTGGTAAGTATACTCATAAACACAGTCGGTTATGTATAAAACGCATGTGACAGTGTGACAGACAGTATAATGAAAACAGCAATGGATCCGTGCACTAGCTGTAAAAGTGACAGCAGCCATAGGCTATGCGTCTGTCATTAATGTTGTCGTCAAAACAACAAAAGATAGCTTTAATTGTAATGAATGAGAATTATTAGCCTATGTATTTTATTTAATCAGGAAACAGAACTAAAAGACTATGTGTTATTTTACATTTGATTACTTTATTATGTTTCTGTAGTATTTCTGAATACTGGTGTTAGACCTACACACATTTAACATTTAATTCAAAGATTGAAATCAAGCTTCCTTGAGTTGTGTAAACTCTTAACAACAAAATTACCACATTGTAAAGACGCAATGAGTGAGCAAACATTTAGGCGAGATAAACATACTAAGAAAATTTTCAACAACAACAAAAAAAATTTCTATATCGTCATAAATATCATTATCGCAAATATTGTTGAAATATCGTGATAGAATTTTGAGGCTATATCGCCCACCCCTATTCAGAGCATTGGTGAACTCGTTGAACTCCGTTATGCACATAAAAACGCTTTGTCTCTTTGTGTAGTATGAAGCCTAAGACTACTTTGCTATCACAGTAGAAATCTTACAGCATGCAATCTGAGATCCATCTCTTGGCGAATTAGGTCTGCAATTTCAACTGCCAATACTGCAGCACAGAGTTCGAGACTTGAAATAGTAGGTTTGTGTTGTGGTGCTAGTTTGGCTTTACCTAAGACAAATCCGACATTACTGCTACCATTATGGTCGATGACCCTGAGGTAAGCCACTGCGCCGATTGCTTAAGTGAAGGAGTCAGAAAAAATTCACAGTTCTACAAGTTTTGCCTCAGAGGGATTGCAGTTGCTTCAGGTCCTGGAGGGACTCTTGCCATGTTCTAGGGATGCTAACCGATGACCGTTTGACCGATGGTTGACCGTATCAACGTTAACCGAACAAAGTTGTCGGTAGTCGGTTAAAAAAAAAAGTGATCTCTAATAGGGCTGGACAATAATTCAATATCAATATCTATCGCGATATTTTTTTTCCGATAACGGTGATATGATTTTTAAACACATTTTCGATATTTCAATATACATAGCAGCATTTATCACTGACTGACGTTAGGCGTGCAGCCGTCAGAAAGAGCAGAACAAAATTGGCTACTTTTGTGATGACGTACACCACAGACACGCAGCAACCGCTCAGAGCAGCGGTTCTCCAACGCGGCAAGTTTCAGCCACAGAATGAGCGCCCCTGACCGCAATACAAATGTGACTGAACGAGCTTCCACAAGTGAGGAGAAAGCAGACGAAATAGTTGATAAGAGACGAGAGACTTATTCAGTGGTATAAATTCAGTGGTGTTTCGGTGTTTCAGCGTGCTGCAAAAAGTGTGACTGCCGAGTCCGACTAGCAGCGGGAACACATCAAACGAGGATCAGGAGATAGACTGTGTCGATGCGCGCGTCCGCGGCCAGGAACGTCGCTTCCACACTCTAAAAATAGCTCACCGAAAGTTCTAATGAGCAGGTATCGCTCCCTGTGAATGTCCTAACGCGCACACACACACGCACACAACGCGCAGAATCCAGTTCTCTTTCTTTAGCGCCAAAATGTCTGTTTTTTCAATTGTATCCTCACAAGAACAGTCTAAATGAGTTAAATAAAATCTTAAATGAAAGTTAAGAGTAGCCTAAAAGAGAAAATTAAATGCGTAAGATCCTCTCATCAGCGACAGATCTTCAAGGGACAGCAGCCAATTTTGTCTGTTAACCAAAGAACAAAGGGGAACAGAGCAAATTACTCACTGATCTCGTCTAAAGAACGTTTGTAGCTTTAATAAGGATTAATCTATATTTAATTTACAATTTATGCAGTTCAGACTATTTGATAACCTTATTCAATTTCTGTATATTTCAGTTTTATTTACACACAAAACATTAATGGTGAACATTTTTGACTTTATAAAATGATTATCTCAAGTCTTGAAAAAAGTAAGACATATTTTTGTTATACATAGTTTAGTAGCCTACTTTTATTTTGGCAGAATTTATCATTATAATCAACTTAATTATTTCCTGGATTTTGTAACACCATAGTCCCTACATTTATGTAAATGAAGGAAATGGGATTCAAATTGGAAAAAAAATTCCCCCATTTTGTGCACCAAATGTAATGGCAAATGTAAATTTAAAAACAGAAATGCATTGCCATTTTACATCTTACATTTGTCATTTTGCATATTACATTTCAAACTGAATATTGCTACCCATATGCTTTCATAGTCTTGTAGCAGGTATTTAGAAGAGAATAAACGACGGGTTATTTCATTGCTTCATGTAGTTTGTTATGGTGCAGTACCGAAAGACTCCAGCAGATTTCATAGACTTGGCAAATTCATTTTTCAGAAGATTGTTGGAACAGACATCTGTTATGAGCATTCTTGGCAGTTTTTCTGAGGCTTTTATATTGTTCATATCGATATCGGAATTATATCGTATCGACCGAAATTAAGAAATATATCGGGATATAAAATTTGGCCATATATCGTCCAGCCCTAATCTCTAAATTAGGCTATTATAGACAGTGGACTAAACGCTACTACAGTTAGCCATCTCATTCCAATATATTTTTGTGTGAAGTGAACAAATCCCTCACCCTCAATTTTTCATAACTCGCCTTTTTGTACTTTAATAAACCAATAAAAACATTTGGCGCGAGGTCACAGCGTTTGGGTTCGCGCGCTCACAAGGTTTGCGAAAAGTAAAGGGTACAGGCTAAAACACTGGAGGTTAGAGCCAGGGCAGACGACAGGATGAAGCGTGCAAAGAAAAGTAGTGTGTGGGACCATTACACCAAAAAGAGTGACACAGATGTAAGTTACAACTTGTGTGATACAGTGCTTAAATACAGTAGGCCTACATCAACTATGATGTATCACCTGAAAACGCGACTTGTTCTATCCATTATTAGAAGGCACACAGTGAGTTAGACCTGCCTTGGCCGGTGCGTCTTTTACGCATTCTGAAGGTGCCGGTTTTATCGTGTTGCAATCTATTAGGCAACACTCCCCATCAGATGGGCTTAGATTTGGAAATACATTACATCTACATTTCAGTGGTTACAGATAAGGTGATGATGATCATCATCTTTCTTTATTATTGTTAGCACTAACGTTACCTCAAACTAAAGCGGCGTCTCTTCGGAGCTGTCATTTTCTTAAATGAGCCGCGGCAATGTTTCAAATGAGCTTCTAACGCTAGACTAACGCCTTTATTTTCAACGCGATCACCTTGTACCCACACCATTTCGAAACTAAGGAGCCATTTGTCCTCCAATTACATACAAGCTCCCCGGCGCCGCAATCTTTGCGGGATTAATGTTTCGCGCTGTAGGGGGTTTTAAAAAAGTGACGTGAGTGGAAGGGCGGCCCCGGGGCAGTGTGTGTGTGTGAGCGGGAGGCAGAGAGAGATGCGACAGAGTTGCGAAATTGCAGGCGCGGCTCAAAATGGCTGTTATTTCAAATAGTGTAGCATATTTTAAACTAATCGGTTAACCGGTTTCAACCTGCTAATGAGGCTCGGTGGTCGGTCAAGAAAATTTGTAGTTTTCGCCATCCCTACCGTGTTCCCCATTCTACTCATTCTAAGGAAGGGCTATTGTCAAAAACATGTACCTTCATGCGGATCGGATTCAGATCAAACCCATTAACAAGACGTTGTTGAGGGAGATGTCATGATGTTGGGCGCTGGAGTCAAAAACCACTCTGATTTGATCTGGCTTTTTTGAGTGGTAAACCGCAAAGATCGGCAGGAACCAACACTCCTCTCCCTCCTTCAGTGGTGGTGCGGGTTCAGCGTGGTCCTTCTCCAAAATTTTCTTCATGAAAGAGACGAACTATTTTTCCATCTCTGGTTTCTTAGTAAGTGTACACTGCAGAGAATTGAATCTATTAAGAGCTTGTACACGATTGTTAGGAAGTGTTTGTCTTGGCTCTCTGAAGGGCAATGGGGCGACCCAACTGTTTCCTTCATCCTTGTAAACCTCTGAATTCATGATCCTTAAGAATGCTGTGTCCTGAATAGATGGGGCTAGTTTATTATCGTTCTTGGTTCTTTGGAAAACATAACAACTAAGGTTGTTTTCTGAGGTTCTGTACATAATGCATTTGCGTGCCCCGAGGATAATACCACTAAAGCTCCCCGCTGTAAGTAGGGCCCTATAATTTCTACGATCACGGAATCGCGGACGGAATTGCGGAATTGGCAAATTAACGCGGAATCTAGTGTTAATGTGGAATTTTGCAGAATTTTACATATTTGGAATGAAGTTCTGTTTTTGTGTGGGAAAAGAACGTATGTCTGGGGAAAATGCAGACTGGGGAGGCAAATCTGGGTGACACAACCCCTCCCGTCATTTCAGCTGCCTCTCCCACTTCAAAACAATGAAAGCATGGGGAAGCGGCTCTCTACGGCTCTGCTTGACGCTAAGCCCTCAGTGCCGAGCAGTTTCCACGTGACTTTTATGCAGTGTTTCCCACACATAGACTAATTCATCGCGGTGCACCACAGAACCAACACCGGCCACCACATATTGTTTCGTTATTCATTTTTTTAACGCTATTTAAAACACGCAGCGTAGTCTTTCAGTTGAATTCTCTTTCACTGCTCTCCCTCCATCTGTTCATCACGCGTCTCTCTCACATAGACACACACACACACACAGCCCCTCCCCTCCGTGCACACCTCGTCTGTCTGAGGCGCGCCGGACTGGACAAAAGCGAAGCCAACTCAGCGAGCGACACTGTACGAGTGAGACCGAGTGTGTCCGAGAGCGCGCTCGACAGTGCGCGAGAGAGAGACACTGAGTGTGACTTTTATTTAAACTTGTATACACTAATATAATTTATTTTACTGGACAATTTAAAGCTCATAACCATTAATATTTTGTTGTTACCTGAAGTACTTTGAGTGCAGTGTTTGCATCATGCAGTAAATATGTGATGTTTGTTACCTCAATAAATTTAAGGTCATTCCTGTTTTATTTGTGTACATTTTAATCATTAACATTAAAAGCACACGTATAGTTTTTACGACTAAAATAACAGTAAAGGGTAAAAAAAAATTAATTCCCAAAAATGAAAACGGAAAAAACGGAATTTGGGAAAAAATAAAATGGAATTTGTAAAAAATTAAAACGGATTTTATAGGGCCCTATGTAAGGAGCTTCCTCTTTCAGGTTCATGTAACTGGTGCATGGCGAATAGGGCTGGGTATCGTAACAAAATTTTCGATACCGATACCTTGACTTCTATACCGGTTCCTGAATGATACTTTTTTTCGATACCAATTTTATCAATATTAACATTACCTAAAAAAAAACTTTTATTTTTTCAGTTTGTTGACTTTTTTTACACTCACATTTTGAGTCCGTAAAAAAGCACCAATGCTAAAGATTTCTATGTTTCCTAATCATTTAACAACATGTATTCTTTACTTCAATGAGCTCATTATTCCTGCCTTAACTTAATGCATTGTTTAACAATGAAACTGAATGAAAATTAATTGAAATGCATTACACACAGTCACCCCTCATTACAGATCACTCTAAATTGTAATTTAGACACATGCATTTTCTGTAAAGCTCCTTTGAAACGATATGTTTTGTGAAAAATGCTATACAAATAACAGTGAATTGAATTAAATATAGGCTACTGGGGTGCGGGATATATGCCTCACGCTCAGCACACATGAAGCTTGCGCAAAGCACTGGCAAAAGTAGCCTAATGATTATGGATGTGTCGGGAAATGATAGCAAGGATATATTTTAATTATTTATTAATGAACAAGTGTTTACTAAACGTGTTGGCTGCAAAGATGATTATTGCGAATTTGCGATGCTGACTCATCATCCCCGCTGTAGTGAACGCGCGCGCGCCTATATGGATTAGGTAATCAAACTATTTATTTCTAATTGTTTCGTTTAAAAGTAGACATATTTTGAACATATATAGAACTATTTCTCATGTCTGTGAGGCAAGTATCCTATACGCTGAGTTTTGGTTACGTGACGCGCTCCAGTTGTTGTAGTCGAAGGCTGATAAACTTTCTACTCTCGAGTGTATTCTGTGCGCTTTTAAGTGCCTTATCAGATTTACCGTGTTACCGGACTTGGCAGCAATTATCTTGTCGAAAATATTGCATCGTGTGCTTATGGCATCGAGTCGGGTACATAGAAAATATGTGGAAATGATCAAAAGTGTACCTATCTATTTGGGTTGGGACGCTTACACACACACATACACACACACACACACACACACACACACACACTCAAACACACACTACAGCCTCACATGCGACGAGGCACGTCTCTGGGCAGCCGCGTAAACTAGTGTTTTTCCGCCACAGCCAATCATGCTGCATGTTTATTGTTTCACTGACGTTGACGAGATTAACCACTTAGGTACCGAAACTTGGTATCGAAAAACAAGACATGTTTCGATACTCAGTAGTATCGAGGCAATTCGGTCCGTACCTAAAAAGTACCGAACTCGGTACCCAGCCCTAATGGCGAAAGGTAAGGGGTGCGACCATTCTCTAATTTATTGGTCCTCACACTAGGTATATGGGTGTTTCCCAAACATACCTCACCAACTACCACCCAACCCAAGTCTAACCTTTGGGCAAAGGGTGCATCATTCATGGGCCATTAATTTGTTGTCTGACCTTGTGCACCCTTATGATGTCTTTCCCCAGTAAGAGAAGGATCTGAGCATTGGTATCGAGTTTGGGAATTTGAGTTGCAACTGACCTCAAGTGAGAGTGATTCAAGGCTATATTTGGGGTGGGTATCTCACATCTGCTGGCCATTATTTGATTTCACTCTATGAGTGGTTGTAGAGCAAAGGAAGGACCTCCTGCGGCCGTTGAGATCATGAAACCTTCTGCCTTCCTGCCAGACATATTGGTAACTCCAGCACATGTCCGAAGGGAATAAGAGGAAGGTTCACTATCTATACTGAACAGCTTAAAGAAATATTTTTTGCCAATGAGCGATTACTCTGATTATCGAGTACTGCATACATTTCGACAACCTTCTCTGGCTGATTCTGAGGGAACACATCCACCAAGCAAATCTTAGAGCATGATTTCCCTTGACAAGGTGGGCTAGGGTGCACTACTGTGACATGGTGATTACTCTCGCATTCGCTACACTTGACAGTTAACTTGCAGTCTTTTGCCAAATGAGTAGGCTAGTGGATGTGCAACACTTGTAGCATATTCCATTCTCACGGAGGAAAGATTTTCTCTCCTTAATAGGTTTGGCTCTGAAAGTGCAACACTTTTTCAATGGGTGTGGTCTGTTATGTATTGGGCAGTACTTTCCAGGGTTCTCTACTTTCCTGTCACAATAAGCACAAAAAATAACCTAAGGGGAAATTGTCTCTTACAAATACCAACAAAGCTGAAAATCGAAGCTGAAATCAAAGATTTATACTTGTATATGGTTTAAAATCAACATGAAATTGGCACAAATCTATTATTAGAAATACTGCAAAACAGAAAATATATAAACAGAAAATAGATAAACCGGAGAAATTGAAGCACCCTTATTGAATGAGTTATTTTCAAGCGCTTAATATAAAGCATGCCTCCTGTTTAGAACTTGGATATTCCGCATGTGCAGTGGTTAAAACAATTCTGCATTTATTCTGTACAAATGCGGAAGGCCTGTACCAAAACTACAATGATATATCAGCCAATAATCAGTATGTAAGCAATTATCTGATTCTGCACTATAGGGCATCGCCCAATTGTTTAAAAACTATCAGTATCGACATCAGATGTCAATCTGAATAACCCTATCTGCAGAGAAATTTTATATATCTTTCGTATGTCCTACTACAAATGTGTACTGTTACACCCCTAATGCAGACGGTAATATCATGATGCCTTGGCCATAATAGGATTCATTTTATGGCCTGATTTGTGCACGCTTCATGTCTTTATGAAAATCAGTTTTCAGTGGCTGCTTATGCGCATTGTATTGTGACACTAACATTACTAAGCATTTTTGTGCTGAAGCATTGCAGGTACATAGAGGCCGAAGTGAGCCTTCCCTAAGTAGGGAGCTAATGTGCATGTGTAAGTGACTGACTCTGATGTGCTCTTGTTTGCAGACGTCCTCTCCAGCCATCATGGCAGTCAGGCTGTGTGATGTGGCTTCTCTTCTGAGAAGTGGCTCGTGGGCAGCCGAGCCTTGGACTGGGGTTTGTGGGACTTCTTAATTTTTTCTTTCATCACTGTCAGTCCAGTGTTATTGTGGGCTGTGCTGATTTTTGGCTGTTTATCTTTGGACAACTGCATCTAAGATCGTTTGATTGGGTTCAAATGAGTCATTTGTGTTTATAGGGCGCAGTGTCTGATTTATTTTAGGTTGTAGAACGTGATTCTGATCTGACAGTTGCATGAATTCTTACTTCCTTTCGTTTGTTTTGCTTTTCTGGCACTTTCCACAAATAGGGTACTAAATAGGGATGCAATTTAATTTTTTATTTTTTTTTAACCGACAACGTAAGCTTGTTTACCGAATCTGATTGATAACAGCTAACCAACAAGACTATTAACTTAGAATTAGACTTCAAAAAGCTGCATCCTGTTTGTTTTCTTTATTTTAGATAAGCACAATGTTTTTATTTTATTTTGAGTGTACACAAATAAAAGTAAACCAGTTTTGAATGATTGTCAGTATGATCATAAATGACAGAGTATTTCAAGTAGGGCTCTGAAGCGGTTCAAGGAACGAAAACAAAAAAAAAGAAACAAACGAAAAACGAAGGAACATAAACAAAATGAAAATGAAATCAAGTTTAAACGTTTGGAAAGAAACACTTAATTCAAATTACCATTTATCAGGTTAATAACATTATTTTGTCATTCGGTTTAAGATTTTAATTTGGCAGTCAACCAATCTTGAGTTCAAATTGTATGGCCTACTCAAATGTGACGTAGACGTGACGTAGAATGTGAAATGCGTGCACTCAGTTGTCAAGTCATCCTATGTAAGTCGCAAGGCAATGTGCTGCATTAGCTGTGGATCGCAATAGTTTATCCGAGGATGTATCACCATGGCAGATTATATCTGGCAGGTTAGTGTAGAACCGCTTCTATTTCGGAAATTTAAATTATTTTTTATATAATTAAACACCTTGTTGTCAAAGTTAGTATTGTGGCTTTATGCATGGTCAGACACTTGTGTCTGTGTCTTTATATTATTAATTTTTTTCCAAAATTAAGCTCAAATGGAGTTATGAGGTTTTTCACCAGTAAAGGTCAGAGATTTTTTGTCTGTCAATAAAATGACCACATCTGAGGTGCGCATTAAGTTTTTTTATCAACTTTAACAAATTTTATATGAAATAATAGCCTAGTTAACCGGTTCTAATAGCTCTGTTAAAAACATGGGCTTTAGTCAATGCTTTAAAGCAAAGATAACTATCAGTTACCGATTTCTACCCTTTTTGTGGAAGTGCCTTTTGTTCTGAGGTTTCCCTTTCCCAGAATACTTTCCTTTTGTTTGCATGGTGGGAATGACACTGTTTCTGGTGCTTTTGTTTGTTTGTTGGGTTTTTTGCATTTGTGCTGGTCTTTTTTTTATGATTTGACACTCACAAGCTCTCCTGTTGTTAATTTTTATTATTTCCCTGATGTACCACATCATAATGCTATTGGTATAGTTTGCAGAATTGGTTAAGGAGAATTTTATCTAGGCAAGCAAAATATCTAATAACTGATACCAAAATAAATAAAATCAAAATTCGAATCAAATCGAACACATATGTGAACAAAGAGGAATCATATGATTCTTGCGCTATATTTTAAATGATCCGAAGCCAAATTAGGCATTTTTCTGGAGCTTAGATAAAGCACAGTTGTTTTCTGTTAAAAATGATTTCCGTTTGAGCTCTTATCTCTCATCTGTCCTATTTTTAAATATGACAAATGAAGATGGCGTGATGCCAGGTCTGATTTCCATGACACCAAACACAATTTATGCATTATGTAACAAAACATAATGCACCAAGTTTGAATATGTGGATGTGTGAGTCAGGTTTGACAGCTATGGCAATAGAAAAGTTACCCTCAACAGCGTCTCTTTTGTCATTTTCCTGATTTCTTCACTCACTCAGTGTGTGTTTGTGCCTCTATAGCAGGTGATTGCAGCCATGGAGACTCAGCTGTCCAACGGGCCGAGCTGTCCCACCAGCAACAGCCCCAACAGTGTCTCCAACAACTGCATGGCACCTGTGGAGATGCCCAACGACACAGAAGACAGTAAAACCAATCTAATTGTGAACTACCTCCCTCAGAACATGACGCAGGAAGAGCTCAAGAGTCTGTTCGGCAGCATCGGAGAGATAGAGTCGTGCAAACTTGTGCGAGACAAAATCACTGGTACTTGCGGCTATCTCTGTAATAATTTTTCGATTTTTCTACTGAATATAGCACAGCGTAGTTTATAATCAAGGATTTAAAGTTCCAATTCACATGTATGGACAATCAGAGAGTACTATTGGTGTTAGGCAGCTGAGGCTACGAATGCACACTTAAGTTAATCTAACTGGAATCACTAAAGTTTGAGAGGTTCATGGATAAATATCTATCAGATATTCAAAGACTTGAAAATGTAAAAATGATCAATGCGTATTTACTGAATGTTGATGATATATGACTATTTGCATTGACTTTCAGGATAGATGTAATTTTTAACCATACAATAAATTAATGAAAGCAAAAAATTGGAGTTCCTTTGAGTCTCTGCACATGTGCCGACTGTCAAAATAAAAGTCCCGCTTCCAACATTTATTGGCCAAACTGAAAAATGCCAAATGTCAGACGATATTTCGGTCAACCACTAATCATCTGTATTTTTAAACAAAATCTTTTGTGAGTGAATCATTTAAATTCCCATCATAATTTTAGACTAAATTGTTCATTGATTTGTTCATAGAAGTTTTCTGCAACAAATTAAAGTATCTCACTGGGATGAATTGGTTGGGTCTCTCTTTAAACCCTCTTATTTGATTTGATTTTCATATGAGGCTTTACAGCTTACCTCACAGTGCATATTACAGCATACTTCCTGTGTGTTAGATACTGAACAGTCAGATCCATAACACACTGCAATTCTTATAAATCCTTACCTCGGTGTGTGTCTGTAGGTCAGAGTCTGGGTTACGGCTTTGTGAACTATGTGGAACCCAAAGATGCAGAGAAAGCCATCAACACTTTAAATGGACTCAGACTGCAGACAAAGACCATCAAGGTAAGGTCAGTCTGATATGAGACTGCTGTCATAGATATACTGCTCATGTGAGTTGGTGTGTTCCCGTCATACGACTCTACACTAAGTTTGTGTGTGTGTACAGGTATCGTATGCTCGACCAAGCTCAGCGTCCATCCGAGATGCTAACCTGTACGTGAGCGGTCTTCCTAAAACTATGACCCAGAAAGAGCTGGAGCAGCTGTTCTCGCAGTATGGCCGCATCATTACTTCCAGGATCCTCGTGGACCAGGTCACAGGTAAGATTTGACCGACCTTGTCACGCTGGGGTCATGCACTCTGTGTGCTGTGTTTGGCCAAATAAAAAGCACATTTAAAATATGGTTGCAATCACAAGAGTGTCATATTGCTATGAAAATTGTATGTATATACACCATTGAGCCAAAACATTATGACCACCTGCCTAATATGCTGTTGGTCCTCTGCGTGCTTTCAATCCGTGCCGACCCGCCACGGTATGGACTCTACAAGAGCCCTGAATGTGTCCTCTGGTATCTGGCGCTAAGGCGTTAGCAGCAGATCCAAAGGTGGAGCCGCAGTGGATCAAATTTGTTGGTTCAGCACATCCCACAGATGCTCAATTATATTAAGATCTGGGGACTTTTGAGAGCAGGGCAACACCTTGAACTTGAACAATGTGTGCAGTGTGACAGGGTGCATTATCCTGCTGAAATAGGTAGGTGGCATGTGTTAAATTAACGTCCACATGAATAGCCGGACCCAGGTTTCCACAGCAGACCATTGCCCAGAGCAACACACTCCCTACACAGACATGTTGTTGTCCCACAGTGCATCCTGGTGCCCCACTTCCCCAGGTAAACGGCACACGTACATGGCCGTCAACGTGATGTAAAAGAAAAGAGTCGTCGTTGGACTAGACCAGTGGTTCTCAAACCTGTCCTAGGGACCCCTCGCCACTGCACATTTTTCATGTCTCCCTCACCTAACACACCTGATTCAACTTATCAGCTCACTCCCGTTGGAGGGGGTAATGAATTCTACATGGTCATTAAGAGAGCTATTTTCTCTTGCCCTGGGTCACATACACACATGTCCATGGCCTTCGTCTTCGCTATGGTCAGACATCGCACACTCCTACCAGAACCTGTGTGGACGCAGGCATGCCGTCTCCTTGTGTTCTGTTGCATAGGGTTCAGCCTCCTCAACTATCACCAACCGCCTTCACAGCGAACTTCCCCCTTGCCGTGAACGGGTACTCTGTACAAGTGGCACCAATGGAACAATGTCCAGAGCCTGGACCCATGGCTACCGCTGCCCAGCCCAAGCCCAAGCCCCCCTCCATGTGGAGCATTCTCGGTGTGGGGTTGGACTCGGTTTACATGACCGCACGTCTTTCTAAAGATAAAACAGCAGTACCATATATAAGTATTTTCAGAGGTTCTTGGGACATATGGCTTCCTCCTGCGGTCATGCCGCTGGGGTTGATGCATATGAGACCGCTTCAGAATTGGCTTCAGGCTTGAGTCTCGAGATGGCCATGGAGGTACAAGTTGCTTGGCAATCACGCTGATCTGTCAACCTTGCATTTCTACGGGCAGGAGTTCCCACAACAGTCACCTCAGAGACGGGCTGGGGTGCTGTATGCAATGGGCACAAAGCCTTGGGGACCCTAGACAGGACTCCGACAGCACTGGCACGCCAATTGCCTCGAGTTGTTGGCCGTGCTACTAGTCATAAGGAGTATTATTTCAACTGTTGATTCAGGGGGCAAGCACATATTTGTTTGGATGGACAACACAATGGTAGTGGCGTATATAAATCGCCAGGGAGGCATCCGCTTACAACGCATGTCACAACTCACCCACCATCTCCTCCTCTTGAGTCAGGAGCGACTGCCGTCACTGCGCGCCACACTCATTCCATGTGTCTTCAATCGCGAAGCCAATGAGCCCCATCCCCAGATGGACTAGATGATACGGAGTTGAATCGGCGATGCACAAATTGGACAAATTTGGCTTACAGCTGGCCCTTGGACATGTACAAGTATGTGTTTCCCCAAGTGAGCCTGATTGCACAGACTAAGCAAAGTCAGGGAGGAAGAAGCAGTCCTAATAGTATCGCCATACTGGCCCTCGGAGCTCACCCTGTTGGTGATTCAGATTTCCTTGAAGAAAAGTACCTTCTTTCTCAAGGGCAGGGCCCAATCTGGCACCCACGCCAGACGTCTGGAACCTCCTTGTCTGGTCCCTGGAAGGGGACTATAGCTAACTTAGTGCAGAGTGAAACTGCCTGCTCTGCATGAAGGTCCTCTCAAGCACTGTATAACAATATAGGTTTCATGTTAACATTCCCCCACCAGGTACAATATTATGATTTTTTTTAAGCACATTAATAATGTACTCATTCTAATACATTTATATTGTACTGTACTCAAATCTAATATATTAATAAAATCATCTTTACATTGCTAGTAGGTTATCATTGCACAAAGTAAGACTCTATATTTAAGACATTATTCATAAATTGGAAGCGTTCTAAACTAATCCACTTCTCTGTAGCTCAATGCACACATTTAGACAGTCACTCACACAGATTGTGCAGCGCGCACACAGAAACATTCAGCAACACAGAAACTTCTCAATGCTGCCCTGCAAATTTTATCAATACAATAGTTTCACCACTGAAGAGCTACATTCTTTCTCAGCGATGAGTTGGTAACATTACTGTTTTCACTGTTAATAAAGAAATGTGGCACAGACAGGTAATTCATACATGCACGGTATCTCATTTAGGCTTGTAAATGAACAGAGTTAATAAATTACATTTTTCTGTGAAAAGAATATTTCGAACCGGAGTTTGTTAAACTGCAAGCTTCCCTGTGTTTTCAGAAAGCCAGTGCTTTTATCCACAGTGATTGCCAGGTCGAGAGAATTAAGTAAGCACTAGATATTTTTGTATTGTGCAAGTGTGAAGCTCTGATTGGGGGTTTGCGTCTCTTGATATCAGAGAACCCCAGTTATATTCCTTTGCTGGATTAAACCTTTTTCTAGCATATATATTATATTCTATTTATTCATTTTTATTGTGCTGGCATAGCCACTCAGTCTAAAACGCTGTTCTTGTATTCAAATTAAGTGCAGTCCACTGCTACGCATGTGGACATACTACTTGTATGGACAAGTAGTATGTGACAATGCCTTCACTCAGTCACATCTATTAGGTGGCTCTATGCCTTGTTGCAGTGCCTCTTCAGTAAATGGTATGTTTCCCGTGGTGAAGACCTACGGAGTTGTGGCATCGGGTCTGTGCTTACTTTTCTTATTCAGGGCCTGGAGAGGCACCTGTTGGGCTCTACCCTAAAGGTGTACGTGGCCACAAAAGTTGCTAACCATGACACTGGGTGGCAGGTCCTTGGGAAGCACAAACTGATCGTGAGATTCCTGAGAGGTGCACAGAGGCTATCCCTTCTTGGGATCTTTTTCTTTGGTCCCTCTCTCCCTGCAGAGAGATCCATTTGAGGCCTTGCGATTAGTTGAACTTAGCACCCTCTCTATGAAGACGGCCCTGATGATTGCGCAGACCTCTGTCAAGGGGGTGGGGCACCTACAAGCCTTATCCATTAGTGACTCGTGCCTGGAATTTGGGCCAGCCTACTCTCACGTTGTCTTTGGACGGATATGTGCCCAAAGTTCCCACTACTCTCTTCAGGGATCAAGTGGTGAGCTTGCAATCAATCCCTCCTGATGTCAAAGACCCAGCCCTGTCTCTGTTGTGTCCAGTGCACGCTCTGTGAATATATCTGGACCAAACGCAGAGCTTCAGACAATCTGAACAGCTCTATCTGTTAAGGAGGTTAGCAGAAGGGAAGGCTATCCCCCAAAAAAGAATGGCTTGCTGGATTGTGGATGCCATTCTGTGGGCTTATCAGGCCCAGGATGAACCTTAACCCTTGGGAGTGAGAGCTCACGTCATCTCTAGCGAACTGTGCTTCATTAGCAGACATGTGCAGAACTGCGGGCTGGGCTACACCCAACACTTTTGTATTTAAAAAAAAAAAAATTAGTTTTGTAATCTTCGCATGGAAACTGTTTCTCCTCAAGTCTATGGTATTAACAGGTAAAACTCTGAGAAACTGGTTGTAGTGCTTGCATTAGCACCTTTCCAGTAGGGCTGGGCGGTATGATGGTTTATATCGTTACCGCGGTAGAAAATGTCAACCGTAACAGATTTTTTTAATTCCGTACATACTGCGACATGTAAATAAGTGGGCGTGGTTAACTCACGTGCAGCATGCCATGTCAAAGAAGCATAGAGCAAGCAGATCAAGAGGATCCACAAAGAAATTACGTTTTCTAAAGAGTTGTTGTTAACGTGATATTTTCGGGGGAAAAGGCGGAGCAGTCAACTAGAGCAGCGCACTACCCTTAGGCTACAGTTTAGAGGAGTACACGTTCACAATGGGGAAACCATGAAGCTTACTTGACAACAAGTTCATATCAATATCGTAACGAATAGAAATAACTTTAAATAATGTATTTATCTGCATCTTTCCATCTCTTATGTATAGTTACTTTTTAAACACAATCGCATTCAGCATGACACGCAAGCGGGTGCCGTGGTAATGGACAACCTGCTTGTTAAAGCAAATATAATCCTGTACCTGAGGCAAAATTACTAAAAATGCAGCGCAAGTTATTTTCTAACTATAAACAGTTGGCCACTGAACCAGCTGATAAAATCTTCATTTGATTCGAAGCGCAATTACTACTTGACACTCAAATTTAACGTCGTATTTAACTGATGCAAAAGACACCCGCGTGCACACACTGAGAGGGAGCGCGGTGTGTCAGTGTTCACCAGGCTATGGTCAAATAATGATGCTGTTACAAGGTGTATATAATTTAAACTACTTGGTCAACACTAACAGTAGCTGCTGTTTGGTTCTCAGACTGCTGCTCTCCTTCTAGTCACTTCTGAACTTGATGAACTAGACACTTCTGAACTTCTCTTGATTAAAGCTCCAGGTGACGGGTTGCCAGATGTCACAAAAAGAGCAAAAAATCCCCTTAAAAACGCAGAATAATAAGTAGACATGGCAAAAATGTACCGGGGAACACATTTAAACATAACTAGTATTAATATCCTACAAAATTAAAAGGAAAAATGATTCAGCAACACTTGATTTAAAGTTTAATTGCACCTGTGAGTTGTATTTAACATCAATCAGTTGGGGGCAGTTCATCTAAAAGTTGACGAGTGTGTTTTGTTTACTATATTTAGCCATCAAAATGGTTTACCAAAGAAATAATTTACTAAAGAAAAAAGAAAAATCAAACAAGATGAAGTACTTTTCATTTCTAAAGTATTTGGGTTTATTTATTATACATAGCCCTTTTGGTCGATTTTTCGAGAATAACTACAAGTATAAATAACTATATCGTGAAAGATATAGTTACCAGGAAATACAATTAGTCATAACGTGAAACAGAATTTTGGTCATACCGCCCACCCCTAGCAAGGAGACATTTTAATTATTTATTAATAAACTATTGTTTCCTGTGTCAGTGTAGGCTGCAATAGTGACCGCATGGTAAACACGCCTAGATAAATGCACATTTCATATGGATTATATTTGCAGAGTAGTTTGTTTCTGTTCGTTTTGAACTGTTTCGTTTAAAAGTAGATATTTCAATCTTTTATATATATATATATATATATGTATATATATATATTAGAGGTGTCGCAATATACCGGTATTAACGATAATCTTGATATTCAAAGCTTGAAATACCTAGTGTTGTCAAAAATATCGATATTTCGATAAATATCGATACTGAAATATCTGAACGGTACCAATACTAATTTCCCGAAGTATCGATACACCAATACTAGCCGAGCAGTCACTTTCACTTCTCTCCAAAGGCGCGTTGACAAACACCACACGTGACGCACTCGTCTCATTCGCTCTGGTTAAATAGCAAAAGTGAATGGAAAGATGGCGAGTGCGGCGTCCCTGCGACCGGCTTTGGTTGATTGATAAAGAACACCGCGAGCGGGCATGTCGGAGTCGGAGAATGGCGTGGACAGGACACGCGCTACACACCGCGAGCGGGCATGTCGGAGAATAGCGCGGACACGCGCTTCACACTGCGAGCGGGCTGCGGGCACCCAAAAGATTGTTTGACTATCAATATCCCTCTCATCACTCATTTTGTAAAATTATTTTATAGATGAAAACATTTAAGGAATTGGCTCCAGGGATACCATTTAGCAAGCATATGCTCAGCATCAGGGGTGTTTGTTTTTTGGACAGACCTGCACCACTGCTAAAAACATCCTAAAACACTGTAACTCTTCTCATTTTAACTTTTCTGAAACATTAACCAAGATGGCCTAGTATTGTTGTTGATATGAGTCTGTGTTTCGTTTTTCACTGTAATTCTTAAAGTTAACATAATCTGACTGAGGAATCGAAGACAAGTAAATATTGTAACTGTGGTCAGATGTAAATTAACTTGTGTCTGTTTAACTTCATTCAAAAATTATTGTTTAATTCTGCAATTTGCCTTCATTAGCGATTATCATCAATTTGATTACACATATACTAATTAAACTAAACTGAGCTAGACAATGGCATCTCTGAATTCAATAATGAAATGCCTTTAACTGAAAATTGAATGTTTAACCTTATTATTTTACATTACTGACACTCTATCCTCCAATTTGATACAGTTAAGTGCTTCGACACAATCTGTATTATTAAAAGCAATATATAAATAAAGGTAACTTGACTAGATGCTGATCCAGTGAGCATTGTTTCCGCGTGTGATGCACACACGTTTGCGTTTAAATCTGTTCATCAAATTAAGTTAATGTATTAACCAGCATTTATGACCGATGACCAATGCATTTGTTACAGTATATTTTAATCTTTGATAACAGTAGGTAATAAAAACACAACGGATCATGTTAGCTCTGGTCCAATGAAAAAATATTAACAGATAGAACTCAGGACATTTTTGTTCATGTAAAATATACCTCATTGTCATGTTCTAGACTTGTAATATTTAGCTTTAAATAAAAAAAAGACCCCCTTAATATTGTGGCAGTTTTTTTCTCTGTGGTATCGAAAATGGTATCGAATATCGATATTTTTCAAGGTATCATATCGAAGTTAGAAATTCTAGTATCGTGACAACACTAGAAATACCGGCATCGTGTTAATTTAGAGTATGACAATATACCGGTATTGGCGATAACCGCAATGTTTAAAATGAATAGGACTTTTATGATAACATGACGCGTATACTCCAGCGCCAGTTGAGATGGCAGTATTGCACTCGCATCCACTCTGAGCATCCACTCGCGCGCCCGCGCAGCCACTCTGAGAAGAAAGTTGTCTGAGCTAGAGAAAGTAAGTTCGCCAGTATGGGAGTTCTTCGACTTCAAAGAAAACAGCACATTAAAGGGGGTCGTACACCAGACGAGAACCGCAGAGAATTCTTTAAAATTCGAACACATTATTTTCTAGGAGTTTACACACACCATGGACAGTAAAAGAAAGACACACACACACCGACGGCACCATTCAGCGTCTGTCCGCGGCGCCCAGCAATGGCTCGGATTTTCAGGTGAGATTCTCAATTCATTCAGTTAACGGATGCGCTCTGACTGAGTTAAAGTGTTCAGACTGCAGACTTAGCAATTATTGTATTTAATTGTACAGCACAATCATATCATAGTAGCCTACAGACATTATCTTAATTTCATAATGTCCTTAAGCAGAACAATATTGCTGGCCATGAACTGAGAAAGTGCGCGTCCAGTGTGCTTCACGTGGCGCGGCGCAGAGCTGCGCTTCTCGTCCGGTGTGCGCCCCCTTAAACCCAATCTGCAGAATGTGTAGACATCAACCTTTTTACCCATCTCCGTGTCCATCACCCTGCGGATTACGCTATTTTACAGAGAGTAAATTGCGATTATTTTACTAGTCATGAAATGGGAAATGTGACTAACCTGTTAACAGCGGGTTTCTGTTTTCATATTTTTAAATAAAGGTTGATGATTAAATACTCTGTTTTCTTTGCTCGTCTTATTTTCGTATTTTTGTATTTGCACTTGTTTTTTTTTTGTTCAAATCTGCATGACTTGCACCGGCGCAACAATAGGTTTAAGAGCTTTTCAGTTATTCAGGAAACATTCAGACATTCAGTGTTTCGCTCCAGTTTGAAACCAGATATACTTCACATGCTTGTCTTACTTCACAAAAAATTGCAGTAAAATATCGAGAACACAAGAAGTGAAAATGCAAAAAAATTCAAAAAAAGAAAAATTAAATAAAGTAAAAAATAATTTGACTGATTTGACATTTTTTCCCCCATGGTTTCTTAAGATATCGCGATATATCGATATCGTGAATTAATTTGGCCACAATAACCGTGGTGTGAAAAATCTAACATCGTGACAGCCCTAATATATATATATATATATATATATATATATATATATATATATAAATAAATAATAACCCCGTTCATCCTACCTCATTTTTTGTAAATGCAAAGCCGGTGTGTCTTATCTGCAACAAAGTTATCACTGTTTACCAAGATTATAGACATTTCATGACGGCTATTTTAGTGCTGTGTCTAGCGATCCACAGACTTCTTTGAATGTCTTTCAGAACTTTTCAAATTAAAAGCTCTCAATTCATCTCAAAATAAAACATTGCTGCAAAAACGTTGTGGTACTTTTATTTTGAAGGCAAAATCACTAAAGACGAAGTGATTGTGAGTAACTGTTGATGTCATGACAGATCTATTTCAGAACCAGCCGCTATCAAAATAAGCTGGCTGCGGGCGTGGGTCAGATATTATTGCTTGCGGGCCAGTTTTGGTCTGTTGCCGACCCCTGCCCTAGACCACCCTTCTCCATCATTCTTCACACTATTGCAGTAGACGAGTCCGGTATAGGAACTCAATTCAAGGCCCATTACTCGTGGTATGCCCCTTTTTAGGTGAACCATTGTAATCTGGCTAGTGCTCCGTATGTAGTGGTTCCTTAACAGTGCCCCTATACAATGTATTCGTTCACTGTTTAGTTTCCCTCTCTGTGAACCCAGTGTCCTCCCCCTTGACGGAGCTAGCTCTGTCAATAGTCGCTGTGAAGCTAGTAATCCCCCTCGTCAACCCACCACAGGGACTCTTTCCTATGTAGTACTCCCTTCTGCTCCATAGATGTGGTCTCCGTAGTGTTCCTTTCTCAGTGAGAATGAAAATGCTTCCTAACGTTAACCAGGTTTACTCAGGCCTTTTCTGACTATGTTTTTTATTTTATGGCTATGGCTTGAGTGACCTCCCCCTAGAGGTGAGGAGGTCCCCTTGATAGTCCCCATTGCCCTGGGCGAGTTGTGAGTTAGTGTAGCTGCACTTGCTGTTGGCACGCAGAGGACCCCTATTCTGTATTTTGATACATTTTCGAAAGTGATCGACAGAAATGGAACTTCTCGATGTAACCCTCGTTCCCAGATAAAGGAAACGGATATTGTCCCTCCTGACACAACTTGAACTGCCACTGAGGGGTTGAGATGCCGTCTCCTCTGAACAAACCTGAAATATACACCAATAACCTAGATAGTTTTTATTTTACTTCATTATTAAACTTAGTTTTCGGCTAAATGAAAAACGAGTTGTATATAAGTATTCAAATTGCACATAAATCTCTCCCTTTCTCACACACACTCTCTCTCTCCCTCTCTCTCTCTCTCTCTCTCTCTCTCTCTATATATATATATATACACATACATACAGGTGCTGGTCATATAATTAGAATATCATCCAAAAGTTGATTTCAGTAATTCCATTCAGAAAGTGAAACTTGGATATTATATTCATTCATTACACACAGATATTATATTCATTCATTACACACAGACTGATATATTTCAAATGTTTATTTAATTTAATTGTGATTAAAACTGACTGAATGAAAATCCCAAATTCAGTATCTCCGAAAATTAGAATATTACTTAAGACCAATACAAAAAAGGGTTTCAGAAATGTTGGCCAACTGAAAAGTATGAACAAAGTATAAGCATGTACAGCACTCAATACTTAGTTGGGGCTCCTTTTGCCTGAATTACTGCAGCAATGCGGCGTGGCATGGAGTTGATCAGTCTGGCACTGCTCAGGAGTTATGAGAGTCCAGGTTGCTCTGATAGTGGCCTTCAGCTCTTCTGCATTGTTGGGTCTGGCGTATCGCATCTTCCTCTTCACAATACCCCATAGATTTTCTATAGGGTTAACGTCAGGCGAGTTTGCTGGCCAATTAAGAACAGGGATACCATGGTCCTTAAACCATGTACTGGTAGCTTTGGCATTGTGTGCAGGTGCCAAGTCCTGTTGGAAAATGAAATCTGCATCTCCATAAAGTTGGTCAGCAGCAGGAAGCATGAAGTGCTCTAAAACTTCCTGGTAGACCGCTGCATTGGCCGTGGACCGCAGAAAACAGAGTGGACCAACACCAGCACATGACATGGCACCCCAAACCATCACTGACTGTGGAAACTTTACACTGGACTTCAAGCAACGTGGATTCTGTGCCTCTCGTCTCTTCCTCCAGACTCTGGGACCTTGATTTCCAAAGGAAATGCAAAATTTACTTTCATCAGAGAACATAACTTTGGACCACTCAGCAGCAGTCCAGTCCTTTTTGTCTTTATCCCAGGTGAGACACTTCTGACGCTGTCTTGTTCAAGAGTGGGAGCGACAGCTGAAACCCATGTCTTGCATACGTCTGTGTGTGGTGGTTCTTGAAGCACTGACTCCAGCTGCAGACCACTCTTTGTCAATCTCCCCCACATTTTTGAATCGGTTTTGTTTCACAATCTTCTCCAGGGTGCGGTTATCCCTTTTACTTGTACACTTTTTTTCTACCACATCTTTTCCTTCCCTTCGCCTCTATTAATGTGCTTGGACACAGAGCTCTGTGAACAGCCAGCCTCTTTAGCAATGACCTTTTGTGTCTTGCCCTCCTTGTGCAAGATGTCAATGGTCGTCTTTTGGACAGCTTTCAAGTCAGCAGTCTTCCACATGATTGTGTAGCCTACAGAACTAGACTGAGAGACCATTTAAAGGCCTTTGCAGGTGTTTTGAGTTAATTAGCTGATTAGAGTGTGGCACCAGGTGTCTTCATTATTGAACCTTTTCACTATTCTAATTTTTGGAGAGACCGATTTTGGGGTTTTCATTAGTTGTCAGTTATAACCATCAAAATTAAAAGGAATGAACACTTGAAATATATCAGTCTGTGTGTAATGAATGAATTTAATATCCAAGTTTCACTTTTTGAATGGAATTACTGAAATAAATCAACTTTTGATGATATTCTAATTATATGACCAGCACATGTGTGTGTGTGTGTGTGTGTGTGTGTGTGTATATACATATATATATATATATATATATATATATATATACATGCATACATATACATACTAAACAAAATTATAAACGCAACACTTGTATTTGCCGCCATTTTTCACGAGCTGAACTCAAAGATTTAAGACTTTTTCTATGTACACAAGGCATATTTCTCTCAAATATTGTACACAAATCTTTCTAAATCTGTATTAGTGAGCACTTCTCCTTTGCCGAGATAATCCATCCACCTCACAGGTGTGGCATATCAAGATGCTGATTAGATGGCATGATTATTGCACAGGTGTGCCTTAGGCTGGCCACAATTATAAGCCACTCTAAAATGTGCAATGGATGACATGTCCAGTGAGTAAGCTGGCCATGCAAGAACTGGGATGTTTTCAGCTTCCAGGAATTGTGTACAGATCCTTGCAACATGGGGCAGTGCATTATCATGCTGCAACATGAGGTGATTGTCGTGGATGAATGGCACAACAATGGGCCTTAGGATCTTGCACGGTATCTCTGTGCATTCCAAATGCCATCAATAAAATGCACCTGTGTTCGTTGTCCATAACATACGCCTGCGGATACCATAATCCCACTGCCACCATTGTCCACTTAATTCACAACGCTGACATCAGCAAACCGTTCATCCACATGACACCATAAACGCTGTCTGCCATCTGCCCTGTACAGTGAAAACCGGGATTCATCTGTGAAGAGAACACCTCTTCAAAGTGCCAGACGCCATAGAATAAGAGCATTTGCCCACTCGGTTACGACGACGAACTGCAGTCAGTTGATTGCATGAGCATGCAGATGAGCTTCCCTGAGACTGTTGCTGACAGCAGCTGTCCGGGTGGCTGGTCTCAGACGATCTTGGAAGATGCTGGATGTGGAGGTCCTCTGCTGGTGTGGTTACACGTGGTCAGCCAGTGTCATTATAGTAGCCTAGTCTATTGGTTACCGTTTTACTGAATCTATATGATACTTCAATGCAATGTTTGAGTGGTAAATAATAACCATATATCGTCAATATTATAATATCAAGCTACCATAAATAAATCTGCAAATTTGACAAATCGTTTTGCATTATAGCTTGAGGCAAGACAAATAATCATTACCTGATTCATGAAGATAAACGGAGGATAAGACAGCTTCCGTAACATAGTCAGGCAGACAAAAAAACACCCCAGACTACGGGGTGTCATTGGTTGTTGCGTTAAATGTTACCCAGATACAATAGTGCCATTTTGTGATTGGCTAACAACACCAGACGAACAACACCAGAGGAGACGCGCTTGAATTCATGCCTGTTCCACAGTGAGAGCGGCGCGGCCAGAGTTTTGGGCGCTGCGACATATTAAATATATTACAAATAGTTTTTCAGCGTGAGAAATACAATGTGTGGCGGGAGAGCGTGAAAAGACCGAAATGAGTGACTGTCACGCTCACACTGACACTTGACAGCCCTGCGATTTTAAGGAAGTGGTGGTGGTGGTCGAAGTGACGTATATGCCGTAAAGCAGTCGAGTTTTGTAGTTCTCTTTGTTCGCCGGTTACTACCCGAAACCCGAAGTTTAAAAGTACGATTAAAAACGCTACAGACCCCGTCAGGCTATGGCAGACGTGTCATTCAACCTATTGTAAGTCGATGTACCATCACTAGAGACTTGGAAATATATTATGAAGGTTGAAAAGTTAACTGGTGTTACTTTAACGATGAAACTGAATGAAAATTTTAAGGCAGAAACAACGCATTAAGTTAAGGCAGAAACAACAAGCTCATTGAAGTAAAGAATACATGTTGTTAAATTATTAGGATACATCAGGGTTCCAGACTGCGACCAAATTGGTCGCATATGCGACCATTTTTTGAGAATGTGCGAGTTAAAATGTTATATGGTCGCATTTGTGCGAGTGGACGCTTGAGCAACAGAACGCGTTGTATCAGCTGCTGCAGTTCGTAACTTATGTTCAAAATGAACGAGTAGGCTACATCATGAATCCATTTTCCAAACCGTGTTTTTGACTTATTCTGAATCACTACGGTACGCCTATAATAAGTGTTTATATTCTGACTATTTTATCCCGGGGTCGTCTCGGTTGCGGAGTTGCCCAGTGCCTGCGTGACTCGCCATAGACATTAACGGAGAGAAGTTCCGTCTACAATGTTCTTCCGCAAGACACGTGCAGTTTATTTATTGACGAACGTAGACGTCACGCGCATTGCACACTGATGGTGAAACGCGCCAATTACGAATTCACGAATTAAGGCATATAAAAATGATAAAAATGATCTCACGAAACACAGAGTCCCTTCCTCCTACGTCTTTTCAGCGGTTATATTTTCCTCCGTCGAGCGATTACTCTCATGATCGATTGCTCGACAGAGGAAAAGGAAATTATTATAAAATGCAGAAGGTAAGGAGTGTGAGATTTCTGCTTTTTGTTACAACTATAAGCTTTGATAACGATAAATCTGTATCAGTATCTCTAATCTTTTAAAATGTAATGCATACATTTGAATGTTTAATGATTTTTAAAAGATAGAAAGATGATAATAGATAGATAGATAGATAGATAGATAGATAGATAGATAGATAGATAGATTATGATTCAAATGTAAATAGATAGATTGTATATAATTCAAATGTAAAATGCTTAAAATTACAGATTAAATTACTGTCCAAAATCCATGAAAATCCTGAAATTTGGCAAGTATAATTAATATATTACAGGTATTTCTGCTGCAACCCAGAAAGCCTTTGCTAGCCTTGTTCCATTAAAACCACTATTCATCAGCATGCATTGATTAATCCCATGGCATGTAGCAAAAAAAAAAAAAAGGTGCGACCAAATCATATGCTGGTGTGACCAACTGAGAAAGTTGGTAGCACCAGTGCAACCAGTGGAAAAGTTAGTCTGGAGCCCTGTACATAGAAAACTTAAGCATTGGTGTTTTGTTACAGACTCAAAATATGAGTGTGAAAAAATAAAACTAGTTTTTTTGAGAAAAAATATCGTTCAGGAACCGGTATTGAAGTCAAGGTATCGGTATCAGTATATTTATTTATTTATTTAAGGTTACCCTGTTGTAGAAATTTAAAGATTTAATAACTCTTTAATAACGGGGTCAATTCAAATATACATTAAATATTGAAGAACAGGTTAAGTAAAAAGAGGGGTTTTTTTTCCCCTCAAGCTATGGACATAATTTCAGTAACTTGCACAGTTTTTTTTTTCAACAACCATTTAAAGTTCATTTAGGTTTATCGAGCTATAACTAGAAGTAAAGAGGAAGAGTATCAGTTCACGTGCGTCACCAAAGCAATTGAACGCAACCTGAAAATTTCAGACAAATGTTTTCAGTTATCGAAATCAGTGAATTTCTAAGTTGCAATGTTTCATGGTGTCTGTTTCTGTGCCCTGTTAATCAAATCAAGTCTATGGTACAGCAATTATAATTTACCAAAATTGTTTGTCACAGGACAGGTCCTAGTCTAATCAGATTTAAAGTACTTTTTTGTGGTGTTCAGGTGTGTCCAGAGGTGTGGGCTTCATCCGATTTGACCGGCGCGTTGAGGCTGAGGAGGCCATTAAAGGTCTCAATGGACAGAAACCACCAGGTGCCACCGAGCCAATCACAGTGAAATTTGCCAACAACCCCAGTCAGAAAAGCAGCCAGGCGCTGCTGTCTCACCTGTACCAGTCGCCCAACAGACGATACCCAGGACCGCTGGCGCAGCAGGCCCAGAGATTCAGGTACTCGCACACTGGTTCAGGTTCACTGCACTGGTGCTGACTTTAACCTGAATGCGATTTCATTTTATGTGTGTGCATGTGTTTCAGGCTGGATAATCTCCTCAACATGGCATATGGAGTCAAGAGGTATGTTACTTTCTGCCGCTGCTTGTGGGAAATCTATTAAAGCAATGTTTTAGTCTGGAGCTCTGCCACAGTAAAATCACTATGTCTACTTTTATAGTATCATATACATTTGTAGATCATGATAACCACAGGTTATACCATGGCAAAAAAGTAACAATATGGTTTCTAACTTTTTATTTTCCTTGAAAGTTACACTTGGTCAACGTTGCTTTAAGAGAAAAAAAATCAAAAGTTGCATTACTGTATATGTCACATTTTATTATTTCTGGATATAATAATGTAAAACACCGGTGAAAACAAATACGTTTACAGTATTTATAATGGTTTATAAAGATTTTAAGTTCCCTCCTCTCCAAAACAAGTTCTTTTTAAAATGACCTGTGTTTGCGAAATGGATAGCGCATTAAACTTGGGCTCACATACTTATCTCATTCAGCACAAATGAAAATGTGCGCTTTGCAATTGTTTTACATGCTTGACATTTAATTGCATTATTTAAGCTGCTGTGGAATATAAGTTGCAGCAAAGTTTCAGATGATAAAATACTGTAACTTTCCTTCTGGTGTATTGTTTCTATAAAACTATGGTATTTCTATCATGACAACCCTCGGGAGAGATTAGCATGGTAATGGGTATTTGGTACAAATATGTATTTGGTCTTGGCGGAATAGATCTGCTGCAGAGATCTAAAGTACAGAGACTTGCTACTGCCAATACGTTCACAGACATTACTGTGAGCATGTAAGACAAGCAGGAGGTAAGACATGAGAAAAGTGCAGAGCCCTTCCCCACACAATTTTTTTCCCCCAGATAGTTAAAGGCTGTAAAGCTAAGGCCAATAAAGCTGCACAGTTGTGTAGCTTTTCCCAGTCGCTTTAGATTTTGAGTTTGGAGCACAGTTGTGCAACAGCTGAAAGAGTCTATTGCTATACATTTGTAAAGCAACTTTACACCCTACACAGTTGCACAGGTTAAGAAATAAACAATACAACCTTATACACACCTGCTGCTGAGTGAGAGGACAGGCTACTGTATAGCCAGATATGCATGTCTGTACATAGAATGAAATATATGTAATATAATGTGTATTTCCATCACAGGGTTGGTCTTAAATTTAATGAAATGAGAGTAAAACTGAGGTTTTGATTGTAGGCTCTCCCGTCTCATCTTGCTTTCCTGATCATTTGGGTTTTTTTATCCCTAAAGACTGAGAATCATGTAAAGAGTTTAGGGGTAATCATGGACTCATCACTTAACTTTAAGAAAAAGATTTGTGCTGTTGTCAAAGGAAGCTTTTTTAACCTGAGATCAATTGCTAAAGTAAAGCATTTTTTATCTAGTGAGGATTTAGAAATTGTAGTTCATTCTTTTATTACATCTAAGCTTGACTGCTGCAATTCTCTATATATCGGTCTCCCCCAGACTCTGCAGGTACTGCAATCCCTACATTGGCTTCCGGTCAAATTTAGGATTGATTTTAAAATTCTCTTGTTTGTTTACAAGGCATTGTCAGGCCTTGCCCCCCAGTACATCAGCTATCTTATAGTTCCTTACCCTCCTTTCAGAGTTCTCAGGTCTTTCGATCAACGACTTTTAAAGGTACCTCGTTGTAATATAAAATCAAAAGGAGATTGTGCTTTCGCCCTGTTAGCTCCCAAACTTTGGAATAGTCTCTATGTAAGGTCAGCTCCATCGATTACAACTTTTAAGTCTTATTTAAAAACTTATTGATTTTCTTTAGCTTTTGAATAAAGTTTGTCTGTTATGTTGTATGACTTTAATGTTATTATTCTGTAAAGCACTTTGGGGCAACTTCTGTTGTTTAAAAAATGTGCTATATAAATAAAGTTGCTTGCTTGCTTGCTTAAATTTCATTCAGAGTGGCATTAAAAAGTCTTAAATTTAACTTGTTTATATCTGTAGACACCCTGATTGCGCTGCGCACACACAGAAACATTCAAGTCACCTTCATTTATATAGCGCTTCTCAGGGTTTTCTGTTAGAATGGTGTTGTGTTAGCGGCCCCTAAGTTAATAACTAATGATCGTTGCGACGGAAGTGAATCAATCAAAACTAACTTTAGCTGGACAATAACTTTATTCTAGAGCTGCTGTAAAGCCTAAACAATCTCGGTTTCATTTAATTTCCTATTATCACTATTAAAGCTGCTTTGAAACAGTCCATATTGTTAATAGAAAGGAACATGTTGCCCATTACTGAACAGCTACTTGGCAGCGTACTACTGTACCATAGAAAATGATCTTCATTTTAGCTGAAATACTGTTTTTGTTTGTTTTTGGCAGTAGATTCTCACCCATGTCCATTGATGGGGTCACCAGCCTGGCGGGCATCAATCTTCCGGGTCACGCTGGTACGGGCTGGTGCATTTTTGTGTATAATCTGGCGCCAGACGCCGACGAGAACGTCCTCTGGCAGATGTTTGGCCCATTTGGCGCTGTGACTAACGTAAAGGTCATACGAGACTTCAACACAAACAAGTGCAAAGGATTTGGCTTTGTGACCATGACAAATTACGACGAGGCTGCTGTTGCAATCGCCAGTTTGAATGGGTATCGGCTCGGGGACAGAGTTTTACAGGTCTCGTTCAAGACAAACAAAACACACAAGGCCTGAATGAGTGAAGACGCAAACATGACTCTAATGACAGGAAATATTTCATGTATTTTTTTTCTTTTCTTAAAAGTTTACTTTTTAAAACATACGTTTAAAATATACGTTTAAAGATTTAATTAGAATAACAGCTGACTGTTAAGTGTGTTTGTTTTGGTGTGTAATGTGGATGGTGACCTTCGTGATACTGAGATGGAGAGCGTTCCCATGTTGGTGTTCCCATCTCTCCTCATCAGCTTCTGCGGTGCAATCCACTGCATAATGTACATGCATGAATCTTTAGTTAGGCCATTTCAGTTTTCTTTGTGCTAATGACTATCTTTATGTTAAATATTTAAATGACTATCTTTATGTTAAATATTTAAATAAGTATAAAACAAGATGTACATGTTCTTTTGTGTTTAAAATAATTTGGGTTTTTTTGTTTTTATTGTTCAGTACATCAATAAATGCGTTAAAGGGAAAACATTCTGTATTTTGTTTAATGCAACTTATGTTTATTTTATTGTACCTATTAGGGCTGCACAATTTAGGGAAAATCCAATTGTGTTTAATTAAAAAATTGTGATTTACAATTTTAAAAGGTGTTTTTTTTATATCAATAATAGTGATATTATTATTACTAAATAAAAATGAACAAAATAAGAAATTACTATTCTAATTCACTGTAAAATAGAGTATTTAAAAAAAGATCGAACAGTACAACTTCAAAATTACAATAGTATTTTTTACAATACTATCAATTTTAAAAAAAAATATTTTTTTCATTTTCAAAGGTTAAACCATCAAGCTTTTTGGTGGAAAACTGCAGGGAGCCCTTAAAGCTGCTTCCATTTTTTCTGACATAATCAAGTCAGCTAGTGTGATGTTTAACTTTATAAATGAACGTTAAAAAGGTGTGTGAACTCGCAAGTACGATGTCAGGCACTGTAATTTGCTGTGGCCCCCTTCCTGTTCGCTGGAGTGATGAGATAGTTAGTAGACTGTCCTCACTCAATGGCTGGCTGTCTAAGTGGTGTCCACAAAATATAGAATTCATAGACAATTGGAAGTCTATGAATTTTTGGGGCAGACCTGACCTGTTGAAAAGAGATTGTATTCATCCCTCCTGGGATGGCGCTGCTCTTCTCTCTAGTAATATGGCACATAGTCTTAGAGCTCAAACATGACAATCTGGGGCTCAGGTCAGGGAGCGGACAAACTGGCTAAACCGACCGTCTGCTAGCGGCCTCGCGTCACCAAGGTCAGATAAATCCCATCACATAGAGGCTCTTTCACCTAGATATTATCATATAGAGACTGTGTCTGTTCCCCAAATTAGGACATATAAAACACTTCCAAACCCATTTAAGGGTAAAAATTTAATTGATGTTCAACAAATAAAAAAACAGATATAATACAGATGAACAAATGATAAAGCTTGGTTTGCTGAATATTCGATAGCTTACTTTAAAAGCACTTATTGTTAATGATATGATTCCAGATTATAACCTAGGCGTGTTGTTTTTGACAGAAACCTGGCTAAAACCACCCCCCAAGATTACTGTTAGAAATACGAGCCTTGTCTGAAAGGAAAAGGGGGTGGTGTTGCTGTAATCTATAGCAGTGGTTCTCAACTCCAGTCCTCGGGACCCACTGCGCTGCACATTTTTTATGTCTCCTTATTTAACACACCTGATTCAGATCACCAGCTCGTTAGGAGAGACTCCTTGAACTGAACTGAATGTGTCAGATAAGAGAGACACAAAATGTGCAGAGCAGTGGGTCCCGATGACTGGGGTTGAGAACCACTGATCTATAGTAATATCTTCAGAATTGCTGAAAATTCTAGTTTCAAATATAATTATTTTGAAGTGTTAGTGCTTAATGTATCTAGTGTAAATGATAAATCGTGTTTGACGTGTGCTGGCTACTGTATATAGGTCACCAGGGCACCATACAGATTTTCTATCAGAGTTAGTACTGGCTGCAGATAAAGTCCTAATTGTTGGTGATTTTAATATACATGTAGATAATGAAAAAGATGCATTGGGATTGGCATTTAAAGACATTTTTAACTCTATTGGAGTTAGACAACACGTGTCAGGACCTACTCATTGTCGTAATCATACTCTAGATCTAATATTATAACATGGAATCAACGTTGATGCCATGGAAATTCTACAGCAGTGCGATGACATCAGATCATTATTTAGTCTTGTGTAAACTTCATTTAGCCAAGGCTGCAAAGCCGACTCCGTGTTACAAATATGTTAGAACCATCACTTCTGCCACTGAAGATCGCTTTATTGATAATCTTCCTGATCAGTTTCATCATCTCATCATCCCAGGTAGCTTAGAAGAACTCAATTTTGTGACAGAAACTTTTGACTCTCTCTTTACCAGCACTTTAGACACAGTTGCTCCTTTGCGCTTAAAGAAGATTAAAGAAAATAATCCAACGCCGTGGTACAACGAGCACACCCGGGCCCTTAAGAGATCGGCCAGAAAAAGGGAGCGAAACTTGAAGAAAACTAAACTAAACGTTTTTTGAATTTCGGGGAGAGATCACGATTGCGTACAGAAATGCCTTAACTGCTAGATCAGCTTATTTTTCGACTCTTAAAAAGAAAGTAAACAAAACCCTAGGTATTTATTTGATATAGTGGCTAAATTGACAAATAAAGCTTCTACTTCTGAAGTTTCCAATGAGCACAGGAGTAATGACTTTATGAACTTCTTTACTTAAAAAATTGATAATATTAGAGAGAAAATTATAACTATGCAACCGTCTACTACAGTATCGCATCAGGCAGTGCAGTGTAGTCTCCCTGAGGAAAAATTCTATTCATTCCTTGCTATAGGAGAGGAAGAATTTTCTAAACTTGTTAAATCATCTAAATCAACATGTATGTTGGACCCTTTACCGACTAAACTACTGAAAGAAATGCTTCCAGAGGTCATAGATCCTCTTCTTAATTTCATTAATTCATCTTCACTATTATTGAACTGCTTGTTAAAAAAATGCAACTTGATCCTACAGAATCAGTCAATTACAGGCCGATCTCGAATCTACCTTTTCTGTCAAAGATAATAGAAAAGGGAGTATCCTCACAATTATTTTCCTTTTTCGAAAGAAATGATATCTGCAAGGTTTTCCAGTCAGGATTTATACCGTATCATAGTACTGAGACAGCTCTCATTAGAGTCTCAAATGATTTGCTCTTGTCATCTGATCATGGTTGTATCTCTCTATTAGTGTTACTCGATCTTAGTGCTGTATTTTAGACTATTGACCACAACATTCTTTTAAATACTCAAATTATGTTGGCATTAGTGAAATTGCATTAGCATGGTTTAAATCATATTTTTCTGACCGTTATCAGTCTGTAGCAGTAAATTAAGAGATGTCTTATCGATCACAAGTTCAGTATGGAGTACCACAAGGCTCAGTACTAGGACCGTTGCTGTTCACTCTGTACATGCTACCCTTGGGGAGATATCATTAGGAAGCATGGGATTAGTTTTAACTGTTATGCCAATGATACTCAGCTATATATCTAAGCGCCCCGACGAAACTTGCCAATTCAAGAAATTAACGGAATGCATAGCTGATATAAAAATGTTGATGACTAGTAATTTACTGTTACTTAATACTGCAAAAACAGAGTTCCTAATGATTGGACCAAAAACTTCCTCACGTACTAACCTAGAATACGGTCTAACAATTGATGGCTGCTCTGTCAAATCTTCGTCGTCGGTTAGGAACCTGGGTGTGCTCTTTGATACCAATATTTCATTTGAAAGCAACGTTTCTAGCATATGTAAAACCGAATTCTTCCATTTTAAAAATATATCTAAATTATGACATATGCTTTCAATGAAAAATGCGGGACAGTTAGTTCATGCATTCATGACCTCAAGGCTAGATTATTGTTATAATCTTATGGGTGGTCGCACTGCACGCATAAACTACAGCTGGTCCAAAATGCAGCCGCTAGAGTTCTTACTAGAACCAGGAAGTATGACCATATTAGCCTGGTTCTGTCAACACTGCATTGGCTCCCTATTAAACATTGTATACATTTTAAAATATTGCTGATTACTTACAAAGTACTAAATGGTTTTGCTCCCAGTAATTGAGCGAGCTCTTTATGAATTCTCGAGAATATTGAACCCTTTATTTTAAAACGCAGTGCAGCGAGCATAGAGCAGAGCGTCTAGCTTGCCGTTGGCTGTGCTGCCAATCAGGGTGCTTTCGGCCGGAGTGCATCAGAACGCGCCAGAAGGGACGTGGCTTATGACTATATAAGCCTGGCCAGCTTGCCATGGAGTCAGATTTAATGACCTTCAGCAGAACTTCAAATTGTTGATTTCTCCAGAGATCTCGCCGTCGAAGTGCACCTTGCAGCGGAACGCGCGACCTGCCAGCTAAGCAGAGTCAGAGAACCGGCACCGCCTCCCTGAATTCGCCGTTAACTTGCAGCTATCCGGCGAGAGAAGCTATATCCTTTAGGGCTGCACAAATTGGGGAAAAAGTCATATTGCGATTATTGAGGTCAATATTGCGATTGAGATGGCGAATGCGATATAATAAACAAATGGTTTCATGAGTCAACTTGCTTGGTTCTCAAGGAAAATGCACACACAGATTAGTGATAATGCTGAAATGTGTATTTCTCAACTCAAACTAGCAACAACAACTAAGTGATTGATAATACCTATAATGATCAATATGCCAGTGATGATTGGATAAAAATGCCCCCCCCCCACACACACACTTTTGAACATTAATTCTGGCCATCCAACATTTCAGTGATTCCGTCATTACAATTGAAAGCTATACATTTTTTAAAAACATTTATTAGGCTTCAAAAACTAGAACAACTTCCTGTCTAACAGGTAGGATATATACAGAAGTTGTATAAAAAGTTATCAAACAGTCTATGCTGCATAAATTTCAAATTATATATAGACTAATCCTTATTAAAGTTACAAAAGTTCTTTAGTCTAGATTAGTGAGTGTTTTCTCTGTTCCCTTTGTTCTTTGATTAACTTTAATGACAGAGATAATTAGTGGCTACTGTGTACTATCCCTTTAAGACCAGCTGCTGACATAGACACAGATCTCACACGCGCCTCATTCTCTCACGAGTCACAACTCTACATTCATCATAAGACTGCTGTTATGTTATGACGATACTCGACAAAAAGACATTTTGGCATAATTGTGTGTTATTGTTCGTTCAAGCACAAAAGTGAACTGTATTCTGGCGTGCTGTCTTATGCGCACGCATGATATTGGCGCGTGTCTTTCTGTGAGTCACAGTCAGGACATTCACAGGCAACGCGCTCTTTCTTTTTTTTTTTGTCTTGTCATGCATTAATGGTTAAAAAGCATTTGCATGAAAAAGAGCGGGATCCTGTAACACTTGTCAAATGATGACAAAAATTAACAGATGCTGTTAATTGTGTTAATAGCCCTAATTTGTTTTGGTTATTTCATATAAAATCACAGCATTTTGCGTCATATAATCACATAGGCTTGACATTGCGATTGCGATATGATTAATCGTGCAGCACTACTTATAAAAGCTTTTCAGCGTGCCTGCCGTCGCGACACCTGATCTAAAGGAGAAATTAACGAGGGTGTTTTTTCAAATGCCTCTCATCGACTATACTATGTGCGGAGCCTCTCTGCATGACGGAGACAGTCACAGCGACTGCGTTATCAACCAGGGCGGCTGCCTACACTGTGACAGCCTGACGACAGCCGTTCGCTCGCTGCTTCTGAGGGAGAGAAATGGCCGAGCTCGACACCAGACCCCGCACTTCAGTCTCAGGCCAGCTGTGATGGAGCCAAGCTGCATCAACCCTGAACACCATGGCCGTTTTACAAGTGTATCAGGCCAGACTCCTTCGTGCTATGGACGAGACTGGACCAAATCCAGAGGCGTTTGGGGATCTGCGCAGCGCTGCGGATTTAGCCCTGAGAGCCACCAAGTCAACCGCCCAGGCTATCGGCAGCTATCGGCTATTGGCTAGCTTTATTGTGTTAGAGCTCCATATTTTGCTGAACTTGACCAAGATTAAGGACGCTGGGAGAACGGCTTTCCTGGACGTTTTCCTGGATCTCCAACACCGGCCTCTTCGGGCCAGCGGTTATGGGTTTCTCTGAGAGGTTTTGAGTCCCGCTGCGGCCGGACTGCCCTCAAAGAGCGCTCGTGCAAATCTCACAGTTCCCATTTCGCTTCAGGTGACTATAGGTGCTCTTACTGCAGGAAATTGGTTTTCAAGCACGCACCCCTGCAAACAAATGCTGTTTTTACAGCGAGCCAAAAAAAGCACAAAAAGAGCACTTTTCTGTCTATCCCCCCATCAAGATCGCCCAGTTGGCCCGCTGTATCTGATGGCCTCATAATCGTCAGTTCTCCAACTGGGTCTACTGCACATGTGCCCCTTGCAGCTCTGGCTGAAGCACCGAGTGCCGGCACGAGTGTGGCGCTCTTGCCAGCTGCGTATCGAAGTGGACAACAAACGTGTCAGAGCTCTAGCTCTGTGGAAACGGCCTGACTGGTACCAGTCAGGGGTGGACATGGGAGTGGTCTAAAGGAGGAAAGTGGTAACGGCAGATGCCTCCCAACCTGGGTTGGGGTACCCTGTGCGAGAACAGACCAATCTCCGGCCTCTTGTCGAACCCGGAGAAGCGCCTGCATATCAACTGCCTCGAAATGAGAGCAGTTTGCTTGGCTCTGAGGTTCTTCCTCCCAGAACTAAGTGGACACCACGTCCTGGTCCGCAATGACATGTCAGTGGTGTCCTACATAAACCACCAGGGTGGCCTAAGGTCAGCTAATCTGAACAGTATGGCCAGACTCCTCCTCCTTTGGCCCAATGCCAACCTGCGCTCGCTGAGAGCGGTGCATGTGCCGGGCATCCAAAACCAGGGTGGGAATATGTTGTCAGGGGACAACGTCAACCCAGGGGAATGGTCTCTCCACCAACAGGTGGCTCGAATGATTTGGAGCACCTTCGGCAGGGCAGAGGTCGACCTCTTCGCCTCAAAAGGCAACGCTCTCTGCTCAATATTCTTTTCGAGGAAGAGGGACACGTTGGCCCACAATTGGCCCAACCTCCTATTTGCGTTCCCTCCAGTCTCGATGATGCGTCGTCACCTTCATTTATAAAATGCTTTTAACAGTATGGATTGTTTCAAAGCAGCTTTACAGTGATAATAGAAATTACCGTAACAGATTGTTTATGCTTTACCACAGCTCTAGGATAAAGTTATTGTCCAGCTAAAGTTAGTTTTGATTGATTCACTTCCTTTGCAAAGATGATTAGTTATTAATTTAGGGGCCGCTAACACGACACCGTTCTAACAGAAAAACCCTTAACACGCTCCGGCCGCCCATCCGCATAAAACAGTACGTTTATGACGATGTCCTAAAAACAAAAAAGGTTTTTGCCTTTGCGCTTTTGAAAAGTTTGGCATACAGATGACATCTTTGGCAACTTTTGAAAAGAAACTCATGCCTACCTATAGACTGAACACTTAATACACATGCATATGATGTCAGTTTTTACAAATTACAAAACTTAAAAAGTTTACATGGAAACGATAATGGTATAGTTTTCAAAAACTTGCACTTTGAAACACATTTTCAAGTTTGCATTTTCATACATATTTATATGTATACATATTAAAACCCGGTTAGTCCCAGTCCTTGATTCTGATTGGTCAATAGCTGTTTTATTCACGATAAAACACCGCTGTGACTGCTTCACCCAATAGTTCTATGTATCACACACCATAACACATAACACCCCTAGCAACCACTCTTATCAATGTAAACATACGTTTGTTCTCATTGATATTGTTCATTGAAGCTAATAGAGTACAGTATTGTGAGAGATATAGAGTGAGTGTACCTGCATTTAGAGTAGATATTTTTAAGTATATTAAAGATTATTATAAACCTATATTTATAATATAATCCTATATTTATAATAAAAATTCTGTTGAATGTCCGCAGCGATATCTTGTCTTTTTAACAGTTAATGGGTTTCCCTGTGCCCTGACATTTATCAGTTACGTTTTGCTTCTTCGTGTTTACAAGTTTCATTCCTTTCAATATAAAAGTCTTCTCTATTGACTGACTGACTCATAAAGAAAGTCTTTGCCACCATCTAATGGCGAAATAATGTAACTTCTGTTGCTGTTTACAGTCAGGGACTATTTTTTCCAGCGGAAGGCTTTTAGTGATTTTACTACATGAAAGTTCATGAAGTCACGGCTGAAGGGGTTGCAGGCACTCCGCTTCGCGTCGTGCTTAACAACTTATTCACGATACATCACAGCCTCTCATACCTTATTGCTTACATATATTAGGGCTGTCAAAATGAACCCATGTTATTTGTTTTTTTTAAGTTTAACGCATTAAAAATATTTAACAATGTAGCATCAGTTTCTTTTTTCTTCATCCTTTGGCTGTTAAATTATATTTACATTTAGTCATTTAGCAGACGCTTTTATCCAAAGCGACTTACATTATATGATCTCGCTATCATTCATTCAACTGCTATTAATCCATTAAAGAACAATAAGACGCAAAAAAAGGAACAAATCTATACTGGCACACTTTCTGTGAATCTCCTGTCTGTGTGACAGAAATTGCGCTGGCCGCATTGCGTTCTCTTTTGCACTTGAACGGACAAAAACACACAAGTATGCCAAAATGCCTGCTTTGTCGAGTATTCTCTTAAATTAGCTAAATAAAGGCTTAAATAAAAGAGTTGTGAGAAAATCGGATGCATGTCAGATCCGCATCATGTGCGGCAGGTCTTAAAGTGACAGCAGCCTATTAAATCTGCTGCTGTGTTGTTATTAATGTTAATCAAAGAGCTAAAGACAAGGAAAAAATCGAAAATCGAGCCGACGTCACGGTTACGTCACTTGCAGCTGCGTGGTGGCAGAAAAACTGCGGAAACAAACATCTATGAGTGAATCGGGCGAGACTCCCCACAAAAATATCTTCTTGTGCTGTTGGATGTCAGAATAGGAATTCCAAAAAAGATGACCTATATTTTTATAGGATACTGTCGTCATCATCAGTCATTCCGTATTTATTCATTCCATATATATTCAATCATTTCATGAACAGGACAGTAATATTATATGTGAGATATGATATTTACTGTACATTATGACTGAGCACAAACTGATAAACCTTGGGGCCACATAATGTTATTGGTGTTGCAACTTAATGACTGAGGTTGTCTTTCAGGGGAGGCATCTATGGATCCAGAAAGTCTGCACTGGGCAGCAAGAGGTTTTCTTTCAGCTCAATCAGAAACAAAGCTCGGCAGTTCCTTTTCTTTATTGGTCTGACCACCTGTTACTGGTCTGTTTTTGATTAGGGAGGAGGACCTTGCAGCATACGGTGCAATCCTTCATATCCCACACTTCAAAAAAGGCAAGAAACAGCTCTTTGCTCATGAAGTTGACACATCAAGAAGACTGTCAAATGTGAGAATACATGTGGAAAGTATCATTGGTCAATGGAAGAAATTCAAAATTTGAACATCTGTAATTCCATTTACTCGGGTAGATATTCTGGATGATATGGGAATAGTATGCGGGGCATTAACAAATCTTTGCAAAAGAGTAGTGCCTAAAAGATAGATACTCTAACAAGCAAGCCAATCATTTGTAATCTGAAAAAGAAGCCAACGAGATGGGTGCTACACATGGTACATTTCCAGGGTTTCATTGTGGGTTAACTGTGGGATGGTTTTCTCTTTATGCATGAATTATTTTAATTGTTTTTGATTGACTGAATATTTAAATGAAATGAGTCCTGCATTGACATTTTACAGGGCATTTTAAGTTCTAAAATTGTCTATTTCATGTTTCATGAATATACAAAAAAAAAATTATACTCACACTTGTTTCTGTTCTCATCACATTGCTGTAGTTGAACCCACTAGTCAGTCTTTGAATATTGTTTTACTATAGTCAATACAAGTCAGCTGTAGAACAAATATACACAGATAAGATGACCACTAATCTAAAGTTGTGAATTGTAAAGAAACAATGTACATATATTTGCTTTTAACTTTTTACATTATGTCCATGTGGAGCTATATTACCCTTTAGGTATTACACTGTTTACAAAGCCACTTAGAAGACCTTTGATCTGAACACACTTGTAATGGAAATTACTTTTGCACTTAGCACAGTGAATCATCTTGCCATAGTCTGGACTGTTGCAGTGTGTGTTCATCTACGATGCTGGGATCCATGCTCAGGGTCAACAGCTCTGGCAGTAGATGGTTGAAGAAGAGTTGTTCAGCCTTGGGCATGGCTTTCAGCAGCAAGTCTGCATCTCTCACAATATGATTGATGACCATGACCTGTTTGGTCCAAACTACATAGTCATTGTAGTGGACATCACACACAAAAATCTGCTGCTGGACCTGGTACGGGTGGTTCCTCTTCAGCTGCCCAGTTTTGTCAAGACAGAACTGGGGGTCTTCATTAATAATAATAATAATACATTTTATTTAGAAAAGTGTCTTTCAAGGTACCCAAGGACACTGTACAAATAAGTAAAATCAAAGAATTAAAAAGAACTACTAAAACACAATACAGCTAAATCCTTGATTAAATTCACCGATAGTACGAACAGTACAAACAAAAGCCCATTAAAGGTTAATAAAAACAGAGATAGCATAAACGCCCTCAAAGGTCATACAGGAGTATACTGAGCACAAGTCGAATATTAAGTCTAGAAAAAATAATCATGGAAAGTGTGTAAATTGAAATCAAGGGACTGACAGGAAAGCTAAGTGAAAAAGGTATGTTTTTAACTTAGTTTTAAAAATGGATATACTTGTGCTTTGGCGCATCTCAAGCGGCAAGGCATTCCACAGTTTTGGACCTGCCACACTGAATGCCCTGTCACCCATGGAGCGAAGCCGAGATGCGGGGATTGCTAAGAGACATGTATCAGTAGAGCGAAGGGTGCGAGATGGCATGCAGGGGATGTGGAGTTCTGAGAGGTAGGATGGTGCCTAGTTATGTAGGGATTTATAAACAAGGAGAAGGATTTTATAATGAATGCGGTAATGGACAGGAAGCCAATGCAACTGCTGCAACATACTGCAGCCTATTTAAGGTCTTTTCTGAAATGCCGTAAAGTAGAGCATTGCAGTAGTCTAGCCTGGATGTAATAAATGCATGTATAAATGTTTCTGCTGCAGATGAGTTGAGAGAAGGGCGAAGTTTGGAGATACTTTAAAGGTGGAAGAAAGATGTTCTAGTGATATTTTTAATGTGTGACTCAAAAGAAAGAGTAGGATCAAAGATTACGCCCAGATTTCTAACTTCAGCAGAGGTTTTAGTGAAATAGCCTGGGATAGATAGCTTTAGATTTTCAAGTTTATTTTTAAGATATTAGGGGTGGAAATAAGAATAGCTTCTGTCTTATCTTGATTTAGTTTTAGAAAATTTTGAGTCATCCAAAAACTTAATCTCCAGTGTTCCCCTCCCAAAACATGAACAGTTTACAATCCCATCAGGTGATGCACCATGATGTAAGTGGTCTGGGCGAACAACAAGACCAGAGAGTGTAGCAAAGAAATTAGTGTGACCTTTACTTATTTCTTCTATGTAGCATTTCCTTGCTGTATCCTCTATTTGTTTCCCACAGAATACGGCCGGTACTTGTAGATCCTCTGTCTTGTAATGCATGATGTTTTTAATATCATTGTTTGTAGGCTCTCCAGCTTTGCACAAATGATGCAAGATTGTGCTTGTTATTCTGCTTGCTCTATGTGTGTGCCAGGCCCTGCATTTTGATTGCTCCCTGGTAGTAAACTCGAGAGCTTCACTCTGATCTGAAGTAAGCTTCTTTCTATGTCTCTGAAACAGGCTTGTGCAAAATTCAGAATTTCAGAATTGGCCTCCATTCAATTCACGAATTGGAATTTGAATTGAATTGACTCCGCTCCACAGGAAGTTGAATTTGAATTGGAATGACAGGAAGTGGAATTAAATTCATGGCAATTCAAAGAAATTCTACACAGTCAGACATAGGGTGACCACCATCAAACAAACCAAATGTGGGACGATGTGGGACATGTTACCAACACTAAAACATAACCTGAAACTGTTATATAATGTCCATTTAACTTAATAAAAACGCTGTATTCTGCATTTCAGCTGATAAAAATACTTTGTTATTTAGTCCCTTCCAGACAACACAATTACATCACCAATGTAACATAACATGTCTTTATTTTACTTGCCATTTAAATTCAACATCACTGAGCAAGGCAGCATGCATTATGCGGATCACTATTTTTGAAACAGTTCTGACTAAGTCCAACTAAAATCCAACAAAATGAATAATGAACAAATAAAATATAAAACAACATGAAATTAGTTTATTGACAGCCTTATGTATTAAGAATATATTACACCAAACACTTTCATATTTTTAGAAAGGATGTGAACTAAAACAACTACAGCAGGCAATAAATGGATAAATTCTGTGAAATTAAAATTTTAATTTACGGAATTATCCATTTGTTTTCTGACAGGGAACACATGGAACGAATCACCGCTCCACATTTTGATTAACAAGCTACTAGTGACCGTATTTACTCCTTTCTTTTCAACCATTGGATATGATTTTAAAAACAGCTGTTGTATTTGTAGTTCTGACGAAGCGCTGTTAAATATAGGTGAAAAACTACGCGCAAAATTAATAAATAAAATGCTTTCTTAAAAAGGTAAAAGAACGCATGCACATTTTCTTAATATGATAATTAAAAACAAACAGACTGATAAAAATGCGGGACATTTTCTCAATATGCGACGTGCGGGACAAGGGGTAAAAAACTTCTGTGCGGTGCAACACAAAGCATGACGGGTGGTCACCCTACTCACACAACAGAGAGAATATGTTGAATCTCACATTCAGCGTTAGGAAGGTTACTTTGGAAATGTAATTGCTTACTGTTATAAGTTACCCATTATAAATGTGGTTTGGCTTATTTTATTTGGATTACTTTATCAATGTAAATCAATTTCCTGTTAATTTGATTAGTAACTAATTAAATTACACATTTTACCTCAGTAATACAACGAAATACAATTACATTCATTTTGTAATTCAATAACATAATTTATATGTTATATATATATATATATATATATATGTATATATATATATATATATATATATATATATATATACATATATTATATATATAAACAAATGTCCACCTAAAATTGTTTTTTCTTCTAAAGATTTACTAAAGTAATTCTGGGAGTCATGTTCTATCATGTTCTGAGTCATGTTCTATCATGTTCCACAAAATTACAATTACAATAAATCAAACTTAATTATTTGTTCTGTGACTAGAGCTTTTAACATTCTTTGCTGGGGGGAAATATTTCCTGTTAATGTAATCTGTACAAGTAGTTCAAACTAATATCATTTATAGAATATGTAATGCAATCATATCTGATATATACTGTAAAGCTTCATTGTTAAACACTTCACTTAAAATATCTATATTAATTTCTTAGAATTTGTTTTGAATTGCAATTCTGCTTCCTTTAATTCAAATTCGAATTGTAATTCTAGATCCTGTTGTTGACATAAATTCAAATTCAATTCAATTACAAGAATTGAATTGGAATTTAGGAGTCATTCACAATTCAATTCTGAATTGTGCACAAGCCTGCTCTGAAACATCTCAAGACTCTTCTTCTTTAGAACATGTGGTGGTAGGCCCCTCAACTGTTTGTCATAAACAGCTGTAAGTGGCTCTGGTAGGTTTGTTTCAGCGTCTGATTCATATGCAGAATCTGTGTCACTAAGTTCCATGCTGGTGAAAATAGCTGCATTAGGTGCAAGGCCTCTTAGCTCCCTTAGATCATCAGCAGTGAGCTCTATAATGTAATAAAAGATGGTCATTAATCTCTGTTTTTATAGCAGTTATATGTCTTGCTTATAAAGTTTCAGTTTGAAACTGCACATTTAAGTACTTTCCTCAAAAATCACTATACATTTTCATTAATGATAAATATGACTTGATAACACTGAAATCAATTGATGTTCATGCCTTTCACATTAAACTTGCCACTTTTCTCAGGAATGTCATTAAGCTGGCTGTCTCTTCTCTTTGGCTTGCTGAAATTGATCTGACTCAGGGCTGTTGTCTGACCTCTCTCCTGGATATGTCTTTCCACATGCAGACCCCTGATGTGCTTGCTGTGTCTGGCCTTCCCATCCTGACATACAGCTCAAGCTTAAAAAGCAGTGCGGCTGAATGGCTGCAGCACGACCCTAACCTGTCATGATTAGCCTACATTAAAGCTGAATTTGATGTAAACAATAAATCTAGATAATGCCTTAAAACTTAAATTAATAATGCTTATTTGTTCGTATTCGCATATGCAATTCATAGAGGGAAAATCTGTATTAGCCTACAGCATGAAATAATATTAAACCCTATAACTATTATAACATTTACATCCACCTAGGTAGTAGCAGCAGTAGTTTCAAGTGATTTACATTGTTCTAACATACATTAAACAATGAAAAGGAGTTAATACTTACCTAGCCATACAATTGCAGTTCACCGTCAGTATGCAGTTATTTTATTTTGTTAATAATAGCCCATGTTTTGTATAGTTGAGTTTTGTGTCCTTGCCGCTGACTAGGTAAAACGTCGTTTCATTATACACAAAAGTCATGAGACAATTCTTGATATTCGATATCCTGGACATGACTGTAAAGTACAAAGTTGTATGCGTCAAGAGACTTGTATGCCTTTAGTTTTTCTTTAGTGTAGACGCTGGGTTTTTCTACCAGGTATAAGATGATGTCTGGCCTCAGCAGCTTTGGCCATTTAGCTGGATCTCTCACCCATTGCCTCGACAGTGAGTATGGGTCAGGAAACCGCACCCTGTTGCTAAGCGTTAGCTTGTTAATGTAAGAGAATCGATCTACTGGCAAACCATTAAAATAATTTGAGAAAACGTCCGGACGATCCATATTCTTATGGTTTGAATTTGATTTTACAGCTGAAACCTGACACCGTCACTTTCTGCCACTAGTTCGACCCCACCCACAAAATACGCCATCGCTATTTACGAACACAAAACTGGTCTATTGTAGATATACATTCAAGTAGATTTGTTTCTTAATGAGTGAAAATTAATCATAAAAATCCCTCGCATATTAAACTACTGGATCAGTATCGGCATGGCATTCGTCCAGGTAGTGATCTTGTTCAGGACATGTTGTTTTGATTCACTTGTTGGGAGCTTGTGGAGTTTCCACTACGTCATTAGTTAAATACTGTAAAATGAAAGAGAAAGATATAACATGCTAAAAGATCTGCTTTAATACAAGATAATAAAAAAAATAAAGCATTGGCTCATTTAACTGTAGTTTCTCCTTTTTTACAATATGGATCCTCCAGTAGAACTGAGACCAGCTTCACTCCTGAGTCTCCTAGTTTATCATCACTCAGAGATCCAGTTCTCTCAGGTGTGAGGGGTTTGATATCAGAGCTGAAGTCAGAGCAGCACAGCCTTCCTCTTTAATACTTCAGTCCCACAGCCTGTAGAAAGAAAGAGAAATGATAATCACCACTCTATATGAATATGCTAAAAGACACAATATAGTACTGTTTTACATTTTGCACATCCATGTGTAGTTTGGCGTGAATGTGGCTAATCATTTGATGTTTGTGTGTAGTTACCACACAAAAATTTTAAAAGAGTTAAAATAGTTTTCAATGAAGTGGTTGCTTTTACAAGAGATGTGCTTTTACAAGAGATGTTTTGCCTCTTGTGTGTGTGTTTTGTGGTTTTGTGTGTAGAGTTTTGAGAAATGGAGACATAGACCAACGCTACTTTTGCGGTGGAGACTCTCTTCACAGGTGTTTCTCATTACAAGCGTTTACATACTTATTCACCAGATAACAATCAAATGAGTCTAAACAACCAAGTCCACATTAAAAAAACGCACAAAAACCATATGCAAAATAGACAACATGCATCAATATACTTTATCAACAAAACCACAAAATATTCAACACATCAATTGAAACGCATACAAATCATTACTTTATAACGTAACATACAAAAAGCGTCAATCCAAAAAATAATAACAAATAAATGAATCAAATGGGAGATGATCCGACACAGGCCAAAAGCCGTTCATAAATTCATATTGCCATCCATTTTCACAAAACAAAAAATTATAGTTTCAATGTTGACGTAAGAAAAGGATTATACAAAGACAGAAAACAAGACACAGAGGAGACACGCTATTTAATTGATTCATCCAGTAAGCTTCTCGTTGTAAAGGTTTTTTTTCTAGAGTTATACAAGTTCAATCTTTAATTTCATGATCATGGTCGTGAAAATGTTAAGCAATTGGCAAATTGACATCACATCTCCTAATCGCAGATTTATATTCACTAATATGTGTTTTTAAAGGACGACTAGTTTTTCTATGTAAATTAGTGAACAAGGACATTTTAGCATGTAAATCACATTTGATTTAGAACAAGTAAGTATTGATTTGATGAAGAATACTTTTCCAGATTGTACATCAGTGAACTGATTGATTTTAACTATCGATGGGCTGCACAGTTTCTACAGGGATTATAATGCCATAAAATGCAATGTCTGTTCACACCAAATGTTTACCTAACTTGAGCACTGGATACAAAATAAAATAGTTTTAGTAGTTAAGACGTTTTCTTTTCCTTACTTTGCAGTGATGAACACAGAAACTGACGCTCTGCTGCCCTCTTGTGTTTAGATCCAAAACATTCAGCCTGAGTATTTTAATGTATTTAGCTTACAGTTTTTCTCCATTGATTTAACACATTTCTCCAAACTCAGGTCACTGTTCTCACTCTGTAATTGTCCTAAACAGGTTGTCAAATCAATCAAAACTAACTTTAGCTGGACAACAACTTTATCCTAGAGCTGCTGTAAAGCCAAAACAATCTCTCTTACTTTCATTTCCTATCATCACTGTAAAGCTGCTTTGAAACAGTACATATTGTTAAAAGTGCTATATAAATGAAGGTGACTTGACTTGACTTAATTGTTTACACAGCTATCTCATTTACAAAAACTATAAAAGGGGAAAAGAAAAATTACAAAAAAGAAGAAGAATGGGAAAGGAAGAGGTGTAAGAGTGAGAGGTTTTGGAGAGGATAGAGGAAGGATAGGAACAGTGCAAGAGGTAGAGATGAGGAGAAAGAAAGAAATGGTATAAGAAGAGGAGATGGAGCAAGAGTCGAGGATGTAGGAAGAGGAGAAAAAAGAGGAGAGGGAGAAGAGATGGTCGAGTGGAAGGCAATGGTATTATTTGAAAGAGCAAGAGAAGAAAATATAAGATGACATGGACGGAGGGGATGTAGAGAGCAAGGTGTAAGAGGAGGGAGGAGAGGTACTGTAGAAGGATAGGGTACAGACGGGTTTCTAATTAAATCAGAGCAACCCTAAATGACCATGCATGTCATAAATGATGGTCTTTCCTTGAGAGAAGCTAAACAGAGAGTTCAGCCCAATATAAACATTGGCTCACAGTCAATGTCCCTGGAAAAAGTGCTGCAACCCACTGGTGTTGTGACACACAATGCTGTCTTGGGTCCGCACAACACAGAAAAGCTTTTACATATTTTTAGCTCCCTCAATGAAATCCACTTTCCGCAGGGTGATCAGGAGCAAATTGAGCGAAATTGTGTAGTTGTTTTGGACAATTTCCAATTTCACCTTTCAGCACTGGTGTAAGAGTGGCTTGAGCATCACCCAATTTCAGGATGCTGCTCCTTCCAGCATATTCTCCTCTTGAAGATGGAAAGTATGTGATTACAACCCTTACAGCCAAGTAAGTGTTCAAGCGATGGGAGAGGCCAGTGGAGAAGTTGAGGCACAAGGATGGATCCAGCATTCACAGCTTTTTTTCCCCACGATCCATGACTGGGATGTTGATGAAATTCTTTGACCAAATGTAAATGAGAGGCAAGATCTATAAAGTTAATTGATTCAATCATTGCAGCACATTTATTTATTCATTTACTTTCTTAACAAAGGAACTTTGACGAACACAATTAAAGAACACGAAAAACATCTACAGCTGAATTTATTATCAAATCAACGGAGAACACACTTAGTGATGTTACTATATATTTTTGATAAATGCATTACTAGAATAAAATTCAGTGCTTTATTGTGCAGTGAGTATTGAACAGTTTGGCCAACATAAGAGTGTGGTGAGTTTGCTGTGTTATTTCTTTTGAGAGCAGCCACATTCTTTTGGAGAAATGTGTCAAATTGATTGAGAAAAACTGTAAACTATTGATGTTAAATAATAGAAAAACTGTCAGTGCTTGTTTTAGCTGGAAGGATGCAAGAAAATTAAATCTCTTGTTTTATTGCATTGTGTCTAAGTATTATCAGATGACACTTACATGCAGTAAAACTAGTAGTAAATCCATTTTAAATCATTTTAAATCATGATGCCAGTGCTGGATTGCAGGTTTGTGGTTCAATAGTAGACAGAGAAACGTTCCAATGGACAAACTGAGCTGCACTTCATTTATTCTCACCTGAACATTCTAATACTTTTATAACATCATAGTAGTATTGCTGTGCTCTTATTTGGCTCTTGGACAAGGTACCTGTCTTTCCATGGAGGGGATTTCCTATAATAGTATAATCACATGTTTTTCTGTCACTTGCTCTTTTTTTGTATCATGTTTCTCTATTCTGTGAAGGGGACTATGAGATGTACTGTATGTAACATGCTGACTATTCACCAAATTACATACAAATAAAATGTCAGGACAGAAAGAAGAGAGTGGTAGAGTATTCTGATCATTCAGAGAGATTTGATGAGTGTCTTCAGGTTCTGTGTAGAGAATGTCTGTCTGGAGTGGAGCTGCTGTTATATCAGACATAAAGGAATCCGCTGTAAAGAATGTGTGTTTGGATACGGTTGAAAACTCCTGGCGTCTGTTCGGCATTGATGTCCGTTTTGTTGCCCGTCACTATGATAAGGGAACATACGTTTCCCTTCATGCTCCTCTAAGAGAGTAGTGTTGGCTGATACTCTATCATGTTTGTGGTATAATAATGGCACTGGCCCACTCTAAATGTCATTTTCAGGTGTATTTTTCTCTCAAATTATAAGGTTTAAAATGAACAAAGAAATGTATTTCTATCACAACTCCCCTCCTTCTTGCCAAAAGATAATTTTACATTCATAAGGCCACTAATTGCTTATTAATTTTCTTTGATTAGTCATGTTTAATAGATTGGTCTTGATAGTTTACCTGATGTCTGATGTCTTAAAACCAATTCACACTGCAACAACAGATGCTGACAACTGCAGACAATCACTAGATTACATATGTCACTTCTCAGACATTTAACAACCCTACAAATACTGACTAAACATGATTCACTGGGGAAACAAGCCCAACTAACACACAGACACCTGCTATGTGAATAGGCCTTAGGTCTCTCTAAGCCAAATATTTTCCATATAAAGTTAATTAAATGGTGGACTTTAAGTGTTCCATAATATGTTCCATAACTAACACTTATAGGGATGAAAATCAACAAAGATATTTTTGTTCCTGTTTCAAATTATTCTCCCTTACCATTTGGGATTCCTAAAGGCACAGATGTGCAGTTATATTGATCCTTGTAGGCCAAGGACTGTATCGGAGGTCTGCTAATTTTCACATGACGTCACACACTTACAGTAACCTGGTCAAGGACGGGATAAAAGAATTGTAAGTGAGCTTTTTCCTCTTTTTCTCTGAGACTCTGCTCTTCCTCTCTACCTGAGCTTTGCTTTCCAGGACAACTTGTGTTAAAGCCATAGGCCAGACTCAAGTCTTCTATGGCATCTCTCTTTCCCTTTATAAACTTTTCAAGTTCTATCACTATTTTAACTGCACTTATTTCCATCATTTGTGTAAGAAGGTGGGTGGTAATAGACAAGAAATGTACAGTTTTACACCATCATGCTGATAATGTTTCTACAAGCCTAGTTCACACTACATGATTTTAAGCCCGATTTAAGCCCAATTTGCAAATCGTTGAGCTCGCCGACAGGTCAGGGTGTTATCGCGGGCAAATCGCGGGGGATTAGCGGGCGATGAACGCTCGCCAATCTGTTAGTATGAAAGAGCCATTAGTCGTTCGGCATTCCTGCAGCCTGAACCCCTGTAGAGAAACCACCCTTACAGACTGTTTATCAATGTTTATTTGAGTGTATTTTAAACAGTACTGGGATCTTATTTAAGCCCTTTCACATACACTACTAGATTATAAATAGTTTCAACATCAATTTTGTCTGATAATAATAATAATGACATTCAATGGCCCTTTAAAATGAGCGTTTCTTTCCTTTCATTCTCTTATTTTCTTTCCATTTGTAACTGTTGGCTGTAAAAGCATCATTTCCTCATCTTTTCGTCCTCTTCTTGTTCTGTCTTCGGATAACAGTCTCTATTGGAAGGCAATAGATGTGCATCGGTATGTTCTTATAGTAGCTTGTCACCCAGGGCCTAGAAAGAAACAGAGAGAATAAACCACCAGAAATGTGTTGTTTTCAGGTATCATAGGAAGAGCACATTAGTGCTTCAACAAGGCCATGTATGAATAGACACTTTCATATAATGTGAATTTAGGGGTGTTGCTCATATTGATGGTTTATGACTCTTTATTAAACCCCTTAAACCACAGCAAACTATTCATTAGGGCATTAGCAGCATATTAGTTAATATTTGACATGAAAGCATTTTAGTTCAGGCAGAAGTTCATACTTTGCTGTTCTCTGGTTGAGGCTGAGGAATGACAGACTTCTCCAGCGGATCCGATTCTCTTCTTGTCTAACTTGGTTCAGCTCCTGTTGTCTCTTCTCCTCTCTTCGAATGCTTTCCTTCAGGTCCTGTTCTATACGGGCCAACTACACAACACAACTATTCAACAATATCTTAACATCTCTTTACGAGATCAAGAGTCCAGTAAAAATATTTATGCAAAGTAAATGACAGTTTATGACAAATTAAACAGAGAAAATGTAAACTGTAATTTTTACTTCCTGGTAAAATTATACTTTATTATCTTTGATAAAACAGCATATTACCGCTTCTAGCAAACATATTTGGTCTTCTGCTTTTCTCTGCTGCTCATACAGTATATCTGCAGAAGGTTCTTCTGTTGTCTGAACGAAATGAGAGCTCTCCGGTGGAAATAAACATGATGACCTATAAGAAAATAAAGATGTACCTTTATAGCACAAACTATAGCTGAATAATGTCCCACAGAATTAGTTTTTTGTTCCACCACTATTATCACAATGTGAAAAGTAAAAAAAAATTAAAGTATACTTTTCATCATAATTGTCCTGCTAAGCATAGGGATTAGAATAGGGATATCAGTATAAATTGTGTAAGATATCACGTTACTGTCTGTGGTTGTAGATAGGCACACGACAATGAAGATGAATGTCAAGTCAAGTCAAGTCATCCTCATTTATACAGCGCTTTTAATAATGTAGATTGTTTCAAAGCAGCTTTACAGAGATAAACATATGATTTAAGGTAACAGAGATTGGTTTGGTTTTATAGTGGTTCTTGAAAAATGTTTTTTCCAGCTAAAGTTAGTTTTGATTGATTCACTTCCGTCTAAATGATCATTTGTTATTAAATTAGGGGCCGCTAAGACGACACCGTTCTCTCTAAACAGACTTTAAACGTGAACCTGTGATAGACGCTGATGGCGTTCACATGCGCATTAAGAATTGATTCTATAGTTATGTGCGTTTGAATATATGTGTGCAGGTTTGTAATTCCCTACAGACCATGCCTAAACAAACTACTTGTCTTGTCTATAAATTTTGATGCAGAATTTTATTTTATCTTATCACTTTAAGTAGGTACGCAAACCGAAAAATTCCACAAGGCTTTATCTGTAGAGTGGTATAGGGATCCTCCATAGGGAGAGGCTAGTTGGCACTTCAGCACTGCATTGTCATCGGGTGTGTCAAAGTAAAGGAATGTCAAAGTAAAGGCTTTAATAGATAATCCAACAGGCAATTAAAGACCACATGTATAATCAGATGAGACCAAACAATAAAACACAAACAGAGCAGAACTTAAGTGCATGTGATAATGAGGGAGATAACTAGTGCACAGCTGAACATAATGAGTACCAAGACAACAAACAAGCAAACGGTGAAGAAACACAAAAAGTTCAGACTAACAGAACCGTGACAGCTTTATTGTTATTTTGAAGGTAAGAGCCAAATGTGTTCAGGTTTATTTTGCAGGTATATTTAATGTTTTTAGTTGTTTGATTGCACCAGAAATATCAATGACTTTATGTGTCAAAGACCTGTTTGTCTGTCAGGATTCAGTGCTCATTATGACTCATTTTCAAACCTACCCTCAAATTACTTAATTATTATTTTTTTTACAAATTTTTAGCCTTTCAAACAAGTCTTTGTCAAATTCAAAGTATGTCTTAACAAGCTCTTATTATTTAAAAACAATTATGATTCATAGATCTGTCACATATGGGTGGTTGCAATGAGAGCACAACGATAGGCATAAACATATAAAAACTGTTTTTAACATTTAAATCAAAAAAGAAAATGCGTAGAAGAATAAAATGAATAATATATAAATCAACCACATAATAGAAAGGACACACGGCACAATGAACAGAGGAAACTAACGGTATAAATACACATAACTAAATGAACAACAGGTGAACATAATCCAATGAGAAACAAACTAGCAAACAGAACTTAGGAACAGCAGCACAGGGAACACAAGGAAAACGAAACCGAAACTGAACGAGAACTTTATAATATCTTGGTCACAATAATCTTAACTTCTTAAAACAAAAATATGTTACAATGGAATTGAATGCAGCCTATCTGTGAAGATAAATAAACCATTCAAATACTCACTGTTTCAATAATATACAATACACAAGACAAACAATATATATGTTATTTTAGTTTGGAAAAAAATTGCACAATTGTATAGAATTGTGCAATTTTGTTGCCATGACAACAAAACAGCTAAACGCGCGCGCGCACACACACACACACACACACACACACACGCACAAAAAACAAAACAATAACAACTTTACAGTTGTTTTAATTGAAAGTTCTTACTCAAAAATGAATGTGAATGTTTTTTAAATGTATAAGCTTTGTCCCCATTCACCCCAGACAGCAACATAGTGTTGGTCCAGATCCTGGCCACATCTGGTACATGGATTCAATGCGTACCAGATGTGGGCCGGATCTGGGCCGACACTATGTTGCTGTCTGGGACATCTAGATTAAGTGTCTTTGTAACCAAAAACAATAAAGCCAAAACAGACTATCAGCAGTTCTGAAAAATCTAACCAAAGAATGAATTTTTTAACTGAAAATAAATGTTTATTGATCCTTGGTGCTGCATAAAACCCTGACAAAGAGGACGAGAAGGAAATAAAAGCTTTGCATACCTCTGTTCTGTGTTCTCCATCTGCTCATCTGTCGAGAAATCGGTTTCCATGTTCTTATCTAAAGTGCTCTGGCAAACAAAGAAACTGAAATCAACTTTGATTTAAATGCATGTTGTCTCAAGTTTAGGATTATTGCTGTTTTTAAATGGTTTAAAAAAGGAAAACATGTGGGGGTTTAGTCTCAGATGAAAACTTATCTTTTTAACTTAGCTTTTAGTTAAGGGTTCATTGAAGTAATAACTTATTTTTAAGTACTTTTTTCTCTTTCTCTTCTATACAGATCTCACTATACAGTTGCGTGAGGGTGTGTGTCTAAGAGTGTGTAGTCATGCCTTCATTTGCTAGGCATGGTACACGTTTTTATAAATGTATGTTTTAATTGTAACTGTGAAGCACTTTGGGCAACAACGTTGTTATTAAATGTGCTATATAAATAAAAAAAAGTTGAAGTAGTCTGTAAACACCATGAAGCCTGTCATGAGGGAACCGGACACCAGTGTAACTCCACCTGACTGCAGGTTATTTACCACGTCCTCCCTCTCAGGTGTGCATAAAGAACACATTATCCATGAGCATCAGAGGACTCATGTACATTAATGATTGTAATGTTTGATCATCTCTGATTGACAGGTGTCATGTGTTCGCTTCATTAAATAACATCAGTGAAATTATCTTTTTTTAGAGACCTGCACATTAATATTTATTCGGACTTGTGTAGAATGCATATGCAAGCAAATATAAAGCACTCAGTGGAATGAAATGTTGCAATTTTATAAATGTATCTGTGCACATCAATCTAATGAAGTATTTGTAAAAGACACTTACCTGATTTTGAATGTCGATCCTGTGTGTTGTAGCTCTCTGACCCGCGGTCTTACTTCTTACTCGCTGTGCACCTTTATCTTCCACTCAGCATTGTTCTTCAATAATGCAGCACTTCTATGGTTTCTCCTTCCGTGACTTCAAGTTTCCTTTGGTGTGTTCATACTCCTCCCGTCAGTCCTCACATCTAATTAGATTCTTTAAGTGTTGCTGTCTTCATGCATTAATAAGTCATATAGACCAGCAAATTAATGTGCACATTGTGCAGAGCCTGAGTGTTATTTAACATACTGTATTTTGTTACATGTTCAAAACTTGTTACTCTATTTATTCATTTAAATGTATATTTTAGAACAACATACAGTGCAGAACAACAACATATATTATTTTAGAAGAACATACAGTGAGCTCCAGTATGTTTAAGACAAATGTTAGCAAACAATTTTCAAATAATTTTATTAGATCACAAACTATTTAAATGATGAAAGTTCTCGGGTTTTACTACAGAGGGTTATCATACATTTTGGTTTATAAACAATATATTTATATACAAGTTTATAACGTGTTTTATAAATACTTTTGTGAAAAAACAAGTATGCTTAATTGTATTTAATTTGTTTGTTTCTTAAAAGTATATTTTAAAAAAACTGTACTTATGGACTGTACATTTTGTGCTTTATAGCACACCTATTTCAGTGCTGTCACACTTTATTTGACAGTGTCCTTGTTACACCTTAAATGTAGTTACTAGTGTTGGGTCCGAGTCCACCTTTGTCGAGTCTGAGTCAAGTGCAAGTCCTTAACAATCGAGTCCAAGTCCGAGTCCAAAGAGGGCTGAGTCGGACTTGAGTCCGAGTCCTTAACATCCACTCGAGTCGAGTCCAGCCGAGTCCACAAAGATTTAAATGATTTGAAATTGACCTTTCACAAAGACCCGCCCCTCTTAGTTACTGTTGCTACGTCCGACAAGCCGTTCCGCTCTCACTCCAAATGTTCTCACACAGTGAAAAATATATTGCGGAGCAAAGAGGACACTGAATATGCGCCAACATACAAGACAGAGCAGCCTACTTGTGGGATGAAATAAAGTCTCATCTTTTACATTTTTATAATTATTATGAAATTCAAACAATAAATCCTGTTTTGTGGTGCTTTAATGTGTAGGCCTCAGTTCAAGCAGCACATGAACTGATAATCTCTTCTAGTTATAGCACAAATTATATTAAACATATGTGAAAAAGCTTTTTCAGTGCAGTACTAAATAGAAACAATGTTTTTATGATCCTTCTTATTAATAAATAAATAAAAATTCCATTTTGGAGATTTTGAAAGGTGTATGTAAAAGTATGTCTAAAGTGTAAATGTAACAAAAATCATTAAATTATTAGACACCAAAATGTTGCTATGGTTAATCCTTTCTCATGTTGCTATGGTTACTATGTCAATCATCGCAATTTCAAGACTCACAGGACTAAAATTTAGTGGATTCACTCCCACATTTAAATGCATTTATCACTCTTTATAATGTACAGTGTGAACATAACCACGGGTCCTCTAGAAGCACGAAAAACAAAACTATTATTCAGATCGCCGATAGCGCTCCCTTTAAGCCATCACTTACTGCGTTCTGCACTCTCCCTAAAACTCTCGTCATAAACACTGAAGTGTCCACACTGCACAGTGCATCTCTCATTTATATCGAGTCTAGACATTGTTTATGAGGGGGTTTGCGAAAGGATAAAACTTGTGCTGATTCTGAACATACATTTTAAGCGAAATCTCCGCATGTTGACTCTAAAATGCCTCTGATTTGCCACTGTGTTCATGCGCTTAATATACATGTGTGATTGGCTAATGCTCAACGCGGAAACAACACAAGTAGTTTGGTTTCGTTTTTGAATAATATTGTGTCCTCTAGTGCCCGGACTCGACTGGACTCGGACATTTTTCCGAGTCTAAAATGTCTGAGTCCCTGTCAAGTCCGAGTACAAATTCATCCGAGTGCGTGACAAATCCGAGTTCATTCAAAATTGGACTCGAGTCCGAGTACCCCAACTCTAGTAGTTACTATAGTAATTATTGTAATTACAGTAAATTATGTATAATTACATGCAACCAACCTTAAACCAAACCCTAATCTTAACCCTATAGTAAGTACATGTTGTTAATTAATATTTCTCAGTACTTACATGTATAATTACACTGTAATAAGGACACATTCAAATAATGTGTTACATTGATTTCATACCATATTAAGCAACTACATGTACTTACCATAGGGTTAGGGTAGGGTAGGGATGGTGGCAGTGCACCATCAACACTGATATGATGACGATACTATGTTAAAATTGCTGAACACTGGGCCAAAAATTGAGCCCTGGCATAGTAGCAGGATTAATTTAAAGCAACACTATGTAGTTTTTCAACCTTCATAATATATTTCCAAGACCCTTGAAATGGTACATCGGCCGTCATGCTGTTGGACTAGTAAATATATTGCTTGCATACTATCTCTATTTTTTAGAATTTGTTGTCTGCCTGACCATGTTACGGAATCTATCTGGTCCTCCATTTATCTTCATGATAGTCATGTTTGTTTATTTATTTTTCTGGTGAAAGTGTCTTGCCTCAGGCTATAATGCAAATAGATTTTTCAAATTTACAGATTCATCTATGGTAACTTGATATTATAATATTGAAGATATATGGCTATTACCTACCACACAAACATTGAATTGAATTAGCATATCCGTTATGTAAAACAGTAGCCAATAGGCTGTTATAATGACGCTGGCTTGTAAACGTGAGCTACGCGATCTTTTGGTGTTTGAAAAAAAATAAAACCCATGAAATTATATTCATATGACATGCTGAAATATATGCCAATGTACCTGGGATGAAGACATTTCACATGCAATGCTGGCAGTCTGCCCAAGACGTGAGTACTCACGAGAACTCAAGACAGTATTGGCTTGTCAACAAATGCACGTGTATCCCCCGGTGTAACCATGACAGATTTACGACAGTAGTAGAAGACAATACTGTTTCCCAACTGTAGGGGGACCCCGAGAGCAAAAACTACATAGTGTTGCTTTAAGCGAAATATACTTTCTATTTCCTTGTCTAGATTTTTATGATGAAATATGACTGGCTTTTTTCATGACATTTTTATTGTTGTTGGTTGTGTTAGGCATATCTTTATTGATATAATGCTGTGCATAGGCAAAAACCTGTATACTAGAAAAATCTAAATCTGAAAATGTAACACAAAGCACATGACAAATGTGAACATACAGTTCTTATTTAGATAGGATGGCCCGTCTTCGAGTGATTATTTCAATCAGAGATTCAGCTCTTTCAGTCCAAGGTTGTGTCGTCTCTCCCCCGGGCAGTTGCTGGCCATGGGTGGGGCTTTGGGGGTAGTTTGGATTGGTGGAGGACTGAGAACATGTATTGACCCAAAAAGCCTGGAGGTTTCTTGTTGAACAGCCTGGAGAACACCAATAGAAAATCTTTGTAAAGCTAGTTACACTTCAAGCTATTAGCAAACTAACAGAAACTAACAACGCTGGACAAATTGATAATATTTTTTGGATAACTTTAGTTAGCTTTGAGCTCGTCTGCAAGTGTACTTCGAAATACTAAGCAAAACAAACTTTTAGCAGATGTTATGTCAGAACGACTGACGAATTGGTATCTCACCTGAGAGCCATCATCAAGGCTAGATCATCTATGAGTGTAAACTTAACGAGCCAATACACATTGCTTGCGAGATTTGCATTGTGTGCTCTACCCCGCAGGGTGTGGGTATAAACAGTTAGGAGGGAGTCAACACCGGCAGGGATGGCAGAGTGGACTCTGCCAAGGGAAAGACAGGGGAGCCGTACAATGGAAGAATACACATATGGGATCACCGTAGGGATCACAACATATAGGCACCTAGCCTAGCATAGAGGTCAACCAATGGGCATACTTACGTGTGTTAGGCCTGCCGTCGGACACGCCGACTGCCGAGGGTGGTGGAGGAACTCAATAGGGTTCACCAGCTGAGGAGAAAGATAAGCGCACATATCCGAGCGGGTCCCCGGTGTTCACCAGCCAATTGGGGTGAGTACATGGCAGGACACTGGCTCTACACGCAGACTACTATAAAATGTTGAGTGTCGTCCAGCCCGCAGCTCTACATATATCTGTCAGCAAGGCGCCGTGCGCAAGCGCCCAGGAGGAAGCTACACATCTGGTAGAGTGTGCTCTTGGTAGAGTGAGCTCTCAACCCTAGGGGGCACAGAACTGGTACGCCAAGACGATGGCATCCACTATCCAGTGGGCCATCCTCTGCTTAGAGACAGCCTTTCCCTTCTGGTGGCCTCCATAACAGACAAAGAGCTGGTCTGAGGTCCTGAAGATCTGCGTTCGGTCCATATACAGGCACAAAACGCGGACAGGACAGAGAAAATCTGTCAGTGCTGGTCCCTGAAAGGAGTGGTGGGAACCTTGGGCACATATCCGGGAATTGACCGAAAATGCTTGTAGGTCCCCTACCCTCTTGATGGAAGCCAGTGCAGTCAGGATTTTAATTGACAGGATTTTTAGCTCAATTGACTCCAGCGGTTCGAAGGGGGCTCTCTGCAATGCCGTTAGCTCCAGCGAGAGATCCCATGGGGTAAGGGTGAGGAGGATTTATCCTTCTCGCACCACTTAGGAACCCAATGATCAGGATGTGCTTTTCTAGAGATTTACCATCTACTGGATCCTGATGTGCGGCAGTGGGACTTGTCCGGAGAGACAAACAGGTCTACCTGTGTGGGTCCAAAGCATCTCCAGATCAGCTGGACTGCCTGAGGGTGGAGTCTCTACTCTCCCGGGAGCACCTGCTGTTGTGAGAGTTTATTGGCTGCATGATTGAGCACGCCTGGAATATGAATGGCACGAAGCAACCTCAAATGCTTCTGACTCCATAGGAGGAGATGGTGGGCGAGTTGCCACATGCAACTAGAGTGTAGACCACCTTGACACTTGATGTACGCAATTGTCGCAGTGCTGTCCATTCGGACCAGTACGTACGTGCCTCGTAACGGCGATTTGAAGCGGCCCAGCGCAAGTCGTACTGCAAGCAACTCGAGGCAATTGATATTCCAATGCATTTGGGGTTCTGACAACACCCGAAGCTGCCTGCACATTGTACGTGGCACCCAAGCTGGTGGTGGAGCCATGCGTGAAGACACTTGTACTAGTGGAACTCCAATGCTTAAGGTTTGGCGACAGGCCGGGTGATTATCACCTGGTGTGTGCCGTGTTGCCAGGACCATCTCGGCTGTGAAGCCAGTGCTGAAGCGGCCTCATATGAAGCAATCCGAGCAGCGTTAATGTGGCTGCGAATGCCATATGCCCCAGGAGCCTCGGAAAGTTTCAGTGGGGCTGCTGTCCTGCTCTTGAGTGAATTCAAGCAGCAAACACGTTCTACTGTGAGGAGTGCTGTTAGGTTGACTGAGTCAAACTCTATACCGAGAATTGAAATCCTCTGCGTGTGGGAGGGTTTGCTCTTTTCCCAGTTGAGCAGGAGTCCCAGCTAGCTGAGTTGTCTGAGTACCACGTCCCTGTGTTCGCACAACTCGCAACTGGGGCAGTATGACTTAATCGTTGACATTGCTTAGAAAGCTTATGCCATCGAGAAAGCGTGCTTTGTTGAAATCTCGCACCCCTACAAGGTTTAGCCAGGGGACAATTCTGGACCACCAAGGGTGACATCGTCCAGCCGAGGTCCTGCACTGCTACTTGATCACGGTCAGTCATCACGTGCAGTTCCTGCATCAACCCAGGCTCAGCACAAACTACCTTCGTGCATATGTGTGCTTTGGCTTAGTAGACTTGAGCTTGCCATCGCATGCAGGGTGGAGGTGGCCTGATCAGATTTTGGCGTTCCATATTGGTGCCAATACGCTTCCATACTGCCAAAGTTCTCCAGGCACGTCCGGGATGAAAGGCACAAGGGCATTTACGAGTCGCGCTGCACCCCCAGATACAAAGCTCAGAATGAGACCGAGCGTGCAACAGCACAGGAAAGCATGGCTGTCAACTCTGAATCTGAAACAGTATGAGCACACCATTACAGTGGGAAGCTCAGCATCATCTTAATTTCCAGATTTATAAACTGTGTATGCAATTTATAGCTGCATTTATTTTTCTCTGAGATATGTCCCACCCAACTTCCTGTTTCAAAAGGAAATATACTTCAGGTGATTTTATATGGATATTTAGCATGCTACACTGCAGCATTTTGAGGGGGGGAGGGGGGGGATCAGAACTACTGTTACACTACTGAATAATGTAGCTGAGTTAGTAACATTGTTACCTTTAGTCACTCTCCAGCAATGCAAACTACCCACCATTGGCTGAAAGATTTCACATTTGACCTCTACAGGAACTTTTATCTCCAGTCCGTCGTCAACAGTGGTGTGTGAACCAGTGCAAAACCCCTTGTGCTTTAGCAAACAGAAAAAAGGTTATTGCACTTACACTTTTAATGGCAACGGCAATATAAAGTAAATTTAAAGAGTGTTCTTAATATTTGGTTTAAAATTGGTTTGATCTTGTATTACTGGCTTGTCATTTATTGAACTGAAATGAGAGCTTACAGCTGACTCTGAATCCTTCAGCAGGCATTGCGTGTGGTCAGTGTCAGTACTGTTTTTCTTGCAGTCAGTCTCTTGAATGGTGAACTCCACAAAGTAAGACGGACCCACAACCCACTGCAAAACACACAATACACATCTCCTACCATGTGTGCAGGACAGAGCCACTCGATCCAATGAATTATTGACGTACCTGCATGCTGGCTGCTGTTATATTCAGAAGAGCAAAGAAATGTGGGGAAGTGTTCTCTTTGTTAAATTTCTGCAGGGCTAGCTTTGTGGTCTCAGATATAACTGGATCATCTAACCGTTCAGCAGTGGGACAGTCGGGGCAAGTGTTTATTATAGCTCGAGCTGCCACTGTAAAACAGTGAGGACAAGTCAACATTTTACAAAGTACATGCTCTATATTATTATATCTCTGGACTATTATATCTCTTAAATAAAGCCAGATAGTCATTATTATGTTACTATTATAACAATATATAACATACTCTCCTCCAAGTTCTCTCTCATTCAGCTTTGTGTCGTCTACTGTGTAATGTTTTCATTTTCTAGATTAATCTGGAGACTCCTGAGCTTCTAGATATCTAAACAAAGGGTTGTTTTTTGCTCAACATACATGTTAAAACAAATGCTGAAGTCTTCCGGAGTCATTTTTAGTAGTCAGTAGCATCATCATCAGTGAAATATACAATTTAGTGGTCATTATCTACAAATATTTGTATAACTTAATGCTGAGATTGACCAATCAGTATAAAGTATTCCTGAGAGTAACAAAATGTGTACACTTATAAAATGTTCCATTACAACTTTGAGAGGAAAGTTGTCGATTACCACAGAAATAATTTCAGCTCGACCCCTCAAATTTACGATATGACGACAACTTCACCATGGCCTCATGGGAAAGCAGTCTCACACTAGTGACATTTTAGGTAAATGGCACATGAATTAATATAAACCCTTTGACAAAAATATAAGCAGCAAGTTTCTGCAACTCTCTGCAAGTTATTTCTAAGATGTGACGTAATTATTTTTTGTGGTAATGGACAGAACATGTAAGTAAGCGTGGTTCAATGCAGTCACAGCAGACCTTGTTGGATGGTGCAGTTGTAATTCTGAACTTTGACGGTGCTCTGAAGGGAAACAGATGCATCACATGTTCCGAACACCTAATATAGTTTAGATAACAGTAAACTCTTTGGTCAAACAGGATACAAATATATACAAATATATATGTGCTAATATATAGCACATACTAAAGTAACTGACAGTTCTATCTAGAGTAAAATACGTACCGGTAGACTACCAATCCCCTTAATATCACAGGATTTCCATTTTCTCCTGCTGATCACATGACATTTTGTTTCCAGAACATCGATCGTAAGCTGTAAACGGCTAATGCCTTCTGCCTTTGTAAGAAGCAAACAAGATGACAATCAAACTAGCATGAAATAACATTTCAAAAACCCAAGCTTTTTAACTTTCAGCGGCTAACAGCGGGTTTGTTTTGGGTCCCCATTATTTTAGGTTGCATGAATATCTGAACATACAATATGTCAAATGAAAGAATTGACACTCTGCTTTTAAACAAACAAACAAACAAACAAATACATTTTATTCTAGCTTCATGAATCTTTTTTTATCAGCACTTGAATGTGGGTAAGTTTCAAAAAGCTGAGACAATTGCCTATTTGTCAAAGACTACATCCAGATCAGATTCAGAACGACGATCCAAACACAGATGGAGTAGATCGAGTTTATCAACACTCCCAAAGCACCAAAGTCATTAACACTTCCTGGGTCGACATTTCATTCAGTAACATTAGGCAGTTTGATTAATATGCTGTTTTATGTTTGATTATCACGTTATTTTACATTTGCGTAAGCAATCTTCTATCACTTATTTCAGCTTCTTCACTTGCTGTTTTTATCCTGAGATTCTGTACCATTTCTAAAGATGTGTCATAGCATTCGCTACTGTATGAGTGTAGAGAACAGTGAAGACATGGATAGTCGGAAAAGTCAGTCAGTGGCGGGAAAAGAGTAAATGTTATCTTTCTTGTTGTCTTTTGAAATTTAAGTTGCATTTGTTGAAAAAATAAAATGTACACTTTTTCATATTTTAAAATGTCTGATAATTCTTTTTTAATTAAGTATTTTTTTTAGACAAGGCTAGATTCATTCATATTGTGTGTCTTTTTAGATTTCAGTTCCAAAAATAAATATTTTTGGTAAAAAATAAAAAAATGCTTTTTTCCTCGTATTTTAAAAATGTCTGATATTTTATTATTTATTACAAATTTAATTCAGATTGTCAGATTATCTTTTAGATTAATATTTCAGATTCCAAATGTCATAATATTTGTGAAAAAAATTCACTTGAAAAATAAATTAGAATTTGTTAAGTTTCAAAAATCAAGCACACTCATGTATTCACAATGTGTGTATCTTCCAATCATTCCATAACTTTTAATTCTGTTTAAAAAAAAAAAAAAAGAGAGAGAAAAGAAATGACTTATTACTGTCTGTTGACAATTCGTCCCCTGACTGACTGGATGGCAAGCCGTGAGTCCTCTTGAAATGGACTTGGACTCTGGCTCTGACAGATATCTGTTTATTTAGACTAGTATATTTTGGGGATGTATTGGTTAGTATTGTGTTGGAATCTTCTGTAATTGTTAATTTTGCAGCTGTAGTGTGCAAGTCCCTCCACCTCGGGCATCAATACACTTTACTGCAGTCCACAATCATTCTTTTTGCTTAACAAAAAATATTTGAATATACCAGCATGTATGAAAAAGAGAAGAGGACCAGTTGAAAAAAAGAAACAAACTGAAAATGAAGTTATAAAATCAAAAATGAAGCACTATTTCAGTGCATAGTTAATCAACAATAAATGACTTGATAATCAGAAAGACAAGTTCAGTAGTTTATATATTGATATAGAAGACACACGGTGTAAATATGTCATTACTATGTAATATTAATTTTGGTGACACTTTATTTTGATGGTCCACTTTAGACATTCTACTAACTTTAAGTAACTTTGCAACTACATGTCACTTTATTATATTAACCCAAACCCTAAAAGTCACTAACAGTCTAATACTCTAATAGGAGTAAGTTGACGTGTTGTAATTTCGACAACATTCACTTTCTGTAAAGCTGCTTTGAAATTATAATGTATTGTGAAAAGCGCTATACAAATAAATGTGAATTGAATTGAATATAGTGGTTACTTATAGTTACTTATATTACTTATTGTTACTTATAGTTAGGATGTTTAAAGTGGAGCATCGAAATAAAGTGTAACCTTAATTTTTGCCTGATGTCAACTTTACTTGCCATCCACTTTTTTTCTCTCCAAGATTTCATCCAAGATCCTTGTTCGCCACTGATCCATTTGCCTTTTTCATACAAGAACCTACTTAAATGCATGCAAATGACACAAGTATCAACGCACTTACCTTTATTTCTGGTTTGACATCATAAAGTCTGTTGAGTGTAAGGATATACCCTTCCTGTCTGTCTGCATTGATCTGCTCTAAGGTCTCCTCCGCTGCCTTCACCACAGCTGGGTCATGGCATCCGGCTGGCACTGAGGAGGTGCTGCCCTGCTGCCAGAACACACACACGCACAAGACCAAGAGGAAAGACTGCATCCTCATCTCCAGATTCCTCACACCCTTGTGCTACAGAGATGTCAAAGACATGGCAGATGAGAACACAGTTCAACTCTTACACAAAACACTGAACTTTCACCCGCAGCGATCAGCAAACAGTCTTTATCTGCTACTGCTCTATGTGCTCCTGTCTGCTTACTGAACAGTGATGCAACACAGGTCGAAACTACAGAACTGAAGACTTGAAAACTGAGACACTGCGCTCCTCTGTACAATCACAAGCGCTTCCTATCTGGAGAGTATTTGGATTTTCAGCAGCTAGATTAAAATCTAAATCTTCTTCATATTGATCTAACAGTGATCCAAATCCCACTTACATAGAAAACAACCACAACAACAAACAACACACCAGTTACACTAGCAATTGTGTTGACCAAAACATTTCCCTTCATTAAACCTTCGGGTCCAAATGGGCCGGAAGGGTGGGATTCATATTTATTAAAAGAAAATCATAATTTTTTTTTTTACTTGTTTTTATAATATTTTTTCTTTTCTTTTTTGGTGTTTTGAGAATTTTATGATTTATAATTAATATGTATGCAATAAATATGACCCATTTCCCCCCATTGAATATAATAGAAAATTATTTTAAAACAAATTTTATTTTTATTTTTTTTAAAGCTGTATTTCATTTTAGAGTCAAGCCTAGACCTCATGAAAGCAATTTTTGAAATAAGATGGATGCCATCTGGTGGACAAACTGAGCATTTTAAAAATGCAAAACACATAGGTAATCTGAATTTATTAGTTTGTTTATGTATAAAAGTCTGTTTGTGTGTGTGTGTGTGTGTGTGTGTGTGTGTGTGTGTGTGTGTGTGTGTGTGTGTGTGTGTGTGTGTGTGTGTGTATGTGTCTGTTTTGCACTCTTGATGTTTTATAGATTCACCCCTTCACTGTTGTGTGCTTTTTTACTGGATCGTGGCTGATTTGTAGATTGCACGCACAAAAAAACTCGGTATTTTCACATTTTTGCCAATTTGCCATTCATTTCCTATCCGGGTCCATTTGGACCCGAAGGTCCTGAGTGTGACAATTTTTTTTACAACCACTTAGATTATTCAAATCCTGTCCCCAATTTTTTTGGGTGTTCATATACCAAGTACCAAAAAAGTCACCAAATTTCAGACCATTCCGATGAAGCTATGATTTAAAAAAAATATATATTTAAATGCGTCGGGTCCATTTGGGCCGAAGGACCCCAGAGGGTTAATGAAATTCTCTACTGCATTGCCCTTCTTTATGAACATCCCGTCTGCAACAACTGAGAATAGGATAGAAGTGAAGAAATATGGGGAAAAGTTATGAAGCACTTTCCAACAGATGAATAGTACAGACTGATATTTCAAATAATACTATTATAATGCAGGGGTTTTGAATTGTTTAGATACTACTAATACTAACCAGTATTGCGGCTGAACACTTGTAACACAGACACAAAATCGCCTACTGTGCATAAACAGATGCCCACAAACCTCAATGAACTGAAGCAACGTTGTGAAGAAGATTGGGACAAAATTCCACCACAACGATGTGAGAGACTAAAGTCTTACAGAAAAATATTATACAAAGAGGGAGTACCTTCTTTCTTACATGACTTTATTAGTTCTTTTCTCAAATAACGTTTTTTTTGTTTTCCAAGTTGTTGTACAAAGAAATAACCTTTTACTTGTTTGTAACTTATATGGCCACTACTGATATGTTGAAATAATGCGCTCAAATGTACCGCCGGATGGTTTCTACTCCCCGCCTCCTGTCATTATCTAATATTGACACGGGAGCCAGAGAATACAAGTATCTCCAATTTGTACGTAAATACAGTTCTTGAGTAAATACTTTGTTACATTCTGTGTGTGTGTGTGTGTGTGTGTGTACTTGTACAACTATCTTTGTGAGGACCAGTTTGAGTTTTAGACCATTGGAGTGAGGACAAAGAGAGTAAAGTGAGGACATTTTGGCCGGCCCTCACTTTCTGAGACCCCTTTAAAGGCCTGTTTGAGGGTCAAGACTTGGTTTTAGGGATAAGGTTATAATTAGGTTAAGGGTAGGTTTAGGGTAAGGGTTGGGTTAAGCACTTAGTTGTGATGAGTAAGGTTAGGGTAAGCGGCTAGAGATTGCATTGTGTCAATGAATGTCCTCATAAAGATAGATGTACAAGAGTGTGTGTGTGTGTGTGTGTGTGTGTGTGTGTGTGTGTGTGTGTGTGTGTGTGTGTGTGTGTGTGTGTGTGTGTGTGTGTGTGTGTGTGTGTGTGTGTGTGTGTGTGTGTGTGTGTGTGAATGAGAAACATGTGTAAAGAACTTTGGATAAAAACCAATCCCCCCAGAAGCAGCTTTAATCTAGAATGGCATCACAGCTGAAAGTTTATTTTTTGATTGCGTCCTCTACTGTACAGGCGTGAATTTGCATTTCCTTCAGCCTGAGGCTTATTCATTTCACTTTTGGTGTGAAAGGGACTTTACATTTGCCAAAAATAGATTTTTTTTTGTTGTTATTGAAAAACAAAGGGCAAGCCCAACAAGGTGAGCAAAGGTAATGCAAAAGTAATTTAACGCATTACTTATCATAAAAGTAACTAAGTAACGCAATTAGTTACTTTTTAGGCAATATTCTTTTGGATTACTTATAAATGTAACTTTATGTATAAAGTATTTATTTATGTATTTATGTATTCGGTATCAGCCGAATTACCTGTTTTATTTGAAGGTATTAAGGTTCGAACGTGATGACATGACGTTGTTACGTGATTACGTTGAACAAATGTTGTTGTTGTTGTTTTGCTGAATAAACCTGCTGAGCAGATCAATAAGCAAAAAGCAACGTTTCGTTTGTTTTCAATAACGGAGTGATGATGAACTGCACACTTAAGTTTAACAATCTGCATGTGTTTTATTTGTTTTCTGAAAGAAAAAAAAACAATTTATTAATAAAGGTTTAAAATAATTTAAAAAATAAATCATGTATTATATATTATATGGTATAATGGTTAAAATACCATTAAAAACTACTTGACTAAAAAACCTGGAAGCGCTGCATTAATATGTGAAATCATGACCAATTCAGTGCCATTCATGTCAATCTATCTTTGTTAGGAAACATTTCCTGCTCTAATAGCTGTCGAATAATATCAGGCCAGACCGGGACTGGAAAATAAAAGGAATTGTCTATCAAAAATTGCAACGCAAATTGCATTGCATCCTTCCCATTATTGGGAGTCCCTTTGGAGTTTCTGGCTCTGTTGTGCTACTTTACGTCTGAGCTGAATGATAGATGGGATCTCCTGCCTGCCTTCATTCTAGCACTGATAACTGAACCACTCGTGCTGTAAGATCTGCTCTGACGTTGGCCGTTTGGCTGGACGGAGATTCAGACACTGGCTAATCAGATCATGGCATGCTGTACAAGTTTGGAGGAGAGAGGTTAGTCAAGACCTTGTTACACACCAAAGCTGACATGTGGGAAAATGTCTTCGGAAATATGTGATGAATATAAGCTATAATGTAAGGTATATGGAGACATTAGCGTCAAAATTTGATTCCATGTCTCTTGTAAACATTCATTGCTGTTTTTGACTTTTTTTCTGTTAAACAACATTTGGCCAGAGGTTTTGTTTGTGCATTTATGAATGTCTATTCTCTCACCTTTGGATAAGTCAGGATTCCTATCAGGACAGGCTTTTACTGTTTCCCGCACATTTAAAAATGGCAAATGTCCGTTCACCATCAAATACAGCACAATGCCTAGAGCCCAGACGTTTGCAGGGACGGCGTGGTATTTGAGCCGTTTGAAGACCTCTGGTGGGCAGTACTCTATTGCTCCTGTAAGCAAGACATTTCATTACCAATACATTTCCACAGTGAAAAAATAAAAAAACATAATACAAAATGCCAGCTCACCTAAATATGTAGCACTGTTGTAGCCGTCTCCATCCACTAGGTAAGCGCAGCCAAAGTCAATCAACTTGAGCTCCACACAGCGTGTGTTCACCAGGATATTGTCTGCATGGATGTCATTATGAAACACGCCGTGGTCTATGCAGTGTTGCACTGCCAGGACTAACTGGCGGATTAAACCACGTGCGATCGCTTCACTCAGTGTGTGACGATCACTGATGAACTCTCGCAAGACTTTGCACGGTTGAGGGAACTCCAAAATGAGTGAGATGACATTGGGCCGATCAAACCACTCATACATTTCTATTACGTAGGGGCTTACTGGAGGACGCCTCAACAACAGCATAATCGCCACTTCTGTAACCAGAGGTCTGGAACAATCACGCTAGAGACAAAGAGAACAAGACAGCATAAAGTTAGTTGGCTATAGATCTAAAAATGCATGTAGTTGTATTTAAATTACTTTGTTTTTGGTAAATGGACTGCTTTTATATAGCGCTTTTCACAGACCCAATGGCCACCAAAGCGCTTTACATATTTTGCCTCACATTCACCCATTCACTCACTCACTCATACACTGACGGCGGTGTCAGCCATGCAAGGGGCCATCAGCTCGTCGGGAGCTGGGGTTAGGTGTCTCGCTCATGGACACCTAGACACTTGGTCAGGTGGAACCGGGGATCGAACCACCGACCATTTGGTTTGTAGACAACCTACATGAACCACTGAGCCACAAAAGTACATGGCCTTGCTTCAGACGGCCTTTATTAACCCCCTGGAGCAGTATGGAGCACTTTTATGATGGATGGATGGATGCGCTTTTTTGGGCTTCAAAAAAACAAAGGTAATTCGCTCCCATTATAGAGCTAGGAAGAGCCAGGATATTTGTTTAATATTCATAAACACCAAGGAATGCTTGAGGGTGAGTAAATTATGGGATAATTTTTGGGTGAACTAACACTTTAAAGGCACACATACCCCTTTTCCACCAAGGCAGAGCTGGTGCTGGTTCGGAGACAGAGCCTAGTTTCAAATCGGTTCTTTGTTTTTCGACCACCAAAGCACCAGCTCCGAACCAGTAAAAGTGGTTCTTAAGTAACACCAAATCATTGCTGGTCTAGAAGTAAGAACCGCTTACGTCAGTGGCTGGGGGCGGGGTTACCGTGACCAACAAGACAAACAGAAACTTGTGACCGCCATTTTTTAAATAGCAGCTAATCGTGCTAATAGCAGCTCGATTGTAATCTCCGTTAATGCAAGTTACGGCGAGCTGCACGAACGTGCTGGATTCGCCGTGTTTGGATACCGATGTAGGTTTGCAAAGCCATGAGCATAAATAGTAACGCAACGACCGCCATTGTTGATGGAAGGCTTGTTCGAGATGCATCGGAGCGGCATAGACTGATCGGAGCTGCGGGAGTGTTTGGAGAGCATACGACACCTTCTGCTTTTGGATCGCTCTCGCAGTTCGAGATTCACAGTGCCGAACCATCTTGAAAAAGCCTGGTGTGTTTGTGTGTGCCGCGCTAGCGTTGCTGGGCAACATGAGATGTATACAGTGACGTAAGATCTGGCTCTGTGATGGCTCTCTAGCCTGTGGAAAGGCAAACCGGTTCTTTGAAAGCTCGTCAGTCGAACCAACTCCGAACCGGCACTAGCTCTAGCTCTGAACCAGCACCTGGTTCTTGTTGGTGGAAAAGGGGTATATGTGATTTTTCGCCGCTAGAGGTCGCTCATTCAAAAAGAAGACGTAACTTGATGACGGCTTGATTTCGCAGAATCATGGGAGTTGTTGTCTTCACCTCTACAGCCGGTGGAGAATATGACGGGACTAAAATGGTAAATATATATATATAAATATGCTACTCGCGGTAATTCAAGAAAACGAGATTTCAACAAAAAGACGATCTGTGTTGAGCTGTATAACAATGATTCGTTCTCTGTCGATGAATGTATCCAAACAGCTGCTCACCTGTTTAGTAAAACACATAATATATTAAAGTGTCTTTGGTGTTTCCATGGTTTCTACAGAATAAAAGTAGAAAAATAAATACTATGAAAGTCCATCAACCGTTTGTTCACTGACATTCTTCAAAATATCTTCTTTTGTGTTCAGCAGAAAAAGAAACTCATACAGGTTTGAAACAACTTGAGGGAGAGTAAATGATGACAGAATTTTCATTTTGAAGTGAACTATTCCTTTAAGTGCAACAAGCAATGAAAAAGAAGTCAATTTGGCACTCGCGATCTGTTTCAGAGGCTGGTTTATGAGAGCGCCACTTATATAGATCAGTGGTGCGTGTGCTTTTGGTGTGAGGCTGTGAGCTCCAAACCTGCGGGAATGAGTGAAATTATGCACAATACAAGCACTATTCAACGATTGAGACGAGCGAGTGACTGGAGGCGGGTGTGTGTCAATTCGCTGTCGGAGAGAAGAGATCGAGAAAGTGCTTCTGGTGTCGGTGTATCGATACTGCAGAAAAGCAGCATTGGAACCATTTCAGAATCAATAGATACATTTCGAAATATCAATACTTTTGCCAACACTATTTCACAGAGCACATTTTAAACAACTAAATATATTCTTTACGTTTTGCTAACTTACAATTAAAAGATGATGCTCGGCGTCCCTTTTGAGAATAATTTTGATGGCAACCTACAAAAAGAAAAAAGAAAAACATTATTAATTTTTTTCCCATATTCAAGTTTGGATCAATTGGACATGGAGAGCAAAATGTTCAGTAAGAGTGTGTTACCTCTTGCTCATCGAATTTCCGTATTCCCTTGAACACCCTGCCGAAGCTTCCCGATCCCAGGAGATTTTTCACCTCGTAGAAGGTGTTCACAGATCCTGAAAAACAGAAGAGGTTGCTGCTTCCTTCAATTCTCTCATAATAACATCCATTATAAAATCCATTTAACCAATGTGTCTCTTATAAAACTCATACAACTTTGCAACAAGTAAACTATACACGCAGTGGTAATGTTTGCAGTTATGTTTAGTTAGGTGTCATCAGAATTACAAAGTAACAGTGCTTAAAAAAATAAAACAGAAGATAAGAAACAGGGCAGAACTGACAGCAGACTCACCATTATTTGGCTGACATTGGGAGGGACCTGGGACAGATGGCGGCTCGGGATCAGACGGATGTGGAGTCGACTGTGGTGTAGGAGACCTTTTTCTTTGTCTGAAGCAGAGGAAAGTTTGCTTTACGAACGCCCATGCTCTCCTGAAGAACGCATGGATTCTGCTCCTCCTGCTGCCTCCTGTATGAACTTCTTAATTGTAGAAAAACAAAGCGGAAAATATTAGAAACATGTCTGACCACAGATTGAAGTCACCATTAAATCAAAATTGACAATTCTTATTTTTTATGGAATATTGCAGTGTTTATTATGAATGATTTATCCATTATACAGTTTGTCTTGTCCAATAAGCTGTTTCACTCGAATATACGTTAAAAAGGGAAGACAAGTTTTAACTTCAGTTTCATGCAGATGTTAAAGGTCAGTGATTAAGTACGTCTGTCTTCTTAGCACTAAAGCATGTTAACATAGGAAAACAGATGCAACACTTCGTTTCTTCGTTGCAAAAATTAATTCCCAACATTTCATTATTTTATAATGCGCCCGGAATAATTTCATTTATAAAGTTAATTTCGTTATTTAAACTCGCACCTGTTGGGCTTTTCTGCACACTGTCTTTAGGAGAAGCTGTTGTTGACTCGAAAGGCTGTAGCTGTGTGTCACTGTCAGCTGTCTGTGAATCGATGCTACACTCGTAATAGACCCAGTCACAGAAGTCGTTGCAGAAGCTGATCGCATCCAGCCATGCAGTGACATCTTCTTCCTCATCTGCACTGCCCTCAGGCACGGGTACTGACGCTGTGGACATCGTGCTGTCAGATGTGGACAGTTGTTTGAGAAGACTGGTCAGACGGTGTGTTTATGTCTTCAGATTTACTTATCTCATCACAAACTCGCTTTGACAGTTTTCACATTCGCTCAGATTCCCACTAACCGCGATAGAAAGCCCTGCGAGTGCGCTTTTATTGTGACGTCATCATAACTCGAGCGTTCGAAAATGGAATGTAGTAGCCTAATATTATCCTATATCAAAGCGCATTTTAAAAATTTAGTTTATTTTTTGTGGACACAATTGCCATTGAGGCAGTGCAATGATCTTGAACTGGATTTGCTGTCAGCGTTTTTATGTCTAAAGTCTCCTGTAGCAAACTGAAACTATGCGTTTTGTATTTCCTTCATGATTAAGTTATGTTTGTCATTTAAACTTAATCATGCACAATTTATTTATTGTTTAAGAATGTTTAACCATATAAAATCAGCCATTTTCCGCTCCCTGAAAATATACACTTTGCGAGGGAAAGCCCAACCGCTGCAATCGCCATTTTGTCTCTCGCTGTGGACTGGATCTGCAGCTCTACAATGGGAAGGTTAATCTACTTACAAAACATACACATGTAAATGAACAACTCTTACTCAATTAAAGGTCAATTGCGCCGCTGGGTCTGTCATCTTCAGAAATATAAACTAAGATTAGCACTTGACTGCTCAGCACCTTTCTTTTACTGTCTGTGCTGCAGCACAGCATAGTTTTGAATGTGGTGTTTTTCCTGTAAATTACAATTATCATGTTTTATGTATGACCACACATATTTTATTATGCTAAAATGATTATTGTTTTCACATTTTTAATAAATTAATTTAATGTTTTTAAATCATTTGAGTCTTTTAATCCATGTTTATCACTTGAATGAGTTACACTTTAAAGGAGCCGTATGTAAGATTGTGGCCAAAACTGGTACTGCAATCACTTTCAAATTACTGTAGAGCGGTGTATCCCCTCCCCCTCCTCCCTGACTCCAGGTTGCCAGATAGGCTGCAGGATCCAGCAGGAACGTAGTAGGCTGCTACAAGAAGCTTTTTCTGTTAATTATGTTTATGCTTCAAATATGTTTTGCAAAGTAATTATATATCGCAAAAATTTACTAATGGCGATTAGCCAAATATAATCGTAAAGATGTATGCTCGTATGTGACAGTACATTGTTAGAACAGTAGCTGTTAGTCTAACTTGTAACGGTAGGTATCTGTCATTAACGTAAGTACAAGCTCAAGCCTCTGTCACTGTGTGTAACCGATATCAAAGATACAGCTATTCATTTAGCTGACGCTATAAGTGAAAGCGACCAGCTGTATTTTTTAACTTACCCTGCAGTACACGTCCATAACGCTAAAATATGTGATCTGAAAGATTACGTGTCATTCTATTATTTTTGGCTGTAGAACTTGCATGATAAACAATAATGGGCGTGGTAATGTTGTTTTCCTCAGCGTCTCATCATAATGACAGAGAAACGGGCTCTGATAATTCATTGCTAATGTTAGCAATGACGACTCGTCGTTTTTATTACACAAACAATTCCTTACCTTTTCAAGTCAATGACCCACCTCCTCCATATGAGCTAACGTGACGTTACTTTGCACGAACATGCTTTGTTCGATTGTCATGAATATTTGAAATGTCCATTTACATCAAGTAAGTTAGCCAAGCATAGATGAATCTTAGTTACCTGTCCAGAAATTCTTCTCCGTTTTCAGCCGTCTCCATCTTTCAAAGGCATCTCCTATACAGATCCTTGTTTTATTTCGGACTTTGTCACGAAGTATTTCGGATTCATAACGAGTATTTTTTTTGTTTCGCAACGTTAGATTTTTTTTTATCCGATTCCGACACGTTTGTAGCTGCAGCTGTGGTAACTAGCAGAGCTGGCAACCCGGATGCCGCAACACTACTGACTTCGTGATTGGTAGATAGGTGGAGGGTGGCGCATCAGACCAAAACACAACATGACAACATCAACATCAGTTGAGGGCTGCAACTTCATTTTTTAAATGACAATATCCTGGCCGGACTACTGTTGTCAGTGATATAAGTATTTGTAATGAACATGATTGCTTAATGTCTAGTGACATATCAGGGCCATTTTATGATTAATTGAAATAAATTTCTTACATACAGCTCCTTTAAAATGGCCATTTCCCAAACTGGGGTTTTTGTATATGAAAAGCTAATAAAAATTAGAAATATGTAAAATTTAATAATTTTAAAGTAAATACAATCAATATTAGATCTCTTACTAAAAATATTAAATATTTTGTTTGTGTCATGTGATGAGTAGCCTAACAGAGATGAGAAAATTAAGAACATGCAAATGTGTTGATGAATTATTAAAATATTAATTTAAAATCTCAAGGCAAAATAATTTAAGTCAAAGGGGTTCAGCTGACAAAAAAATGGGGATTCCCTGCTTTACAACAACTTTCAACTTGCCACTTAATATAATTCAATATTAGGCTGCATAGATTAGGTCAGCCGATACTGGGAACACTTCCCTTAAATCCTGATGTACTCGTTACATCATAAGAAGAATGGCATCTACGCTAATTTTAGTGTCTTTGTTTATCCCGAGGTTTTCCCGCAGCCTGCCGGATCCAGGCCGTTTCCAGATCTGACGAAGGAGTTTCGCCTGGACCCGATGACAATGCAGTGCTGAAGTGCCAACTAGCCTCTCCCTATGGAGGATCCCTATACCACTCTACAGATAAAGCCTTGTGGAATTTTTCGGTTCGCGTACCTATCCAAAGTGATAAGATAAAATAAAATTCTGCATCAAAATTTATAAACAAGACAAGTAGTTTGTTTAGGCATGGTTTGTAAGGAATTACAAACCTGTGCACATATATTCAAACGCACATAACTATAGAATCAATTCTTAGTGCGCATGTGAACGCCATCAGCGTCTATCACAGGTTCACGTTTAAAGTCTGTTTAGAGAGAACGGTGTCGTCTTAGCGGCCCCTAATTTAATAACAAATGATCATTTAGACGGAAGTGAATCAATCAAAACTAACTTTAGCTGGAAAAAACATTTTTCAAGAGCCACTATAAAACTAAACCAATCTCTGTTACCTTAAATTATATCTTTATCTCTGTAAAGCTGCTTTGAAACAATCTACATTGTTAAAAGCGCTATAGAAATGAGGATGACTTGACTTGACTTGACATTTACGTTGATCGTGGGGAATATTCCCATCGTAAACAAAACTCAGCCACTGCGTCTTCTTCAGCGGTTCAAATTTAGGAACATCAAAATGATTTCTGTGTTTGTTATTGCACCCAAGAACAGAACAACACAATCGCTAGACGCAATTCTGCTCCAGCGTATCAACAATGACGGACTATGATGACAGCTCGCTCAGGGCGGGGCTGTGTTGAAACCCTGCTGTCAATCAACAACCGTGGGAGGGGCGTCAGGTGCCGTGTGACGTCACACGGTGAAACGGCCCAATTTGAGACAGGGGAAAACATAAAGAGATTAAAACAAAAACACTGGATGGATTTTTATCATTATATGATGGTTGTGTACAGGCACTGCCAACACACATTTCAGTACAATCAACTTGTAAAAGTGCATGTACCATTATATGACCCCTTTAACTGAATGATTGATGGTTTGTTCAGGTCATGTCTTATACTTCTAGAAGAATATATGCACTTATATATATATATATATATGCAATATATGCACTTGCATATATTGTTAGAAACTTGATATTTCATCATCTCACTATTAAAACTCATTCTTTCCTCACTTTCTTTATTTCTGCAACTCGTATTAATGTGTGGTTTGTGTTAAATATTAGTTTTATGTGTTAGAGTAATCAATTAAGTCTGGTTTGTATTCAAAGAGAAGTATTCTTAATCACAACTCATAATCCGTCCCTGATATATATATATATATATATATATATATATATATATACAGTATATATATACAGTTCTTTAATATTTAATGTATTTTTGAATGGATCCATCAAGTTTTTATGGCCACCATTTAAAACAAATTAACTGGATTAGAAAATGAATAATGCAAGTATAAGTTTTATAACTTTTATTATTATAAAATGGACTTAAACTGGGTTCATGCGTCAGTTTTAATTTTATTCTGGAGCCTGAACTCCAGCTCTGCTGCCACACTGGACAGGGGTGGGAATTACCGGTACAATGGATCACCCTCAATGTAATCTGTCAAAGTGATGTACGGCCTTCAGATTTTTTAGGACATTAATTGAACATTTAATTGAGGATGTTTACAAATATAATGCAAAGAACAGTCTTTATCAATTAAATTTTACTAACCAAATCAAATTAATATTTGGTGTGCACAATAGTACATTTGCACACAGATAAGTTTGCAGGTAAGAGTTGAGAGTGAAACTGTCCTGAATATAACAAAATGATAAAATAATAGGCCTAATCAGTAAATTAATAAACAATGAAAGAAACAAATCAAAACCCAAGTTCTTTTATAGACAGATGAAAACCAATGTATGGTCAGCAACCCCATGCCATTGTATTGCTGTTTTTTATTTTTCCAGGAAGTCACTACATTTTACAATTCTTTACAGATTCACACACCAGTTTTCCTCGACTGTTTGTTTTGACTAAATATATAAAGTCATAAAACTGATTTTCGGCGGGCAAGTGAAGCTCACGTTGCTAATGATTTTGTGCTGACCGTCACAAGACTGTGAGGCATGTGATATTGATCAGACTATTAAACACATCCAGCATTGTGCAGTGAATGTTCAATGTAAGATTGTGTCATATTTGTTTTTCCTCCACAGGAGGCGCTCAGCGGCTCAGGAAGCCGAGTCCTCCATTGTGACGCATTAAAATCTCTGTAGGATTTTTGTCCTGCTTTAAACATTTGAACATGACCACATATAATTGTTTAAATATTTTAACATTAGTTATTGGTTTCTGGCACACAACTTAAAATCCGCCGCATAAATCTGTATAAAAGGATCTTTAAAAACTCTAGTTTGGTACACATTGCTCTACTGTGATTGGTCCGCTCTAACAGCGATGAGAAAAGTAACAGCTTTTCCGTGACCACGCTAACGTCTATATATTGCTTCAGCAGGGGTGTAAACAATTTATAAATACCTTAATCATGACAGAGAAACATTAATAGCGTACCAACTGAAAATACACATTAAGAAGTTAAAATAACAGAATAATTATTTAGTCCCATCGTACCAGACCAATTAGAGACAGCTTCCGGGCCGCTAAACCGCTCCCACTTTAAATACCACGTCACGCGAATCGTGATCTGTCACTTATAATTCAATGTTTACATACACAACTCTTCCGTGATCCACAGACATGTAGAGTACAGTCCGCGCCGCAGAAATGGTTCACGTGTATAACTGCCACCCGTTCGCGTCGCAGCGCATCGTGCCGGCGGAGCAGGAGCCCGGGCTGGTGTGCTGCGGCGGCGGGGCGCTGTTCGTGGTGAGCGCCGGAGGCTGCAGGATCGAGGCGTACAGTCTGCGGGACCGGGAGGCGGAGGAGGAGGGGGGGTGTCCGCTCATCTGCCGCTTCAGCAGCGTGGGCTCGGTGCTCAGCATCCGACACAGCACTGTGGGTCAGTCACTACACTACACTGCACTACAACATCGTTAGTGTGTGATCGCTAGTCTCTTTAAAGTACCGTGGTCCCATGTGAAAAAGAAGTACACTGTAACTGTTAGCATGGTTTTAAAAAGAGAGTAAGTTACTCATTACAGAACACACTGAAAACTTACTAAGTTGTTTTTGGACTCTTAATTGCATGTTATTTGCGATTTAGTGAAAAACATTTGTGTACATTTATATTTAGCCTTTGGCTTTTGGCTTTACATTTAATATTCAACAATAATATTGATCTGCCTGCTTTGATACCATTATATGAGAACTGAACTGAGCTGGACGATGACATCACGGTTTTCTCCAGAGCGACTATATATATATATATATATAAATTAACTAAATTAATAACTTTTTTTACAACAGAAATGAACCATCACTGAACGGATTTAAGCTGGACTGTGACGCTATTTTCTTCTAGAAAAAAAACTTTGTTGCATTATTTTCCTGTTTTGTAAAAAGCGCTATATAAATAAAGTTGACTTAAGGGTGCTTTTGTGAGCCACTTAAGTAGATCTTTATGTAATTTCATAATAACTTTTATTGTAATTTAAATATGGTTAAAGTCTATACAGCTGAATGTACTGATAATAATTTATGATAAACTAATATTAGGGATGCGCGATATATCAGCCACCATAACTGTGTCCGCCGATATACGTTCATTTTAATGTTATCGTTATTGGCCCGATAAGAATATTTGGCAGATATATTAAAGCTGATAAATAATGAATTATTTCATTCAGCTGAGACACTTTTTGGTTTTGAACTGCTTGAAATATGATTGGAATCACTTCAAAAAGTTCAGTGCAACATGTGAAGCACAAGTCTGTCATATAAACTACGTAAAATAGTAGATGGTAATAGGTAATATGGTAATAGATGTTACTGATTATTATGGTAATAGATGTTACCGATTATTCGTTTACCATGCAATTTGTGTTCATTTAAAATAAACCATTGGAAAAACCTTGTCTGTTTTTGTCCTCAGGGGACTATCTAGTCACTATTGAAGAGAAGAACAAGGCCACTTATCTCAGGGCCTACACTAACTGGAGGTACCAGGCTGTGGAGAAGACTCGCGTCGGGGTGCGTCTGTTGGGTCACCTCCTGCGGGGCTCGTCCTTCCGCGGAGCTCCCAAAGAGCAGATGGAGATCATCGAAATCCCTCTGTTTGAGCCGCCGCTCTGTATGGCATGCTGCAGTGTTACCGGTGAGAACACGTGCACGGAAAACAAACACAATCAACTAGGGGTGGTTAATCTGTCTGATTTCCCGATTCGATTCGATTACGCTTATTGAAGTCCCGGTTCGATTACAGTCAATTTTCAATTATTAACGATTCTCGATTAGCGATTATTGATTTTCCATTTCACAACAGTAAACGAAAATACACTACAAAGTGATTACAGTATTTAAAAAAAGTCAGCTGCTGAATTACTTAACTCTTTTATTGGGTAACAACAACTCAAAGCACTTTCTGTGTCGTGTAGTTATAACTTAAGAATTATTTGTATGTAGCTTATGTTCTGTAGAACACAGAAATGAATACATCACATTGTTTTGTGACTCATCAAGTTGAACTAAACAATAACAAATAAATGAAAGGCTTATTTCCTTTAGGAAGTAGATCAGAACCAACATACTGTAGAAATTGGACAATTTTCTTCTAGAAAGACAAGGTGTTGTTCAGGTGGAGGAAGACTGCAGGTTGCAGTCGAAACATATCAAGGTAAAGAAAAGGTTTTCTCTCCTCCTGAACACCTTTCTAGAAGAAAATTGTCCAATTTAATCATTAAGAAGACAAAATGAACATTTTTGAACAACTTACTGTAACTTCAGTAACACCTATAGGCCTGTCATGATAACAAATCTTGCTGGGCGATAAATTGTCCAAGAAATTATTGCGATAAACGATAATATTGATAATAAAGTCGTTCTGAGACCATTTTCTTCTAAAATAATGATAATGGCATAATAATGAAGGTACACCTTTTCAAAGATCAATAAACTTTTATTTCTAAAGACTATTTAAATGAACAAAACAACCAAAAACAATAAAAGCAATGGACTCTGTCTCTGTTAACAAAAAATGCACTTACCAATGTGTGACTTCTGTTCACACTGAGAATCATATCATGTACTGTGTGAGCATGCGTCTCAGATGAGTATGTGCGCTAGTTTGTGTGTGTGTGTGTGTGTGTGTGTGTGTGTGTGTGTGTGTGTGTGCTCGCGTCTCATATGAGTATGTGCACGGAGAGTTTGTGTGTGTTCCGTCTCATTGAGTTTGTGCGCGAGTTTGTGTCTCCGTCTCATTGAGTTTGTGTGTGTGTGTGTGTGTGCTCGCGTCAGTGTGTGCGTGGAGAGTTTATGTGCGCGCATGTCTCATATGTGCGTGGAGAGTTTGTGTGTGCCACGCGTGTCTCATATGAGTAGGCTATGTGCGTGAAGAGTTTGTATGTGCGCGCATCTCGTGTGTGTAGAGTTTGCGTGTATGTGCGTGAGCGACTGTAGGTGTGTCGATGTGCATTTCATATGTATTTGTTTGAGCATTCAGCAGTATACATGTATGTTTGACTACTTAATATATGTGTATGCAAGTGTTTCATATATGTGTGCGTGAATCAAGTTTGATATAAGCCCTAAACGGCGCCTCATATGAGGGTAAGAGAGAGAGAGGAACGAGCGAGAGGTAGTGCTTGCGCTACGGCGCTCTGCAATCAAATACGATTGTAAATAGGCTCAAACAGGCTTTTACACACCTGCTCACACTCGCTCTGGCTGGTTACACCATAGACACACGCGCTTGCTAACTGGAACTGGGCGCGTTCGTGACGTTCAACTTCCGGTATAATTTTTTTTACAAAATAAAACAATGCATTTTTTTTTTAAATAAATAAAAAATCGATTTTTGAAGATATAATAATCAATTCATACTCGTCCATAACATATTCGCGATTAATCAATAATCGATTTTTTTCACCACCCCTACAATCAACTCGCTATAGCATGGTTTCCTAACTACGATGCTCTATATATCCATAGCCTAAACACCTGGGTTTAACACTTCAGACAAGTATAACATTACAGATACATTGAAGAAGTTCAGACAAATGGGACGTTCCCAAAACTCACACCATTGGTCATACCAGAAGTCATACCAGTATGGTTGATATGGTCATACTGGTCTGATACACAGTGCGTTTTATTTCTCTGCTGTTTACGTTCACTTAAGACTAGGGGTGTAACGATATTCAAAACGAACCGGAAAACCGCGAAACAGAACCAACGATACGTATCGCGATTCTCTCATGGCGTACCGAACACGCCCCGCCCCCCTAACCCTAACCGCCCCCCAGCCCTGGGTCATCAGACCTCATGTCTTATGTGTACACAACGAATTCAGTTTTGTAGCCTAACCGCCATTAACACCATATAACAGCAAGCTCCGTGTTTTGTTACCTTCGATAATAAGCAAGGTGTAATCTTCAAATTCTGTCTATTTGATCACGAAATTCAAACAAATAAATGGCGTTTTGGCGCTCTCTGATGTGGCGTGAGATCGCTGTACTAGCTCCTCATTTCAAGCGGCAGCGAGTAAACGCGACCATCTCTTCCTCAGTTACAGAATAAACATGAATAGACACCTGAAGGAATGTTGAAATATACAGTATACTTACTGAAAGGCATCATAACTCGTGTAATCGCTCAATCAGTGTTTCAGCAGCGCAAAGACGTCAATAAAACAGCTTAGTTTGTCACAGCATTATATGAGTAAAAACACAAGTTAATGCAAAAACTGGCTTATGTTCAGTTTACATGTTTTCATACAATGTTTTGGGTGTTGATTATTATATCTAAAAAATAAATAGCATCTGAATTTAGGCTAAAAGTCTAGGCTCTGTTGTTGACCTTTAATGTTACGTGCGGGCTCCTTATATAATTTACAGCATTAGCTGACTTTTTTTTTTAATCCTTGCGAAACGTTTAATTGTAATAGAATTAATTTAAAGACAAAGACACAATTTTTTCATTAAACCACTGTTTAAAAAAAGGCTTAAAAACGTGAGCAAATGATAAACCTTAGTGGCGATGCAGTACTGGCCCGATCGGGGATGAACAGTTCGATGAATGTCCGGGTATTTTTTTAACTGGCCCCGGGCCATTGTGCAGTGTTTATTGTCGAGCCCTGACCCAACAATACTTACAATAAGGAGTGTAATCTGGCATTTTCTCAAAAAAATACATGCATAAATTCAATCGTCACCGGTGCCCAATGACTTTTGGGATAAGCTAGGCTGCGAAGGATCCATTCGTTCAATCCTCCGAGGAAAAGAAGGATGCTTTTATAGCCCACATTCGAAGAAGGCTTAGAATTGCATTCGGCCTTCGCAGGATCCAGCCACTGAATCGGGACCCAGCTCATGTTTTCACACACAAGGGAGTTGACCTACCAATGGTTTACTTATAGTTAACTCTGCTCATTGACCTGAGATGCATGTAACTGAGTCCTCTGTTGCCTTAGGTGATCTTCTAGTGGGCTGTGCCAAGAGTTTGGTGGTCTTCAGTCTGAAGCGGCAGACGCTGAGCGAGCAGGTCTCTGTGCTGGACTTCGAGAGGGTCCTCATCCTTCACATCCAGGGCTGGAGCCCATCTCAGGTGGCCTTCTGTGCTGGATACGTGGCCCTTCAAACGGAGCTGGAGGTCCTGGTGGTGAAGCTCACCCCGCGGCAGAAGAGCAGCCGGGACAACACCGCACAGCAACACTCACTGCTGCCAGAAGATATCATGACTGAAACCAGCTTAGATGAAGATGCAGGTATTACCAGAGCTAGTTCCCTCTCCCATTGTTTCCTTTCTCTTCACTGTACTTGTTGCATGCTTAGTTAGTATAATAATCTGGGGCCATATTCACAAAGAATTACCACTTACATCTAGGAGTACTCTTAAATCGCACTAAAATATTTTAGCTACGAGTATTCTCTTAAAAGTTATTCACAACGCCTTTCAGACCTACTCTTAGTAAGGAAAAATGAGTGATTCTTCGTTGCTATGGATGACATCAATTCTCATACACAAGCTTCCTCGCAATGATCACGGTGATTGGTTGTTAGATGACAGGGCCATCATGCGGATCATAACACTGACGCAACAAATCATGGAATTACGACATCTAAATATGTCTGTGTCCTACACAAAATAATAATAGTAATGTCATGGAAATGCATATATAATGACATGTTTGTGCAGGCCCCAGTGAAGTGTAATTCTAAAAAGGCAGAGAGAGAGAGAAAAGTCGTGAATTCAATTAAATTAAATCAAGGTAGCCTAATACCCTAATGAAAAACGCCACTTGCCTAATAATGAAAAACGACACTTGCATTAACACTGGTTTGGTTAATTGACATCCTATGAGCCTAAATAGACACTTAAAGCAAGGAAATGTTGCTCCTATTGAAATAATGTAATAGTTGAATGACGGTGGATTATGAACTCGCCAAAATGGAAAAGAAAGCCCAACTGGACGCAGGATCAGTTACTGCTGCTGTCCCAGTTAGTGCTGGGAAAAATTTATTTGAAATACTGGAAATACTGTTATGTATTTACAGACATAACAGTGCTATCTAATAAAGTCTTAAGAAAAATGGCAAAAAGAACTCAAATTAAATGTACTTCACAAATGCATCATAAACCTAACCCTCATCCTAACACATCTTTCCCTCGTGGGTCAAAATGACCCGAAGCCCTAAAATTATACTTTTTTAGAAAGCTTTTTTTTTTTTCATTTTGATTATTTTAATTCTTTTGGAATTTTTTAATTTTATTTTTCATTTATTTACCTTTTATTAATTTGATCAATAAATAATAAATAAACAACTAGTTATTTAGTCATTTAAGCACCTTCCCTACATTATTTCAACTTAAATTCAAAATAACTCACAATTTCATGCCTAAACCTTTTAATTCAGCTCAAAATATTTTACATTGTGTGTCTTTGCCGACCTCTTGTGAAAGAAAAATAATATAACATGATATTTCATGACTCTTGCCATTAGATGGCCTTATATCTCCATATGGAGCAAATGAGCTGTCCTGCTGGGTCCTAAAGCCAGTTCACGTCAGTTTGCATTCAGATACCCATGTAGACATTATAAAATACTTTTTTGGTAAAGTTTTAGCATTTTTAGTTAGAATTTAGTTTGAGCATTTTGTAGGGTTTTCTTTGTGACGCATTCCTCGCTTTCCATGCATTCCTATGGGGGTCAAATTGCCCCCGTGAGGGAAAGATTTGTTACTTTACACCACCAGTTAAATTTACACCACAAAACTCCTCAAATCCATTACATTTTCTTTGTGTGTATTCGTGGTTCAAGTGCGACAAAAGTCCTGGGGTCTTGAACCCCTCCGATGAACACTAAATATGTTTTTTATTTTATCACAAATATTTTCCGGGTCAAAATGACCAGAGGGAAGGACGAGTTAAAGCCCAAAGTATGTTTTGCATTTAAAAAAAAAAGGAAATATACTTTGTGCTTATCTAGACAGAAACCACTGGCACAGAAGATCTCTAAGATCTACTTTGGCTTGCAATGCTTTAGGGAAACGAGTTACAACAGTGTTATTTCCTACCTTTTTAATATATTTTTCTTCTAGAGATGAAAAAAGATGGATTCAGCCCCCTCCATGAGCAAGAGGACTTCTTTCTGTTCCCGAAGCATCAGGAGATGTTGGGTAATGAAGCCCAGGAGTGTGGCATCTCTCTGGTTCTGGAGTGGACTGGTATGGAGGCGGAGAGCCGAGGAGACATGAGCGTGGTTTACATCTTATTCAGGTATAATGAAGAGCATAATAAAATCAGCTGCTTTCTGAATGTGGTGTGTGTGTGTGTTTGTCAGACGTCAACTCTCTAGTTTGCCCTGTCTAGGAGGTTTGCGCCTGATTTCTTCCAAGGTTGCAGTGTTGAGGAGACACACTTGCATTCCCTACAGCTCCACCCCATGTTTACTGGTAAGCTATCACACACGCGGAGCAATGTAGCGCCCGGCGTGACACAAGTGTTTTCTGCTAGTTTCAGCCCGACGCAGTTTTCATTTTCATGTCCTGCGTCACTTGTTTAAATAGCAAATGCATTTGTGCTCATCTGTGTGCCCATGGGCTGTCGGTCTGAGAACCAGGTGTGTGTTCAGGCGTGTGTTCAGGCGTGTGTTCAGGCACATTGCTGGAGTGTTGCTATTCTGAGGAACTGAAATAGACTGAGCTATTGACCAACTGAAACCTGCTCTGAAGTCAATGGCGCAGTCTTTTTTTTGTCATTTAAAGAGCGCGTTAGTAATATGAGCCTATAGGCATGTCCACAACACATGTACACTTTGTCCCGTTGATGTTCTGCTTGCGCTTTAACCTCGCACACGAGCAGATCCGTTTCCTTGTTAGAAAAACGTTTTTGTCTTCCCGCTTGCAAATTCCTCCATGTAAATAGCGAATCCTCCATGGCTTGAGCACAACTGGCTTTAAAAGGGAATAGAAGATGAAACTTTGATTGGTTTATCGCACGTTACGCCCAACACACACCTATTACCCATTTAGAGAATAGGGACGACCCTTTTAGACCATGCGCCGGGTGCGCCGACCATTTTTCCCGTCGTTAAACTAGCAAAAGTGGCTTCGGACTCGTACTAAGTGCACTTGCGCCCTGCGCTTTACATGTGCTTAGATCCTTAAAATAGGGCCCATAGTGTGCTTCATTCACTCACACACACCTCTCTCTGGTAAACAGGTAAACAGGAAGAAGCTTCCATCGCCAAAGTTGGGGAACCTACTTGTATGTTTGTTTTCTTCTCGTTGCCGAACACCGGCTACATGTACAGCTTGAAGAACGCCGTGGAGCTCGTGTCTACCTACCAGTACCCAGAAAAGACCCACCAGGCTGTGCTTAGTGACCAGTTCCTCTACATCATCACCAGGTAGGGCGGACACATTCCCGTGTTCACTGTACACGTACGACTGTTCTTGACAGATAAACTAAGGTTAATAATTACTCTTTGTCTGCTGTGATACAGTACATAGTGAGATGAACAGGTTTTTGTCTAATGCATTATTCCATAGCTCACTGTGATTGGTCAAATGTTGGCATTTATATTTATATATTTGTACTAAAGAGCAGTATACACAAATTAATTTCTCAATGTAATGGAAGTAATGACAGATCTTTTCTGCTATATTTTTAGTAATTTAGCAAAACGGATTATCAAAAAAGAAAAACATGTAGGATGGGGACTTGGTTCAATTTATCTGTTGTTGATTGGATGAAGGCAAATCTTAAAGTCACTATGAAGTAAAAACTGACAGTTCTTGTTTTTTATGGGATATTGCAGTATTTACTATAAATGATTTATCTGTGCACATAATTATTGTTTTAAATTCATGTTCCTGGTAATCTTGAATCAGAATAACTTCCTCTTGGAGCTTCTCTTCTCTTCTCTGATGACGAGGGTGGGGCTATAACCTGTCAATCACACGAGATCCACCAATAGCAAACCACAATCAAGTCACCTTTATTTATATAGCGCTTTTACAATACAAATTGTTTTAAAGCAGCTTTACAGAGATAACAGGAAAGTAAAGTTGTAATAGTATTGTTAAATTCAAAATTAAATGTTAAATGTCCCCAACTAAGCAAGCCAAAAGCCAATGGCGAATGAAGGCGAAAAAAAAAAAGCGACAGTTGCAAGGAACCAAAACTCTATCAGGTGACCGAATGGAGAAAAAAACCTTGGGAGAACCGAGGCTCAGTCAGGGGGCCAGTCCTCCTTTGGCCAACAAACGAACAGTGTATGATTATGATTTAGGCGGCATAATAGGTCAGAAGTCAGATTGGATCAGAACTTTCACAATATTTATCCAGTTCATCTGGTTAGGGGTCGGAGTCATCCCGCCGGTGTGGAGATGAGTTTGTTGAGGTGTCTATGAGGCCTTCACAGTGTTGATGAGGCTGGCACTTCAGGGATGCGTTGTCGTCGTGTCCATGCGATGGTCCTTCATCAGATCTGGATATAGCCTGGATCCGGCGGACTGCGGTAAACCTCGGGATAAACAGAGAGACTAATATTAGCGTAGACGCTATCCTTCTTATGATGTACAAAGTACATCAGGATTTATGGGAAGTGTTCCCGGTTCCGGCTGATCTAAACTATGCAGCCTAACATTGAATTATAGCAATCTATAATGTGTTATGTGTATGCTAAGCCAAAGAGATGTGTTTTTAGTCTAGATTTGAACTGACAGACTGTGTCTGCTTCCCGGACAATGTTAGGAAGATTGTTCCAAAGTTTTGGTGCCAAGTAGGAAAAGGATCTACCGCCAGCAGTTTATTTTGATATTCTAGGTATTATCAACTTGTCAGAATTTTGAGATCGCAATAGACGTGAAGGACTATAATGGGTTAAGAGCTCCCTCAAGTACTGCGGAGCTAAACCATTTAGTGCTTTGTAAGTAATCAGCAATATTTTAAAATGTATATAATGTTTAATAGGGAGCCAATGTAGTATTGACAGAACCGGGCTAATATGGTCATACTTCCTGGTTCTGGTAAGAAGCGGCTGCGTTTTGGACCAGCTGTAGTTTGTTTATTAAGCGTGCAGTGCAACCACCCAGTAGAGCATTACAATAATCTAGCCTTGAGGTCATGAACGCCTGAACTAATTGTCCCGCATTTGTAAATGAGAGCATATGACGTAATTTAGATATATTTTTAAGATGGAAAAATGCGCTTTTACAGATACTAGACACGTGACTTTCAAATGAGAGATTGGTATCAAAGAGCACACCCAGGTTCCTAACTGACGACGAAGACTTAACAGAGCAGCCATCAAGTGTTAAACAGTATTCTAGGTTATTACGTGTGGAAGTTTTTTGTCCAATAATTAGAATCTCTGTTTTTTCAGAATTTAGTAGAAGGAAATTACTAGTCATCCAATTTTTTATATCAGCTATGCATTCCTTTAATTTTGTGAATTGGTAAGTTTCTTTAGGTTTTGAGGAAATATAGAGCTGAGTATCATCAGCATAACAGTGAAAAATATTCCATGTTTCCTAATGATATCACCTAACGGTAGCATTTACAGAGTGAACAGCAGCGGTCCTAGTACTGAGCCTTGTGGTACGCCATACTGAACTTGTGATCGATAAGACATCTCTTCATTTACTGCTACAAACTGATAACGGTCAGATAAGTATGATTTAAACCATGCTAGTGCAATTCCATTAATGCCAACATAGGTTTTTAGTCTATTTAATAGAATGTTGTGGTCAATGGTGTCAAATGCAGCACTAAGATCAAGTAACACTAATAGAGAGATACAACCACGATCGGATGATAAGAGCAAATCATTTGTGACTTTAATGAGAGCAGTCTCAGTACTATGGCAAGTAGGGCTGGGTATCGTAACAAAATTTTCGATACCGATACCGATACCTTGACTTCGATACCGGTTCCTGAACGATACTTTTTTCGATACCAATTTTATCAATACAATACAAAACATTACCTAAAAAAAACTTTTATTTTTTCAGTTTGTTTACTTTTTTACACATATTTTGAAAGTAGACATATTTTGAACATATATAGAACTATTTCTCATGTCTGTGAGGCAAGTATCCTATAGGCTGAGTTTTGGTTTATATGTGACGCGCTCCAGTTCTTGTAGTCGAAGGCGGATAAACTTTCTACTCTCGAGTGTATTCTGTGCGCTTTTAAGTGCCTTATCAGATTTACCTGTGTTGCTGGTCTTGACAGCATTTATCTTGTCGAAAATATTGCATCGTGTGCTTATGGCATTGAGTCGGGTACATAAGTACACTTTTGATCATTTCCACATATTTTCTATCTATCTGGGTTGGGACGCTTACACACACACATACACACACACACAAACACACACTACAGCCTCACGTGCGACGAGGCACGTCTCTGGGCAGCTGCGTAAACTAGTGTTTTTCCGCCACAGCCAATCATACTGCATGTTTATTGTTTCACTGACGTTGACGAGATTAACCACTTAGGTACCAAAACTTGGTACCGAAAAACAAGACATGTTTCAATACTCGGTAGTATCGAGGCAATTCGGTCGGTACCTAAAAAGTACCGAACTCGGTACCCAGCCCTAATGGCACGGTCTAAATCCGGACTGAAAATCCTCGCAGATATCATTTCCTTCAAGAAAGAAACACAGTTGTGAGGATACTGCCTTTTTTAATATCTTTGACAGAAAAGGCAAATTCGAGATCGGCCTGTAATTGACTAATTCCGAGTAAGTTGCGTTTTTTTAACAAGCGGTTTAATCATAGCCAGCTTAAAGGTTTTGGTACGTATCCTAGAGACAAAGACGAATTAATGATATTGAGAAGAGGATCTATGACCTCTGGAAGCATCTCTTTCAATAGTTTAGTTGGTATAGGGTCTAACATACAAGTTGTCGATTTAGATGAGTTAACGATTTTGCAAAATTCTTCTTCTCCTATAGCAACAAATGAATCACATTTTTCCTCAGGGAGATTATAATGCACTCCCTGATGAAATGCTGTAGTAGACGTTTGCATAGTTATAATTTTGTCCCTAATATTATCGATCTTATAAGTGAAGAAGTTCATAAAGTCATTACTGCTGTGTTTCTTGGAAACTTCTGGGCTTGAAGCTTTCTTTTTCATTAGTGTAGCCACTTTTTCAAATAAATACCTAGGATTATGTTTATTTTCTTCTAATAGGGTTGAAAAATAAGCAGATCTAGCAGCTTTTAAAGCCTCTCTGTAAGCAATTGAGCTCTCCTTCCATGCAATCCGAAATACCTCTAGTTTTGTTTTCTTCCAGTTGCGCTCCATTTTTCTGGCTGCTCTCTTAAGGGCCCGGGTGTGCTCGTTGTACCACGGCGTTGGACTATTTTCTTTAATTTTCTTTAAGCGCAGCGGAGCAACGCGTCTAAAGTGCTGGAAAAGAGAGAGTTAAAAGTTTCTGTTGGAATATCGAGTTCTTCTAAGCTATCTGGGATGCTGAGACGATGAAACTGATTAGGAAGATTATTGATAAAGCAATCTTTAGTGGCAGAAGTGATAGGTCTAACATATTTATAACACGGAGTCGGCTTTGCAGCCTCGGCTAAATGTAATTTACATGAGACCAGATAATGATCTGAGATGTCGTCGCTCTGCTGCAGTATTTCAACAGCATCAACATTGATTCCATGTGATAATATTAAATCTAGAGTATGATTACGACAATGAGTAGGTCCTGACACGTGTTGTCTAACTCCAATTGAGTTTACAATGTCTTTAAATCACAATCCCAATGCATCTTTTTCGCTATCTACATGTATATTAAAATCACCAACAATTAGTACTTTATCTGCAGCCAATACTCATTCTGATAGAAAGTCAGCAAATTCTTTGATAAAGTCTTTTTGGTGCCCTGGTGGCCTGTATACAGTAGCCAGCACAAATCTCAAACGTGATTTATCGTTTACACTATATATTTTTACATTAAGCACCAACACTTCAAAAGAAGTATATTTAAAACTAGATTTCTTAGTGGTTTTGAAAATATTACTATAAATTACGGCAACACCTCCTGCTTTACCTTTCGGAAAAGGTTCATGTTTATAACAGTAATCTTGCGGGGTGGACTCATTTAAAGTAATGTAATCGTTTGGTTTTAGCCAGGTTTCTGTCAAACACAGCACATCTAGGTTATAATCTGAAATCATATCATTAACAATAAGTGCTTTTGAAGTAAGGGATGTAATATACAGCAACCCAAGCTTTATCGTTTGCTCATCTGTATTATATCTGTTTTTTATTTGTTGAACATCAATTCAATTTTTAACCTTAGATGGGTTTGGAAGTTTTTTGTATTTCCTAATTTGGGGAACAGACACAGTCTCTATATGATGATATCTAGGTGAAAGAGTCTCTATGTGATGGGATTTTATCTGACCTTGGTGACGCGAGGCCGCCAGCAGACGGTTGGTTTAGCCAGTCTGTCTGCTTCCTGACCTGAGCCCCAGATTGTCATGTTTTATCTTTAAGACTATGAGCCAAATTACTAGAGAGAAGAGCAGCACCATCCCAGGAGGGATGAAATCTCTTTTCAACAGGTCAGGTCTGCCCCAAAAACTTTTCCAATTGTCTATGAATTCTATATTATTTTGTGGACACCACTTAGACAGCCAGCCATTGAGTGAACACAATCTACTAACTATCTCATCACTCCTTCGAACAGGAAGGGGGCCAGAGCAAATTACATTGCCTGACATCGTACTTGCGATTTCAAACACCTCTTTAACGTTAATTTTGGTGATCTCCGATTGGCGAAGTCGAACATCATTAGTGCCGACGTAAATTATAATCTTAGAGAATTTACGATTAGCATTAGCCAGCACTTTTAAATTTGCTTTGATGTCAGGCGCTCTGGCTCCTGTCAAACATGTGACTATGCTGGCTGGTGTCTCTATTTTCACGTTCCGTGTAATAGAATCGCCAATAACTAGGGCACAATCAACAGATTTCTCAGTCGGTGTTTCACTGAGTGGGGCAAATCGATTTGTTGTGGTAATCTGAACGGAAGAGTGGTTTTTTTGATCCGCGACTAGAGCGATCCCTCACTGTCACCCATCTGCCTGGCTGCACAGGCAATAATTCAGCCGGAACCGAATCATGTAAATGGTTTACTATGCTAGGCGCATCCAAAATAGTATCTAAAGCTCTTGAACACTTACTATCCTCAGTTAAAGTTTGGAAGCGTGTCTCTAGTTCTGAAATCTTCTCCGTTAGCCTGACTGTTTCCTTGCATTTATCACATATTTATCCTATATTGCCGATGGGGAAGGCTATACTAAACATGTGGCATGAAGTGCAGGTGACAATAACAGGTGAAGACATTACTCACCGTGTTTGTTGACTGATTCTTACTCACCTGGGCTTTTATTAACTCAGAGGCGCGTGCGTGCGAGAGAGAAATAAATAAATAAACTGAGCGCACGGGTGGCGCGTTAATAGACTAGCGAGTTACTAGCGTGTCGTGCTAAGAATAACGGAAGCTAGCGAATGATAAGTAAGCTGTAATTAGTAGTATAAACAATTGGAAATGATAGTAAATGATGGTTCAAAACAGAAAGAAATACGAAGCTAATACGAGGCTTAGATGGAGCTTACAGCCTCGAAGCAGACAAAACTCACAGCACAGCAGGCAGCGAGGCAGACAGCAATTCCCCATCATGCCCCACCCACATTTGTTCTTGTTCCTAAAGCGTTTCACTCAGATATACGGCACAATAGGGCAGAAAAGACCAGCGCAACTTCAGTCTCATGAAGACTTTAATGCAAGCTTTCAGTTGATTGTAAAAATGGGGTGGGTTTATGCAGACAAAATGATTAGAGAAATCCGACATATGTTAATAGAGAGAAGTCTGTCATGTCACCAAAAGATGAAGTTATGACATTTTAAATTTAAAGTTACAAGGCCAAAAAAAACCAAGAGTCATTTTAATAGCATGCATCTAGAAAATAGATGAGGTGAAATTCCATTTCATGCCGACGTTTAGCATAAAACAGAGAAGTTGGTCTTAATTGTTTGTGGTTATGTTTACTGTAGGAATGCTCTCCAGTGTTTCACCGTCAGGTGCAGTGCGGTAGCGGCTCGGCTCGATGACCCGTACATCGACACCACCATGAAGGTAACACATGTCATCATGGGTTTCCCTGTTTTTGTATATTTTCTCTTTTTTTCCACCGACGGTCTTCAAACTCAGTGCTACTATTAAAACACCTAAGTGGAAGTCTTGAACCGTTTGTGCTGCGAACTTGAATGATACATCATGTGGCTTGTGTGCTGTTACTTTACGTCAGATTTTCAACTGCCAGATCAGCAAAATGGCTGAAAATATCCCTGAAACCCACTCAGAAGGAGGGGAAGTCTTTAGAACGGGGTCTTTTTGAGCCCCGGAAAACACATAGCAAGACGCTAAAGCCACTTTTCCACCATCGGGCCAAACCATTCTCATTGCATAATTATTTGATTTACATAATTATCCAGTAAGGATACGGTTTCTTTTTCTGCTGTGGAACTGATAATGGAGCTCTTTGCATTGTAATACAAATGTGTCAGTCATTGCCTTGGTGACACAAACGTTTACAGACGGTATGAGATGTAAATAGTGCCACATGGTGAATGATCAGATATTTCTAACTTCTATAGAGGTTTTGCCTTGATGTCACTTTCCCGCCGAACTGAGTGGCAGAAGAGCTGCTGCATGACTGGAGTTAACAGGGGAAACTGTGAAGATGCCAGTAAAACAAACCATTATCAGTTTAAATTAAAGGTTGGACTCTATATAGTGTTCCTTACAACTTACCAAAGATCCAGTGATATTGACATGCAGCCAGGAATCGTGTTTTTCTGACATATGCGCCTGATTTGGACGCCGGGGAAATAAATAAAGCAAATTTGCCTGTGAACGCTTTATATAAACACAATATAGGAAGGTCTAAATCCAGGTGATCACTTATATCAATGTTCTATATATACTGTATATACACAGGTGAAAGTCGAAAAATTAGAATATCGTGCAAAAGTTATAATTTTGATAACTATGGCTTACAGCTTATTAAAACCCCAAATTTCAAAATCTCAGAAAATTAGAATATTACATAAAAAATAAAATAAAAAAAGATTTTTAAATGCAGAAATGTCGGCCCTCTGAAAAGTATAATCATGCATATGTATATATATACTAAATATATTAGTTTCACCTTTTAATTTGAATTACAGAAATACATGAACTGTTGCACAATATTCAAATTTTTCGAGTTTCACCTGTATATCATCATATCGTCCAGCTCTAAAACTTGTATAGTTTTTTTTTGTCATTGTTTATTTAAAAACGTCCAATTATGCAGAATATAAGATGGTAAATATTTAATTGAGGAGTTGTCAATACAATATAGGGTATAATTTTACTCAAATTCAACATATTGAGAAAAAATTATAACTGCAAATTCACCTTTCTTTCTCTGGATCCAATTGTTTCTGTGAATTACAGCGATCCATTTTATTCTCTGTCCTGTAGCTTTCAGATGTTTGTAAAAATACATCTCAGATTTCTTGTCAAATCTAGTTGTACAATAAATCTCAAAGCTCTTTCCTGTTTTAGATGTGTTTAGTGTGTTTTTCTGGGCACTCACGCTGAAAACCAATGCTGTCGCTCAGTGTTTCTGCCACTCAGTGTGTGTGCCTGCAGTCACTCCGGCCGACGGTGACGTCACACGCATACCCTCTATTACGCCACTCATATAGTGCGCTTGGCCAGATACAGAGAGAAACTGGTAGGCAGGCGATAGACATGAGCACGCATTCTACCAGAACACATAGAGCGGAATGAGAACGGTTTGTAATCGCCCCGAAACAAGCTCAAATTGAAAAATTATTGTAAGAGTTCCTCACCGTTTTTAGAACAAACTGTGGTAAAGAGACTCTCGAATCAAGGCCATGAGTACTGCATTTTTGCAGAAACCACTCATATTGACTTATCTGAATATCTGAGCGCTGTCCCATCAGGCCTGTCCACCCTCCACGATGGAGGTGTGCGCTCTGAGGATCCAGCTCTTCATCGGACTCAAGGTTCTCTGTCAGGATGGAAATCATATTGTTCTCCTGACAGCAGCAGACGTGGACAGCAAAGAGGACATCGAGAGATCAGCCCGCAAAAACACGTACGTGTGCTTGTTCACGATCACTGCTCGCAACACGTTTATATCCTGATTAAACATTTCAGAGTGCATGAATTGTGAAATGTTTATCTCTTATGTTTTGACTGCTTGATTCTTTCAGTATGACGTTGCTGTTTGGTTTGTAGATGTTTCGTAGTGCCCTGAGTAAATGGCCTGTAACTCTTATTGTAGTGAATCGAGGGAACTCAGGGCCCTGACAGGCATTTTAGTAGCTGTAGGTCTAGAGCCGTCCTCAACGCAGACTCTGGAAAGCCTTCTGTCCAGGTCCTTCCTGTAAGTTAGCGAGTAGCATGATCCTAACAGTGGGCCGCTCTGAAACTCCTCCTAACCCACTGTGAGTGTTACCTGCATGCAGTCGTTCATAACATCTCAGTTTTGTTCAGATGTGACTTCATCATAAATGAGACAAGAACCTCTCAATATGGTTCATGACTTCCTCATATTTAGAGAATACTTTAATACTATAGCTGAATTTAACCAACCACAGCTACTAATCCCACAACCCCTTTCAGTCCGGCAAATTAACAAGTAACTCGTTGTCCCTCCATTTAAAGGGGTCATGACATTAGAAATCAACTGGTCTTTATTCAATTAAAACACCTTGCAAGATGTTTATGTTTATATAGCTTAAAACATCCTCATTATAAACAAAGAATTTATGTAATAAAAATCCAAAAACGGCTTTTTTTGTTATTGCGGGATCTGTGGCGCAACACAAGAAAACACATTTGCATGTGACTTCCTCCAGAGCAAGACATCGACGAATAGTGATACATCATCGCCCCATAGACTCCGCCCACTGGCGTCACTTAACGGATGACTGATGTGTCTACACTGGTTGTGAGCGTTGCGTCAAAAGCAAATTATAATCACTGACGCAGTCTACACTGATACAGTATACAGATGCGTGTTCAGTTTAAACAGCGTGTTTTCGTCTCTGTACACGCTTGGTTTATTTTAATGGTGTCCCGGTTCACATCAGAGGATTATATGTTTTTTCGGAGCATTTTGTTTTGTAATCGAGGCACAGTGTAATGGAGAGTTCGCAAAGAAACTTGTGTTGACAGTTGAAGCTGCGACTATATTGGATCTGTCAGAAGCTGCATTACAAACCATAATTAAATGATTTCATAATGCTTTGTCTGCAAATGGCGGTTTTATTTGGATAATGTTCTCAAAACGCTTACTCGCGTGCAATAGCCAGTGAGCGTAGAGACTGTTTCCTATGCAGTGACGTTAGCCAATTATAACAGTGGCGGTTTACTGACTAGCCTTAAAGGAGCCGCGCCTTAAAAACTGATCCTTTCAGACAGATGCTCACAGAATTAAGGTTGAAAATAATTGTTTTCCCACTTATAAATGAGTTTTTGTTTTGTTTTTTGTGCAAAAAACTTTATTAACATTAGAAGTGAAGCTTGAGGGACATGTTATATACTGTATATATATATATATATATATATATATAATAAAATAAAATACATCATGACCCCTTTAAGTGTGTTTTATTGGTATTATTTGTATAATGACCTAGAATACTGACATAAGGTGCAGTCACATTAATGAAAAGTCATTGAAATTCATTAAACTTTTGTGGGCAAAACTGTTCAATTGTCTATTGTCAACAGTGATGTATGAAGCACAGTTTAACAGAAATCACTTTTAAACCAAGCGGCTTTCTGTTGGTCAATGCGGCAAATTTGCACGATCAACTGCGAAATGTGCATAGAAAAATCTTTAGCCCTTACACATAATTCCAGATGGTTGCTGCATTTCACCCAAAAACAATAGTAAATGTGGCGGCACCTTGACTTATGTAAACGCAAGCAGTGAATGCAGTTTGGACCTTTGACTGTTATCATTGTCTTCTATGTTCCTCAGATCCAGGAAGATCTCCATCTCCAAGCCCACAGAGCCGACGGACAGCGGTCACGGCTGGAACCTCTATGTCATCACTTCTGTGTCCACACTGCAGCTCTACAGAGAAATAGTACTGGAGCTTCAGATATTGATTTGATTATCACAAACTCTTTTAGAGCCAGGCTATTGTTGAGACGTTTATATTTTATTCTTACATTTTGATAGGAAGAGACCTTCTGATTGACGTGTAAAGCGTCCAACAACAGTTATGAATTGGCATTTCTGAAATCGATAATGCTAATCGTTTGCTGCCGTTAATGGCACAGAAATTATACATGCAGAAAATCCTTTATTTACGCTAATTTGCTTAAATCAAACCAAATTAAAGGTACAGTATGTGATTTTTTTTTAATTGTTGCTGAACACAGTTCATATTTGAAATCAACCAAAACAAACACACCCCTCCCTTCATTGCTCCAAAGGCACGAAACTTGCAATGTAAGAGTGGATGTCTCTTTTAACATAGCAGAAGCGAAGATGACTGATGAACGACAAGGAAGCACAAAAAATGAACATGCAGTACACAAGAGTATATACTAGCAAGAGTTGGTTGTTAGTGGCCAGCAGCACACAGTCAAAACCACATTACTCACCTATGGAACAAAAAAAACACAACCTCCATTTTCAGGCCTTCCCGCTGAGTTCTCTCCAGAGCTGAAAAGCTTTTCCAATATTAACTTGGGTCCTAAAGCTCTTGCCTGATCATAACACCTTTCCAGTGATATTTTATATTTGTAATGTCTATCAGCCATCTCTCTTTTCTTCAAATGTCCCTCTTGCTCTTTCTCTCTCCTCCCCCATCATGAGTGGACACGCCTCCTACTGCTGATTGGCTCACTCTCTCTCCCCCATCATGAGTGGACACACCCCCTACTGCTGATTGGCTCACTCTCTCTCCCCCATCATGAGTGGACACACCCCCTACTGCTGATTGGCTCACTCTCTCTCCCCCATCATGAGTGGACACTCCCCCTACTGCTGATTGGCTCACACTCTCTCTCCCCCATCATGAGTGGACACACCCCCTACTGCTGATTGGCTCACTCTCTCTCCCCCATCATGAGTGGACACACCCCCTACTGCTGATTGGCTCACTCTCTCTCCCCATTCATGAGTGGACACACCCCCTACTGCTGATTGGCTCACTCTCTCTCCCCCATCATGAGTGGACACACCCCCTACTGCTGATTGGCTCACTCTCTCTCCCCCATCATGAGTGGACACTCCCCCTACTGCTGATTGGCTCACACTCTCTCCTCCCCATCATGAGTGGACACACCCCCTACTGCTAATTGGCTCACACTCTCTCCCCCATCATGAGTGGACACGCCTCCTACTGCTGATTGGCTCACACTCTCTCTCCTCCCCACCATGAGTGGACACACCCCCTACTGCTAATAGGCTCACACTCTCTCCCCCATCATGGGTGGACACGCCTCCTACTGCTAATTGGCTCACTCTCTCTCCCCCATCATGAGTGGACACGCCTCCTACTGCTGATTGGCTCACTCTCCCCCATCATGAGTGGACACGCCTCCTACTGCTAATTGGCTCACTCTCTCTCCCACATCATGAGTGGACACGCCTCCTACTGCTGATTGGCTCACTCTCTCTCCCCCATCATGAGTGGACACGCCTCCTACTGCTGATTGGCTCACACTCTCTCTCCCCCATCATGAGTGGACACCCCCTACTGCTGATTGGCTCACTCTCTCTCCTCATGATGAGTGGACACACCCCCTACTGCTGATTGGCTCACTCTCCCCCATCATGAGTGGACACGCCTCCTACTGCTGATTGGCTCACTCTCTCTCCCCCATCATGAGTGGACACACCCCCTACTGCTGATTGGCTCACACTCTCCTCATCATGAGTAGACACGCCTCCTACTGCTGATTGGCTCACTCTCTCTCCCCCATCATGAGTGGACACGCCTCCTATTGCTGATTGGCTCACTCTCTCTCCTCATCATGAGTGGACATGCACCCTTCTGCTGATTTGCTCACTCTCTCCTCCCCATCATGAGTCGACACACCCCCTACTGCTGATTGGCTCACTCTCTCCCCCCCATCATGAGTGGACACGCCCCCTACTGCTGATTGGCTCACTCTCTCCCCCCCATCATGAGTGGACACACCCCCTACTGCTGATTGGCTCACTCTCTCTCCCCCATCATGAGTGGACACACCCCCTACTGCTGATTGGCTCACTCTCCTCATCATGAGTAGACACGCCTCCTACTGCTGATTGGCTCACTCTCTCTCCCCCATCATGAGTGGACACGCCTCCTATTGCTGATTGGCTCACTCTCTCTCCTCATCATGAGTGGACATGCCCCCTTCTGCTGATTTGCTCACTCTCTCCTCCCCATCATGAGTCGACACACCCCCTACTGCTGATTGGCTCACTCTCTCCCCCCCATCATGAGTGGACACGCCCCCTACTGCTGATTGGCTCACTCTCTCCCCCCCATCATGAGTGGACACGCCCCCTACTGCTGATTGGCTCACTCTCTCCCCCCCATCATGAGTGGACACGCCCCCTACTGCTGATTGGCTCACTCTCTCTCCCCCATCATGATGCACTTTCATCAGTGTTTTTCAAAAATCGCTTACTGCACCTTTAACATTTTTAACATTGTCCTGTTTCTAGAGCCCTATGATTTCCATGAGGCAGAAAACATGGGTGGAATCGGGGAATTTAGCCAATAAAATGAAATGTACAGTATAACATGGAATGTCACATAATTTGTTGATTTTTCATGAATAGATCAAAAGCAGGGCTGTACACTTAATCAAATTGCGATGTTGTCTGTAAATATTAAAACGCAAAATATTTTTGTTATTTAAATATGAAGTCTGCATGTTAACATATTCCCTCCTGGCCTTGATTCTTTGTGTGAATAAGCAGTGCCGTTTAGCACACATACCTATGTATGCTTGACTCCCGTGATGTTTTTAGCATCTGTTGTCTCACTAAATGAGGACTTGAACTTCCTCTCCAGAGCTGCTCTGAGAGTCACTATCGTCTTCACGAAAACCCATCAAAATAAATGTTCAGTTTAACTTGTTGAAATTGAGACAGAAATATATGACTATTGCACAGTAGATTGTACTGTAAATAATACAAATTAAATAATAATAATCATAATTAAATTATTAACCTCTAATTTTAAATGTTTAACCATATTCTAACAGTAAATGTTGTGCATCACTGTGTGCATCACTTAAATGTTCATTTGATTTATATTTCAAAAGATTAATATAAAGTGTTAATGTTTTATGTTATTAATACATTTGTATTAAATCATAAATCCAGAAAAATTACACATTATGACAGAATTACAGAAAAAAAATTCTTAGGGCACTATTATTGTAGAAATTGTGATAAATTATTTAATTGTAAAAGTTTTATGAATTCCATTTATTAGCCATGCTTTTTGATCATTAAAATTAAATGAAACAATTAAGACGGAATTTAATTAAATTTGATGTATTAAATAAAACTGAATCCAGAATAAAAAAAAAAAAGAATTTGGGAGAAAATAAACCCGATTTCATAGGGTCCACATGCTGCATGTAAGCGTTCCTCATTGTTTCCATCAGGTGGAATACAGCCGGAGATACGAGCAGTCGAGCCCGTCGTCTCAGAGCTGCGTTCACCTGCTGAGTGAAGGTCACCTGCTCCTGCGCACGGCCCTGCTCCTGCAGCGGGGGGGCCCTGAGCCTGAGCCTGAGCCTGAGCCTGCGGAGAGAAGAGCGCAGCTGGAGCTGGCCTTCCAGGAGAGCTGCGCTCACTTAGGAGACTGCTTCAGCAGGTCAGATGCGTGCATGATGGGGTCTGTCATTTTCCGTAGCACTCTGATCTCATGATTCATTCACAGGTTCGATAAGAAGGACTATCATCTGGCTCTTCCGTACTATAAGATGTCAGGCCTCACTGTGACTGATGTCATTAAGAGGAATATGTCCATGAGCAGCTCCTCAAACGGTTACGGCAAAGGATTTCTCTTCTTCCTGAAGCATTCGATCTACGAGGAGAACATGGAGGAGCTTAGCAAGGTACTGAAGGAAACACACATGGACATTTCTGATATAATGGTCACACATACATGCTGAAACGCAAATTCACTTATTGCAAATGAGATGTGCATAAAGTTGCTGAAATTAAATGAATGGTTATTTTACATATTTACTCAGAATTCTCTTGTTAGGTAGGCAGGTTACGCAAATGCATATATCGAAATTTAGATAATCTAAAAATGGCCTAATAATCATCTGATGCGGGGGCTTTCAAACGGGGAGAAGCTTAGGGGTCTGTGCACATTTTTCAGTTTTATTTTTTGTTTACAAAAATATATTTTTGTGCTGTTAAAGCAGAACTAAGTAACTTTTTTACCTTAACCGAACAGCTTTGGAGTCATTGTAATGTTTATATTACTGATTTCGTGTTGAATGGTGGTCGTCTCGCACCCCCCTGGTGCCTGTGAGCCGCAAAACCACCCTTGCAACTTTGGGCCGGCGGGCCGCCGTGTTTGTTCAGTGTTAGGAAGTATCGTGTGATATCAGGTCTCGCGAGGTAACGAATTGCTTTACGGCACTGCACGCGTACACGCCCCCATCCAGGATACGGCTAGCTATAAGAACAACTATCGTCCCATGGCAAAGCTGGCATATAACAAGCAGAAAGCTAGAAAAACATTGTCGGAGGAACAAAGAAAGAGGAAATGGCAGCATGACCGAGCGAGGAGTCAGACACGAGTAAACATCGGACCTGCGTTTTCAGAATGGCGAATAAAAACGAAGAAAGCGCGGTCGGAAGAGTCTAGAAAAAGTTAACGAGAATCTGACAGCGCGAGGAACTGGACAAGAGTCCCACTCGCTCAGTCTTTCACTGTTAAAGTCGATTCCTGCGATTATCATGAGAACAGTTGTCAGTATCTCACACAATTATCAGGACATAAATAAGCCTACACGTTGTAAATAGTGTAAATGAGCGCAATTTGCAAACTATTATGATAAATTGGAATAATCATGTCTAACAACATCATAACGGACATTGTTACGAAATCAGGGCTCTCAAGTGTCACGCATTGAGCGTGATAGTCACTCATTTCGGGCTTTTGTCACGCTCTCCCGCCACACATTGTATTTCTCACGCTGAAAAACTATTTGTAATATATTTAATATGCCAAAACTCTGGCCGCGCCGCTCTCACTGTGGAACCGGCAGGAATCAAACGCGTCTCCTCTCGTGTTGTTCGTCGAGCTACACAATAGCCAATCAGAAAATAGCACTATTGTATCTGGGTAAGATTTAACGCAACAACCAATGACAAAAATGTATCTGTCGGCTGGATGTCACTCTTGCCTGTCTTCAAAACTTGAGAGCCCTGCGAAATAATGCAACGTACATGATACACTTTATTGGTGTCAACTGGCATTTAGGCTCAGGTAAGCCTAACGCGGTAGGCTACTTTATTATTATGAAGTGCAGAGGCCGTGAGTGCAGATACGCTCTGCGTGAGTGGTGTTTACGACAGTAACGTTAAATACAAGTACTCTACAGCGACTCTAGGGATCGCTGTTTGACAAAAACAGAAATCCTGCATAGTGCCGCTTTAAAGTTTAAAGTGAATTTGATAAGATTACAGATTTATTCAGCTGGGACTGAAATCAATCATTTTATTTTACTCTATTGATAAAGTTTTTAACAGTAATATAAAAACATTTTATTTGAAAGGTTTGTACAGCTATAACTATATATACGACTATCATTATTCTAACAACAGGTAGAAAAACATACACTGTCTACTAAATACAACGTTTACGGATACATTTAATTATCTTTAGTATAATTACAATATAAAATAAAATAAAAATAATTTGGGGAAAGATTTCTTTAGAAATGGTATATAATTGTTAAAAAAAAGTAAGTAAATAGTCTTTTTAATATCAAACTTTGGATTTGGGTAAAATGTACCGCTGCCGTTATATTAAATAAGTAAGTCCCTCACAAAAGAATCATCATGTTGGGGATTCTGGGTAACAAAAAGTCTGATATAAAAGAAAATGAGGGATGAGTCAAAAAAATTGTGTGGTTATATTTTGTGGTTATCAAAATACTGTCACAAATGCTGTCGATTCAACTTGTGCTGCACCTGGAATATTTTATTTTTATTTTTTTTACTTTAGGCAAAATTTCATGCTTAAACTTAAACTTCCGGCTGAACTCAAAGAACACACAAATTGAACAGCTGTATGGTTTGCAGTTTTGCAATTATAATAAGAATGTAATTATTTATCTTTTAATTCATAGCATTAGTTTCATGAATTTATTTATTGGTTAAGAATAATGAAATCACACAAAATCTTTGTAACAGCTTTGCAAACCTCATTTAAAACCAAGTATAATTTGTTATATTGAATGATAATGTAGTTATAACAGTCGTCCTGTATCGTGTGTGTGTTACAGGACATGGCTGATAAAGTGCTGGAGATCTTTAGTGTGGCTGAACCTGCTCAGCTTCCCCATGTTGTGAGCAGCCCGTCCATGCTGAAGGCTGACCCCGACGGGGCCATTGCCCTCCTGAGACAGCTGGAGGCCCCCGGGGCCCCGTCCATCACCCTGTCCCTGTGTATCGCCTCCCTGGCGCTGCGGGAGGGGGACCTGCACACCTACAGCCAGCTGATGGACCGCCACGCTGAGGTATTTCAGGAGTTCTCTACCGTTTTACACACATTTCAGTATGTATGATTCATTCATTATGTAGAAATGTGGCTGCTTGTTTTTGCGCTGGCACTCTGCAGCATTGTTAGGTATTTGTCCCAGATTTGTACGTTATCCCTCTGAAAACTCTAAACACACTCAAGTACGGCACACACTGTTTTTTTGAAGGAATATACAGGAGTGGACATTGGAGGAGCGGATCTTCTCTATGTCATAATCATTTGTTCACATACATGTATTCATAACTTCAATGAGCTCATTGATCTGCCATAAATTATTACATTGTTTAAATAATACATTTTTAGCTAACTGCGATTTGTATATGTACATTTCTGAAATTCATAACATGGACAGTGGACATTGTAATGTGGGCTCGTGCATTTTCTGTAAAGATGCTTTGAAACGATATGTATTGTAAAAAAAGAATAATGGAAAGCAGGTCGAAAATGTACAGTTTTCCCATTAATTTGCCCCCAAAGATCAAGATATGGGTTAAAAAAATGCCCTTGTATGCATATTTGTTTTTATATTTATAACATACAGTATAGTTAAGCAATTATCAGACGAGCAAGATTGCTGTTTGTCCCAAATTTCAGCATGATTGCAAAGGGATATAATTTTTATACATTTCAATTAACAAGAGGTTAATATTAAGTGACTTACATTTTAGACACAATATTATCTGTTCTTGTCATTTCGCCAGCAAAAATAGTTCCAAACAAATCCACATCAGAACATGTATGCTGAATTTGGAACCATATACTACTCTTACTATTTTTTTCCATAGAAAGAAGTAGAAGTAGAAGTAGTACGAGTTCTCAAGTAGTATTCTAGTATGCAGTTCTGATAGTGTTGTAGTACTTGTCACTGGTCTCGAGAACATCATTTTTTTAAGGTCTTGTCTCAGTTTCAACACACTCTTGACTTAGGATCGGTTTCGGTGGTCTTGACTACAACACTTTGTTTCTGAATTCATCAATAGTGGTGTTTGGTTCATGAATCAATCCAAATTTGAACAAATTGGTTAAGCGAATGATTCAATTACCCATTCATAAAATCATCGGTAACTGGCTTTGTTATTTAATGAATCAGTCGATTTGAACTAATCAAATGATTCAATGACTCGCTCATTAAGACAGTGACTTGCCGCCGTTTCACCGTTTCATTTTTAAAAACATAGTTTCGCCATCATTTCATATTTCTATATTTAAAACTTTGTTAAATATAAACGTTGAATAAAATATTAAACTCACAATGTTGATGTAATTGAAATTTATTGCCTTTATGTCAGCTTAATAGACAGAGAAAACTCACTGCTTATGACTGAATCACTTTTGTATATTTTATAAGAATCAATTTATATTTAATTCATACAGTGAAGACTATAGAGTGTTTTATTGTTTACATTTGATTACATTTTTTAAAGTATGTCTTACTACAGGTTAAATAAATGCTGCTTCGTTCTTATTTAAAAAAAATCTATTGGCCATATAAACCTTTATCGTGAAATAAAATGTATCTTATTGTGAAATAAGATTTTGGTCATATCGCCCACCTCTTACTACATATGGTGTTCTGTTTGTTTTTCCTGACTTTGTGAGGTGTGTAACTGAATCACATGTTAATTCTCTGCCGTCTGCAGATGCTGCAGGTGTACGGCTTCATCGAAGAGCCCAAACTACTGCTCCACGGCAGAGGGAAGGCGGTTCTGCCCACCGCACTGGCCCGGCACCTGTGCGACACACACCAGGGACTGCTGGTGGCGGCGGTCGTAGCACTGCACGAGAACAGCAAGATCCGACTGCAGGAGGCCGATCTCTTCTTCCAGGTACACACAGAGAGAGTCAGAGAGTGTTTCTGTCCGTGTCATTCTCATAGCCGTGTGTGTTAATCTCTCTCTCTCAGGAGCTGTGTAAGGATGGCGTTGCGGTTAAGAGCAGTCCTCAGTTACTGGTGGACTTCTGGGAGGCTCTGTTAGTAGCGTCCTCTCATGAATCCATCATCCAAGAGCTGCTCTTCCGTCTCACGTCTGTCTATATCGACCGCATCACGTGCAGAGATCGCTCCGGCGTCAAAGCCCTCAAAACGGCAGAGGATCTGGTGAGCAAGATAATCTACCTATCATAATGTAACACATCAGGTGTTTTGTTTACACGTTTCTAGGTTATTAATAGACAGGGTGGCCACGGGTCCTTAAAAAGTCTTAATGTCTTAAAGTTTTCCAAATAAAACGCTTTAAAAAGTATTAAAATGTCTTAAATTCAGATTCGATGGGTCTTAAATATTTCTGGTCACATTACTGCTAAGATTTCTCCAGTCCGACAGACCCAATGTCCGTCAAATAACCAGTGAAGCATCGAATCGCGAGAATGATTCTGATTTTATTACATAAACAGCGATTGATAATGATAATGTATTTCTGGTAGCGCTGTTGAGACTCGCGCTGCCTGTCTGCACTGACATGCTCACGCAAAAATCGCTGCAAAAGAAGCTTTCCAACAGGTTTTATCGTAGTTTTTGGAAGAATGTCTGGTTGTGAGGCGTTTGGAAAAATAGGTCCACAGTTTTACAACGAATGGTAAAACACCTGTTGGAAAGCATCTTTTGCAGCGATTTTTGTGTGAGCATATCAGTGCAGACCCCTCGCTGAGTTTCACGTCTTTGTAAACTAAAGTTTAATGCGTTTATGAATGATTGTTCCAAGGCACCTATGAAACCATTGTATATAGGTGGGGGAGGGGGGGGGGGGTGCTAACACAAAAACCTAAAATTCTCGGGACAGCAGCATTTGTCCAAATTTTTATCTCAACCGTTCGATTTCATCAGAAACGATCTTAAAACAGGGATTTACTTGTAAAACGCAGAACTTACCCTTTAAGTAACATAACATGTCAGGAGGTATTTTGCTGTATATTCTCACGATTGCAAATGTTACATTTATTTTAGTTCAAAAACAAGTAGTTAATATTAAATTACTTCAATTACTTAGGTTAAACATTAAATATTAAATATACGTATGTAATATAATGTGTATACATTTCATTCAAAGTGGCATTAAAAATGTCTTAAAAAGTCTTAAATTTAACTTGTTTCTATCTGTAGACACACTGATGAAGTGCTCAAACTGGGGTCCAAGGATCCCCAGTGGGCCACAAAAGAGTTTAGAGAAAACCAGTGTAACAAACATGCATATAAATAGATCATGAACCATAAGATATAAGGAATAATAAGGGTCCGAGAATGGAGCCCTGGGGTACACCACAGAGTAATCTTGCTTTATTAGAATAGAAACCCTAAACACAAACAAAACTGTCTTCTATTATGAAACTTAATTTGTATTATGTATCATGTATCATGAAAACCTTATTTATAAAGCTTTTCCAGCACCACCACTCTCTCTAGCTGAGTAGTTCCTTCCTTCCTTTGTCGTATGGTTTCAGAAAAATTCGATTGCAGAAAAAAAGCTTTTTTGCTCAGAGTTTTTATTTTAAACTTCAAGGCGCTCAGAGCGGTCCTACAAAAACCCGAGGCGCAGCAGGCTGTAAAAACCTGGGGCGCATAAACAGTGCACAAAACTCTCTCTGTCAATAGAAAACCATTTAAAAAGGGCGCATCTCACTGCAAAAAACACATTCTGTGTGATCGGGGCCTTTGGCTTCCCAGATCTATGAGCCCGATCCAACTGTTTGAACTTTCTATTCATCAAAGAATTCTGAAACAAATGTATCACGGTCGCCCGAAAAATTTGAGCCGTAAAAAACTGTTTTCAATATTGGTAACCGGGTCTTGACATTAACACCCGCATGTGCTGTTTGTTTGGGTATCCAATAATGTGCATTTGGGAACTCATATAAAGTCTGACACGCTTTGTGTTTCATAGCGAAGTGTCGCACCATTATCATGTACATGCATGGAGCGTCTCAGCAGCTCGGTTAACAAACTCCATCTCTACTGCACAAATGCTGTGAGTTTGTGTCGCTTATAATCAGGGTTCTAAATTAACACATAAATTAATTTTATGTTAATAAAAACTTACTAGCCAGTTTGGCCGGTGATGCATAAGGCTCATAAGGCTCTGACGTTTCATACGCCCATTGGCTGCACGCAGTTTGCAGTGAAACCAGCGCGAGAAATGATCATGGAAATGAACGGAGCGTCCACCAGAAAACACAAAGAAGATGAAGTACGAACGCAGCCAGAGCAGGGAGCATAGACGGGGAAAAAACGCTAAAAAAAGCAAACTGCGCAGTTATCGTACAGAACGTACATACTCGAGTAAGCATGATTATTGTGTTTATATTGTTTCATATTGAGAAAAACAATAATATCCACATGCTCGAGTGAGAAAACGCGCTGCGCTGACAAGTGCAAAGTGAAGTAACAGCACTTTGCGTTTTCTGTTCTTAAACCTGACTCCCTCAACGAAATTTAAAGGAAGCATATGTCTCAAAATCATTTTGCTACCAGAAGATATCATCTCGGATCATGATTCTCTCGGGGTACAGCTGCTGACCTGCAGTCGTTAATGCAGTGATGGACAGTCGACTGGTGTTTCTTTGGATTTCATGTGATTTCTCATTTCTCATATATATTGTGGTGGTGATTTTATGATAACTCAATTTAATTAATTATTTATTAAAAGTAATTCCATTTTGTAATAGGCTATCATTTTCATCTAGTAATTCCAAACTTTGCGAGGCAGACAACGACATTATGTGATCAAATACAATCCACTTGTTAAACACGTCCACCGGGTGCATTTAATTATAACTGCGAAAAAAAAGAAAAAAGAAAAAAATTCGAATAGTATTTTATTTTTTGAATAATAATTACAGATCGAAAATTTGAATATTCGTACACATCCCTAATAGATAGATAGATCCCAAACTTGAAATGAAATGTTTGCACTTTCTGTGTTGTATTGTACTTTATATGTGTTTTTCATGCCAACGATGTTAATAAAATGATCAAATGCATTCAGTGGCACTCATAATTTCTCTTATTTTCACCGGGAAAATTTGGGCTAGTGGAAATTCTGATTGGCTGGTAACTTTAGAAAGTTACCAGCCACATTGGCTGGTGATCAAAAAAGTTAGTTTAGAACCCTGCTTATAACGTTTATCTGGTAACGCAATGTGCGCCATTTCACCAGATTTGTGAGGAAAATCATTTATAAACTCACACCAATACATGAGACTACAGATACACCAATATGTTTCTAAATATACAAACTGTTCATTGTGATTTCAAAATAAAAGTTCTGAGTTTGCATGTTTTGATTTGCACATGTAATTCAAGAAATTACAGTGGCTGTAGCATTTTTATCGTATAGAAGTGGCCAAATATTAAAGATTAATTGGACGTTTGAATTAAATGTTGTTTGGCCAATATTAAACAAGGGTTTGATCATGCCGTAGTGTAACAACAACAATCACCAGGCATTATTATTATTATGTGTTTTAAGTCATTTTAAAGCCTATTGTTCACTGAGGTCCATTTTTATTACCACAAAAAAATATGATCAGATTACTTAATTAATCATCAAAATAATCGACAAATTACTCAATTACAAAAATAATTAGTTAGAACTTAGCACCTGCATTGTTTTGCATTTTGTGACTTTCAGTCGAATAAAAGACTATTTTTCCAGTCATATATTTCATCATTGAAGAATTTTTATATATTTTATATTTTTATATATTTTAAATAGTGTTGAAATCTCGTGAACTCAATTTCTTGAGTCGTCTCGTGTATTGTCACACCCCTAATAAAACATAATTTCCAAACAACAAAATTGTGACCAGTGAAACTGCTGAGTGGCTTGTAATTTTGAAAAAGCACTGTGACTGGTGAGCAAAAAAGTGAATGTCAAGCAACATTACTGTTTTTACTGTATTTTTGATCAAATAAATGCAGCCTTGGTGAGACTTAATTTAAAAATATTTAAACAATTAGTTATTCCAAACTTTTGACTGGTAGTGTATGTTATGCTTTCTTTTGCTGGTTTTTCTTGGAGTTATTGTGCATAATGGTGCAGAAAACACCACTAATTAAGATAACACAGTTAGCCTGTAAGTGACATTAGGTCTCAAGAGACTGTCTTTAAAAAAGCCTGCATAAATGACCATTACTGTAGCTTGGAAGTGGTATTTAAAGACTTTAATTTTCCTCATCGAATGTTTCTTCATATCCAGATAAACTCCTGTTCTCATTATGGGATGTTGTATCCGTGGGTGAGCATCCTGACGCCTGTCCAGTTCAACATCCCCCATGACCACCAGGAGGACCTGCTCAAACTTCAGGTGTGTTCTCATGTATTTCTCTCTTTTTGGCAAGCAACACCATTAAATAACACATTAATATCCGGGAGCTCTGTGAAGTGCAGCCAGATAAACCGGCTTCAGTTATCACAATTGAAAACCAAAGAGAGCCTCTACATGTCAGTGTTGTGTAATTGCTCTCCCGATGAAGCCATGATATTCTCTCTCTCTCTCTCTGTCTCTCTCTCTCTCTCTCTCTCTCTCTCTCTCTCTCTCTCTCTCTCTGTCTCTCTCTCTCTCTCTCTCTCTCTCTCTCTCTCTCTCTCTCTCTCTCTCTCTCTCTCTCTCTCTGTCTCTCTCTCTCTCTCTCTCTCTCTCTC
>NW_027508719.1:597500-739824 GCF_051911475.1 Siphateles boraxobius | reverse complement strand
TCTCTCTCTCTCTCTCTCTCTCTCTCTCTCTCTCTCTCTCCCTCTCTCTCTCTCCCTCTCTCTCTCTCTCCTCTCTCTCCCTCTCTCTCTATCTCCCTCTCTCTCTCTCTCTCTCTCTCTCTCTATCTCCCTCTCTCTCTATCTCCCTCTCTCTCTCTCTCTCTTCTCTCTCCTCTCTTCTCTCTCTCTCTCTCTCTCTCTCTCTCTCTCTCTCTCTCTCTCTCCTCTCTCTCCCTCTCTCTCTATCTCCCTCTGTCTCTCTCTCTCTCTCTCTCTCTCTCTCCTCTCTCTCTATCTCCTCTCTCTCTCTCTCTCTCTCTCACTCTCTCTCTCTATCTCCCTCTCTCTCTCTCTCTCTCTCTCTCTCTCTCTCTCTATCTCTCTCTCTCTCTCTCTCTCTCTCTCTCTCTCTCTCTCTCTCTCTCTCTCTCTCTCTCTATCTCCCTCTCTCTCACTCTCTCTCTCTCACTCTCTCTCTCTATCTCCCTCTCTCTCTCTCTCTCTCTCTCTCTCTCTCTCTATCTCTCTCTCTCTCTCTCTCTCTCTCTCTCTCTCTCTCTCTCTCTCTCTCTCTGTGCGCTTCGGGTGTGTGTGGCTGGGGGCTGTGCGCACAGATAATGCGCGAGTCCCGGTTTTCGTCTCTTCTTCTGCGATTAAAATTGTTTGAATGTCAGGGTTCCCACGGGTCATGGAATTTCTGGAATGTCATGGAATTTTAAAAAGTCTATTCCAGACATTGAAAGTCAGGGAATTTTATATATTTTTTGTCCAAGTCATGGAATATCAGGGAATTTAGTTTGTTGCTTTAAATTTTAGTTTCCATTTATCAAAATGTAATTTTTCTATACCGATTCTCACCAGCAGGGGGTGCACGCGCGTGTTGTTGACGAAGACCAGAGCAACAGTTAGAGCAAGCCATTCATTCATAAAAACTCATTTACCACAATTGAGCATGCATTAAGTTTTTTTGTGATGAAAAAAATTATCTGGGTCAGTATATATGCGGAAAAGATGATAAAGGCACAAAAGCTGTTTTTTATGTTTCATTCATTAACTTCATTGTTACTTTCCCTGTGTAGCCTTAGGCTACATGTTATCAACTTTTTCTACCATGAACGGATTATAATCGGTTTCCCTCAATACCTCATCATACTCAAGGATTCCCCTTCCGTCGGGACAAAACACTTAACGTAGCTTAATGGACTAATACAGTGATATAAAAGATCAAACTCGCACCTTATTGGGGAAGTATGCCTACATACATGTTAATATTCCTACATACATGATTAATCTGGGAAGGGTCATAGCACTTTCATATTGTTGTCCTATATTGTTAGTTTAACTGTAACTTAAGTCGCTTTGGATAAAAGCGTCTGCTAAAAGACTAAAGACTGGCCAATGCCAGTATCACTGAGAAACGCCCAGCTTTAAACTTTAGGCGTTAAGTTCATATTCTGATTCCTTCTGCTTGTCTGGGAGTTTGGTCTTTTATATCACTGTATTAGTCCATTAAGATACGTTAAGCGTTTTATATGTCCAGCAGGGGAATCCTGACGTATTGAGGGAAACCCTAGTAGCTACTGCATGCAGCACAATCACCGCAATATAAGGTTGAGGCAACTAAACAACCAATAGATATGTCAAACTCAGATTTATGTAACATTGGATCTGTATACATCCGCATCGGGGGAATAACATTATAATCTCGTTCACGGTAGAGATGCATGTAGGCTACACAGGAAAAGTAATCGTGTAGACACTGAATTTCACATAAAACATAATAATCACAGATACACTTACATTGTTGTAAATTAGTTTTTATGAATGAATGGCTTGCTCTAACTGTTGCTCTGGTCTTCGTCAACAACACGCGCTTGCACCCCCTGCTGGTGAGGTCGACTCATGGGTCGACTAAAATCAGATGGAGATTATGCTCGGTAATCTACTGCTTTTCCTGCAGTTCCTGGATGCACGTTGAATTTACTGTCGAATTTGAACCACTGAATTTGTGGAAGTGAATTTGCAAAGCGAAATAAAATGGACCGAAAACCGCCTGTTGAATATAATAGGTTGAATTTTTAATCAGTTTGAATATTTTGGATGTGAAATATGAAAGGTGAATATGGATTATTGAAATTTTACTAATGAAAATGTGTTTGAAATGTTTTGAATTTAAATATTCACAGCTTAAATATTCAACCATGCTAAATTTCAGCCCATAAAAATGCAAGCCCTAAAAATACAATGCATTAAAATCAAGGGTGTAACTTTGGTTTGAGAAGTGGGGGGGACACAAAATTGGGAAATTTTTTTTCGATTTGAATCCCATTTCCTGCATTTACACACATTTAGGGACTATGGTGATACAAAATCCAGGAAATAATTAAGTTGATTATAATGATAAATTCTGCCAAAAATAAAAGTAGGCTACTAAACTATGTATAACTAAAAGATGTCTTACTTTTTTATTGATTGCCAAGACTTGAGAGAATCATTTTATAAAGTCAAAAATGTTCACCATTAATGTTTTGTGTGTAAATAAAACTGAAATTATGTGAGACCCAATTTCCGCTGTAATGTAAAAACAACATAAAGACAGTATATTTTAAATAATTGTATAGAATGTATAGAATTTTATGAATGAAGGCCAGTATCACTGATATTAATATAGCTAATGAAAAGGACCCCCCCCCCCCCCCAAATTTGAAACATTTATTAGGCTTCAAAAATATAACAACTTTTAATTTAAGTGAACTTTAAACAATCCTCACACAAACCCATAATAAATGTCATGTTTACCTGTGCCCTTCCTGTCTAACAGGTATAGACGGTGGGCCGAACGCGTTTTTCGTGTTGTTGATCGATCTCCATCGATAGAGTATACGCTTCTTTTATGTACGATATTAAGTCATTATATGTAGTCAAATAAAATTTGTTGGCAATTCTGTTTTGATCATATATTTTCACAAAAGTATGTTTTGATTGTCAATCTTCTTAGGCAAATCGCGGGACAGCTCTAGTACCTGAACCAATCGGATTGTAGTTTTTAACTCATTAAAAATACTAACCAATCGCAGACGGCCAGACTAGGACCCCGAAATGGGCGGGAGTGACATAGCGGTAATGTTATTGTAGGCCTATATTTATATATCTAACATAAATAAGACACTTTATCTTGAATATGGAGTGTTGTGTGCATGTCACTAGCTGTACATCAACAAACATCATACCCTTTTCATTAACAAGTTGGATCAAGTTTGTACAATGTTCTTTAGAGTGGGTGAATTTAAATTCAAAAGAAAGCCAAATCGCCCAAAAAGCTGTGGAAAAATATAAAATCACAGGCGACCACATTCCAGATGTGCCAATTCATGTTGGTTACCATAGAGAATGCTACATGCAGTATGCTAACAAAAGAAATATTGAGAGAGCCAGCAAGAAGAAAGAAAAGACAGTACAGGAAGTTGAAGGTTTGTAAGGCAGCTTTATAGTGTAGCCTAGTTGTTTGACCTCAAATGTTTGGATAAATCATGGCATAAATGCTTAGAATCCTTTTTAACCCCAAACGTAAGCTATTGATATTTAAATCTCAGAAATAGTGAAATATATCTGAATACAGATATACCAATATATATTTTTTTAACTTTAATTATACATTTATTCTTATAAAAGTTGAATATGTATTATCTTATCATGACTACCTTTATAACTAAATGCCAATTCAACTATTTGGCTTTAGTAGTATTACAGGCTTACAGGCTTACAGTAATATATATAATGGTAGAACATTTAACAAACAACAATAAATAGATCCCTCCAAAACTATGCACACAAAAAATAAACTCTGCTCATGTAAACCCTGCCAGGCCAGTCCATGGATGTATTAAGAGAAAGGCCAGACATAGCCCTGTGTATTGATAGGCATTTTTGCCAAGGTAAACTAATAAAAGGCTTCTATAGACACATTTTTCAACATGAAATGTGCTCCACCAATCAGATGAGCAAAACATTAAAATGGTTTTATGATGAACCGTGAAAAACAAAAGGCATTTTCATTGTTTCAGCAGAATGTGTCAGGGCTTAGTCAGATCAGGTCAAGAAGATGTCTCACAGGAGGGCTGAGGATCTGGGATTACCTGGGGAAACAGATGAGCAGAGTTGTAAACAGTGTAGTAAAATTATTGGTTCACGGTCTAACAAAACACTCTAACCTCGAGTGTTTTAGCGTTTGGTCCACTGTCTATAATTGCCTAAATTAGAGATCACTTTTTTTTAAACCGACTACCGACAACTTTGATCGGTTAACGTTGATACGGTCAACCATCGGTCAAACGGTCATCGGTTAACATCCCTACTCTCTTATCTCCTCAAAACAAATGTTTTCTTCTCTGTGATCTGTATGTCATTTCTAACAAGAGTAACGTTACCTGTAAATACAAACATAAAACGGAATAACGTTAAGTTATATGTTAACGGTTTACAGAGTTCATGCACTAAGCTAACATTAGCTAACGTTATAAGACAGATATAAACAGCTATATTCACCTGGAATCTTGGATGCCGCTGTTAATGTTTCTCGACTTCGGATAGGATTCCTGCTGGAAAATGTTTGATTGTGTAGATTTCGTTAGAGAGGATTTTATGGTGTGAACTCATGGATGTTGCTGGCTTAGAGGACGCATGTGCTACGCTACAGTCGTGGTAATTTATTTTTAACGAATACTATTGGTAGACGTTAGTCACGTGACGATAGAATTCGTTTTTTGATTGGTTAGATGTATAGTACTCCCTCGCGTTTGCCTAATCCGTTTATTAAACGTAAATTTAGTTTTCAAAAAACTATGATCGACTCGACACTGCCAACAAACGGATACGTGTTCAGAAAAAAATTATTTCGTTTATGTGAAAAAAGCAGCTACTCTATCCTCGAGGATCTATCATTTCAAAAACTAAAGCAGATAGCAGCGTTCGGCCCACCGTCTAGTAGGCCTACAAAATATACAGAAATTGAATAAGGTTATCAAATAGTCTGCACTGCATAAATTATAAATTAAATATTTATTAATCCTTATTAAAGCTAAAAACGTTCTTTAGACAAGATCAGTGAGTAATTTGCTCTGTTCCTCTTTGTTCTTTGGTTAACTTTACTGACAGACAGAATTGGCTGCTGTCCCTTTAAGATCTGTCACTTATGACAGGATCTTACGCATTTAATTTTCTCATTTGCTCTTAACTTTCATTTAAGATTTTATTTAACTCAAGACTGTTCTTGTGAGGATACAATTCACAAAACGGACATTTTGGCATAAATGTGTGTGTTATTATTCAAGCGCGAAACGAAAGAGAACTGGATTCTGTGCGTCGTGTGTGTGCGCGTCAGGTCATTCACAGACAGCGCGATACCTGCTCATTAGAACTTTCGGTGAGCTAATTTTGAGTGTGGACGAGACGTTCCTGGCCGCGGACGCGCGCATCGGCACAGTCTATTTCCTGATCCTCCGTGGCAATGATGGCGTGCGGTATAAAAAAACCATAAACGAATTTGAAAGTGGGGGGGACACAAACGGGATTTTGAAAAGTGGGGGGGGACATGTCCCCCCTGTCCCCATAGGAAATTACGTCCGTGATTAAAATACAAGCAGGGTTAATGCAATGCATATTTTTTTCAAGTAGTACAATTTATTTATTTATTTTTATTTTTTGAAAAAACAAAAGGGGCAATACATATTAATGAACATTTTCGTAAATGTAAATCTGTCAGATTATAGCCTTAGGCTAATTTCCATCTGCAATTCAACAGGCTTTTTGTTTGAAAAACATTTGGCATTATTTTACTTCCATATTATAGGTCATGGAAATTCATCTTTTTAGTCAGTGAAAGTCAGGGAAAAGTCAGGGAATTTGACATTTGGTTTAGAGTGGGAACCCTGGAATGTGTAAATTGGCAAGACAATACACGTCCAAATGATAAACTTTCACTCCATGATGGTTATATTTAGCATTTAATCCGCGAATCACATGCGTGCCGAACCGCAGAACCGAAGTGCGTTCCATTACATTGCGCGTTATCTCGTTGAATATCTTTGGCAGAATCGTAGAAATGCAGGATTAAGATCGCATGGGGGGTTGAATCGAGATTGCGATCTTTTAACGATTAATCGTGCAGCCCTACATCTGACCAATCACAACAGACTAGGCCATCTGACCAATCAGAGCAGACCAATCACAACAGACTAGGCCATCTGACCAATCAGAGCAGAGTAGACCAATCACAACAGACTGGGCCATCTGACCAATCAGAGCAGAGCAGACCAATCACAACAGACTGAGTCATCTGACACATCAGAGCAGAGAAGGCTCTCGGAAAGGCAGAGTTTAGAGAGACCGAATCCTTTATCACTGTTTTTTAACTGTTTCAGACTATGTGATAAAAGAGCTGATGCTGCAGTGAATGTTATGAGAAGGTTAAAGTATTAATCTTGATGCATCTATTAAGCATGATAGGGGCAAGTTTTAGCTGTCTTTGTCTCTGTTGAATACTGCACATTTTGGCCAAGGACTAAATTCACGTCATCAGGTTATTCCAGTAGTAGGTCATACAGGCATATGAAGTACTATGGTCATTCTTAGATTAAATTTCAGGTAGACTTGAAGCTGTCAGTCATCAGGTGGAAACAGGCTCTTCGAGAGAATGATCAAGCAGACACGGAGTCCATAACATTATCAAGTTTATTAAAGAAGAAGAGTCATATTTATACACAAGCAGAATCATCCACACTATCCAGGCCATCCAATCATAGTGCTCAAAGATCAACCCCTACTATATATGGCATATTAGGAGATACAATAACAAGAGAGTTCAGATGTTCAAATATTTGTGTGAGTCTTGAGCTCTTGTTTGCGTGCGCGTGTATAAGTGTGTCCAAGGCCTACTTCTCGTTTTGTCTAGCTGTGTTCATGATGTACACATAAGATAACGAAAATAAGTTACACAATGGCAGTCTTACACAAGAATATTCAAAAGTGGAGGCTGAGAAATAAGATAATATTAATATGGTACACTGCAGAAATAGTAAGAGTAGTATGTTATTATACAATTACATTACAGAAAATAGAAAAGAGTTTAAATAGTTAAGTCACCTTTATTTGCATAGCCAGTGATCACAGGAAAATGATGATCAATGATGCAAGCAGAATTCAGTTCTATTGCAAAGCAAGCGTTTTTCTTTCATACAACTCATAAATGTACTATTTACTTGAACAAAGTTATTTATTGTGTGATTTGTAATGTTTTACAGATCTTTACAAAAGTAGGCGTTGAGGAAGACCTGATGAGGAGAGCCACGGAGTTGAAGAAATCCCTGGAGCTCGCCTTGAGAAAACATGACGATCTTCATATAGACTACAAGAACAGAGAGAGAAGAGTGGTGAGATTGGTTTCCAGACAGATTTGTGTTTTCAGGCCCTGACTTTTTTGCACTGATTCTGAGAGTAAATCTGCTATTTTAACACTATTAAATGCATTAAGCAGTGCTGAGACTCTCACACCCTGTTGCTCCCAGTGTTTCCTGCATTGAAAGCATCTGTGTTGTGTGGCTGTTTTCTGTTTGTGACGTGCTGCACTACTCAAGCCAGTTTGTTATTCGTCCAACTAAAAAAGGATTTTACCAAATATAAATTTTGATCGCTACATTTTAATGGGGTCCTACTATGCTTTTCTACTTTTTCAACTTTAGTTAGTGTGTAATGTTGCTGTTTGAGCATACTCAAAGTCCACTCCAAAGGGAGATATTTTATGTAACAGAATCCCCTTTTCACAAACTACAACAATCGGCTCGTTTGGACTGCAATGCAGTTTTTCCAAATCTTATGAAGTCACAATGTTCCTCATTTAAACGTGAAAAAAGTGGACAAGGCCTGGATGAGCTGCATTAGAGAAGACAGTTGTCAAAGATTGCTGTTTGTATTACCTTAGGTTTCCGACAAATATCACGATTAAATGGTGGATAACATCGTATATAATGTATAAGAACAATACAAAAAGCATACCATTCTGAAATGTCCTGTGACATCCGTGCTTGCGAAGTGTGTGCATGAAATCCGTTCAGCGCGATCCTCTTGTTTGTTAATATTGTCAGGGTCTGAATCAAGCTCGAAATGGTTTGAAATTGACGCCATCCTCAATATTTACACTAGAGAAGAACTCGCAGTAATTAATTCCCGAACACATGCTAAGCGCTGCCAATCACAACACACTGGGCTAGCTAACCAATCACAGCACATTTCGTATTTCAGAAGGAGGGGCTTCATCGAAATCTGCGTGTTCGAGACAAGACTGGGGAGTGAGGAGCTGTAACTATTGTAAAATATGTGAAAAATAATGTGTTTTTTGAACAATCAAGCATGAAAACATTCTAGTACAACCCAAAAACAAAATCAAAACTTCGTTAAAGGACATAATAGGACCACTTCAAAGCCAGATTGTAATGCTTCTAGTGTCCTATTGTGCTTTCTTTAGTGTGTAATGTTGCTGTTTGAGCATCAAAAAGCTCAGAGTTCTTCTCTATATCAGTGTCAGTGTTTCTGAACTCCTGAAACGACTCCATTGTAGTCTTGAGTTTCTTCTGGGAACGAACACGTCACAATATTCCTCATTATAATAATTCATACGCAGAATAAAGGGGCGGGGCCTGGTTGAGTTAGTTAGTAGTGTGTTAAACTGGTGGTTATGGTAATAGGCGGGACATTTCCCAAACACACTCGAAGCGCTCGACCAATCACAACACACTGCTCCAGCCGACCAATCAGAGCACAGTGTGCTTTTCAGGAGGAGGGGCTTCATAGAGACAGGAAGTAAACAGAGCGTTACTGACAGACTGGGAAGAGAGGAGCCGCAACAATGGAGAATATGAGGAAAATAATCAACATTCAAGCAGGAAAACCTGTTCTAGTAGAGCCTGAAACAACATCATGAGGCCATAATAGATCCTCTTTAAATCCTCTTTTGTTTTTAACCATATGCAACAGAGCTACAACAATGCAAACTTATATATTAAATATGTAATATTGAAATTAATAATACAATACATTCATTTTTATAACAACTTTATAACCTATTTAATTTTCCGCAAATAAAAATGGATATGTGGTTATTTGTCCATTTTGCTAAAATCATCAAACCTAAAACTGACTGTGTTGAGTGTGTTGCAAGATGACGTGCAGCACAACACACAGTACAGAAGTAAGCTAATATAACCATTCTGAACAATACCGCATTATTCCCAGAGGAGGGCGCCCTTTCCTTACACATCACTGTTTTGTCTAAATACTGTGCTTGGGAAGGTAATGTTTGCTTGTCATAAGTGATCCATGTGCACCACAAGATGAGAAGAGTTGAGAATATTTGTGTACTGTACATTTTTAGATTACAGTGTTTAGGGTATTTGGTGTAACATCTTTGCATCGACAGCGTGAGATTCGCTCCAGTGCGGCGGGGCTCGGCTCACGTGTAATGGAGATTTGCTCAGTCTAGGGTGGAATGGGACACAGCGAGCTGTTAGAAGACACATCATTATGACACACGTTATCCGTTTTTAACTGGGCGAAAAGAACAGAGAAAGGAAGGGCGTGACATTGACAGAGCACTCGACTACATGCCAGAGAGGTTTATCACTCTCAGTGATGACTTTCAATGCAAAAAGTCAGTGCTTTGTGATAAAGAAACAGCTAAAAGGTCTTTATCATAATTAGTTCTTCCTTTTTACTCTTAAAAGCGTTCCATTACTTTATTCCCGGTATCATTGCTCTGACATGGGGCGAAAATTGCTTTCAACTCCTTAAACTCCTGCCTGTCTGAGAAAGGTGTAAAATTACTATTTATACTTTTTTTTGCCTTTATCACATGATAATGAGTTTCAGATTCAAAAAATAATAATACAAATCTGCGTGAACTGACCACTAAAAATCACCAGCTGGTTAATACATTGAGATAAAACGAAGATCCTTGCTTTGACGTTTGTATCTAATGCAATGACAGTCATACATTTGATCGTGACTTAAGTGATTTAGTTTTAGTTTTAGGTTTATTTAAAGTTTGACAAGGCAGATTATTGCAGAACAAAAACCTGAAATGTATCAAACAAAACACATACTCAAGACAACCTTATATACCTAATTTAAAGAAAACAAATATATATATATATATAAAACAAAACAAACTAACAGGTGAAATAAAACAGATGCACAGAAAAACCTGAAATACATCAGGCTTCATACAAAAAACCTGTAAGTTATTTATAAAACAATTTAAGAGCACGTGGAATAAAAGAAAGTGATCAAATACTTTATGTGTGAAACTGTAGTTCTGTTAAAATCATATTAATTATGAGGTGTACGCTAATAAATGACAAAATCGACGCCTCCTGCTGTGCTCAACATCTGAACTCCCAGCACACGCAGCTTTTGATGAGCCCATTATCCTGAAATATCCGGTGTTTATTTATCTCCATCCCATGCTTTTATTTTTCATCACAAATGACACCTTTTAGTTACTCCTATGATTAAACAGTGCTGGGTAGAAGTGTTCATTTTATCGGCTGTTTTAGTCCTGTGTCAAATGAACTTTTTAGTTTTCATCATATTTAGTCAACCTTGTAATGTCCTAGTTTTGTTTAGTCAAGTTTAAACTAAATGTCTCAATTTAGTTTTAGTCAATGAAAACTTAAACACAAATCAATAGAATGTAAACCCATACACAGGGTTTATTTTACCTCATCTAGTTTCCTGATTTATTATAGGCTATTTATCATACACTAGTAAAACAAGAAACTTCTCTCAGAAATTAAAACAGTGAAATTCCTAATAATCCAATAATTCTAAATTACATTCATGTTTTCTATTAAAACAACAGCAAAAAAGACTTTGTATTGAGAAACAGAGGTTGTGTAAGTGCATTTATTCAGCATCCATATATAAATGAGTGTAATCATGTATCAGTACGTCATGTAATCAGTCATATATCAATGTGCAAGTAATCTGCCCAGCACTGATTAAACATTATACACAGTTAAAACGCTTTATGGTTACACTTTATTTTAAGGTGTCATTGTTACAGTGTAATTAAATATTTAAGTACAGTTTAATATTAATTAACTACATGTATTTACTATAGGGTTAGGGTAGGATTAGGATTAGAGGGTTAGTTGCGTGTAATTATGCATAATTTACTGTTATTACTGTGGTAATTACATGTAACATATGTAACAAGGACACTGTAAAATAAAGTGTTACCCAAAACTGTTTATTCCTGGGCTTATTTTTGGTCAATATTTGTTTTTGAAAGAACTTAATTTTAAGTAAATTCCAGGGCAAAGAAAGGTTAATAACTTAAAACAATAACATTAGCATGTGTATATACAGTATAAATTGACACACTCACATATATATTTATATATATATATACACTATAGATAGGCAGCATTAAGTGCTTTCAAGATGAGATATGACGGAGAACTTCATGGAGTCTCACTCCAGGCTGTCTAGAACGAGTCCTCGTGACAAAGCGCATTTCGTTCTTGTTCTTCGGTCAGCTAGCGCGCTAGTCCATACACCTGAGTTATTGGTTTGCCGTAATAATTTGCGAGACCTTCCCCGTAAGAGAGGAGATTAGCATATAAATAGCAGATGCACAGAGGACCATCACAGCTGAGTACATTTAATTTTTGGTTTATAAGATTGAATGGGTTTTTAAACGCATAGCTATCAAACTTGGCCAAAGACAAATGAAGTGTAGGGCTCAGTTGTCCGAGGCTATACCTCCTCTGCTCATTTTTTAAAAGGATAACAGACTTGCTTAAGGAGTGAGCCTGGCCAACGCTTCCCTGGGCACAAAGTAATTGAGATTGCTTACAGAGTTAATTAGACCGTACAAAATATATTGGAGGGCGCGAGGAGCACTTTAGCCCTGCTGGAATGTGTTTTTCCCAGTAAGTGGGGGACATTTAACCGGAAACTCATTATCTGGACCGGTCTCAGGGTAGAGGCCGGCGCGGGATCAATAGAGTTCACTGTAAACGTCTGACTGCTGGACACACATTGTCTACATTATTCTAATATGTGCATGTCTACTGATGAGACCAGTCAGAGAGCATAGAGACAGTGTTATTAATATACATGTTTTCATTGATATTTTGAATTATTGCTATATTTTGCATTTTTGTTAATGTTTAGTAATTAGGGTCGATGCACTAAAGGTTTGTAGGCACCTGTTGCAATCGTAAGTGTTGTTCTTCTTTTTCTTCTACTTCTGCTATTGAGTCTATGGCAGCCCGTAGAAATGTATGGTAAAAAGTTGTGAAATTTGGCACACTGACAGAGGACAGTCCGAACATTAACCACAGCAAATTTGGATTCTCTAACTCAGTCCCTCAATCCCAAACTCCAAACTCAATCCCAAGACGCCATTTTGAATTTTCTATCAAAAAAAATACTTTTTGAACTTTTCCTAGATGTTTCGTCTGATATTAACCAAAATTGGCTCAGATACTCTTCAGACAATGCTGGCAAAAGGTTATTAAAAGCTTTTTGATAAACCCACCCGTTCTCGAATAACGCACAAATGAATTTAATGAAGAGGGCGCCAAATTGGATGCAAGGCTTTAGCGTATGGAGACGAGTCTTGGTGCATGTCATCACAAACCTGAGGCTACATTCAGCTTTTCAACTCAGCTACTCACCTACTGGTTAGAAGATATGAAACATTGTTTTAATTTCATAAAACTGGTCTCTTTTCATTCAGAGCTGCACACCGAGTCGAATGATCCCCAATTTTCCAATATCGGCCATTTTGAATGTTGTGATATAATGCTGTATTTTGGAAATGCATTAGTGTATAGTTACGAAACTCAGTATGTGTCATGTGGACAATGCCTTGAAGGTGCTTACAGAATAACGCCACATTCTGGTCAAAATTTATAATGAAACTCAAAAAATGCGAATAGCTTTTGATTAATTTTGCCTATTTTAATGAAAATGGTCTTGATAGATTCCTTGGGTCATTCCTAAAACAATGATAGTCTTCGAAAATTGCTGTCTCCCATTTTGAGTTTTTTTAAAGTAGTCTCAGATCAGACATGATGGCAAAAAGTTATTAAAAGCTTTTTGATTTTTGATGTTATTTATATCAGTAAAACTGTATGGCATGATGCCAAGCTGATTCTGAGGCTCATTGTCTGCTCACACTGACCACACCATAATAATTTGATAACAGTGGTCAAAAGTGATAAATAATTCATATGAGTACTGATTGTATTGTGATATTTCAGACATTTTGACTAAAATAATCTAAAAATGTCTTTAATTGTTGCAGTTAGTCTGATTCTCCCAGTTATGCTTGCTCAAACTAAATAAAATTAAGAACTGTTTGGCAACTAGTTGAAATCAAATACGTTTATTTTTTATAAATATTTTATTTTAATTCAGTTACAAAAATATATATATATATTTAATGGTTTTCATTTTTGTTTTAGTTTTTGTTTACTATAATAACCCTGGTTAGAGGGACAATATACCAGCATTTACATTTACATAAAAAAAAAATGGATCTAGTTGATTACATATTTTTATACCTATTATTGCATAGTAGAAAATACAGTAACACAAAAATACAAATGTTAATTCTGCAGTTTACACTAAAATATATTTCTGAGAAATTAATCTTGTCTATATATTCATTTAAAAGTATGATTATTTAATAATTATGACATAATTAATTTATTTTTAAATAACGTTCTTCTGACCAGTAATGGTGTGTTTCAGTATGTGATCGTTACGCTGATATCGTTTTGTGAACTACGAAAGAGTCAAACTCTCTAAATGTTTTGTATCATTCCCGAGAAACTTTCCTGGGCTACTTTACCTGATTGTCAGGGGTTTTATTTTCCTCACACAAATCCCGGTGGAAGCCGAGAGAATGAGTGTTTTAAATGCAAAGGTGATTTTCTTCAAATGTCAGCAACACCTCCGTCAGCAAAAACACACTCATTCTCAGTGTCCACACACTCCAGTCCGAGAATTATAATGCCCTCGCAAGGTTGACGGTGCTGATTCTATCGCAAAAGAATTAAAGTGATTTAAACATAACAGCTACAATTTCCATTGTGCGATGTACTTTAATCTATCAAGGAAGTAACTGCATTGGGTTAAATAAAGACAGGATGAATAAACAGTGTGTTCTTCATCTGTGGCATCAGGCATAAAGAAGTCTCGCTGAGATTGAAATGATGTTTAGAGATTGTAATTAGCTCAGGTTGCAGAAACACTGATCAATGTTTCAATTTAAGTATATGTTACCTTCCTTTTTCTTTTTTTAAAGCGGTGACAGACTTTCCCGTTCCTCTGTTTCCCTGTGGACTCTATCGGCTATTAGCAGTGCTGTTTACATGTGTTAAATACTATGAAGAATGTGGAAGCAACTAATTAAACTTTCGAGTATACTACCAAGCGTGAGGGAAACCTGTAGTGAAATAAAACCCTGTGTTTAAATGCAACAACAGTGAACACTCATCATCCTGAATCTGAAATATTTCCAGGTGAGACAGGATTAGTGCTGTCGACTTTAACGTGTTAACGCATCCGATTCATTTTTTCCAGTTTAACGCGTTAAATATTTATTACAATTAACGCATCATCCGTTTAATCTGTCATCCTTTGGCTAGAGTTACATTATATGATCTCGCTCTTCTTCATGCAAATGCTTTTTTTTTAAGCCTAATAAATGTTAAAAAATGGATAGCTTTTAATTACATTGTAATGTTGACTGGCTATAATTAATGTTTAAAATTAATTATTAATTAATTATTAATTATTGTATATTTACAATAATTATTACAATAATTATTGTATATTATATATTTTCATGAGACATCAGTAGCTGTATTAGTATGGCCTTCATTCATAAAAATATGCCATTAAAAAGGTTTTTTAAATATACCGTCTTTACGTTGTCTCTACATTAATTTGGTGAATAACTGTGAAATTATTGCATTATAAAATATATTTAAAAAGTAAGTGATTTTAATTGCGATTAATCACAGAAAAAAATTGGATTAATCTATTTTTTATTTTTATTGATTGACAGCACTAGACAAGGATACTTACATAAAAAATGAATATATTGCACATCAAGGATCATTTAGATATTATGTTGACTTCAAAGCGCCACTATTCATTGCATTACAAATTTTAGATTGAGGATACAAGGCTTGAACATTAGGGATTTGTTAATTTCACAGCCAGAGAAAGCGCACTGATGTGTGTGTGTGTGTGTGTGTGTGTGTGTGTGTGTGTGTGTGTGTGTGTGTGTGTGTGTGTGTGTGTGTGTGCACTATGGAGTTTCTGAAGCAACGCCACCAGTGCACGTAATTGAGACCTCATGCAAAGACAGTTTATACCTCAATCTGCAATTGTCAACATATAGCCTGCCTGCAATAATGAAAAATAAAAGCAAAGCAAGCTTTAGTGCTTTATATCGAGGTCATCACCGAGACAATTAGACAGAATAAATGGAAAAGGAGCGGCAGACTTTAAGCATGCCCTCGGAAAAGGAAGGGCACACAGATTATATAAACCGTTTTATTCCAACGACCCCCATATTTAAAAACTGGCATTCTGATATGCATTGTAGCGCACGGGCTGCTTAAGCACCTTTTGAGTAAATTAAAAGGCATAAATTGTGTTTAGCACTAATGCAGACGTCGTGGTTTCCCAGGCCTGTGAGTGTGAACGAGGACGGGGAAATAGCCTTGAGTTGCTTTTCACCTTTCATAAATTCTAGGCTGGGGATTTCTGTACCTTAAAAAAATTTTAAAAAAAATCATTTGCAGCCCGGTGGCTCATTGCTATTCAGCGAGGATTGATGGTGGTCATTTAGCCGGCGCTGGAAGTTAAGTGCTGCTGTCACTCTTGAAGAGCATAATTGGGAGGTTCCTCAGGTCAGCGCCACTGACAGTTTTCTCTTTTGATTAGTGTTCGAGTGATAACAAAACTTACAGCGCGAGTGATGGATGAGAGAGGGAAGCACACCTGAACACACCAGACACTTACACACACACACACAATATGATTATACTGCTTTATTCTTTTAATTAGTTGTGTTTGATAAGTCATCACTTCTTTTTCATTGAACATACTTAGAGTTAGTAACCCTAAATATTGAACTGTCAAATGATAGGCCTAACTCAAATATAGTGGTTGATTGATATGTTTTTTTGTTAAAATGCTAATAAAAACAATATAATGCTGACATAAATGTTTTACTCAATATTTAATTGTTGCTTACACTGGCAGTCCAAAGCCTGGAATAATTATGTTTTTGAAGGAAGGCTGAATTTATTTGATCAAAAATAAAGTAAAAATTGTGAAATGTTATTGCAGCTGTTTTCTATGTGCATATATAGTAAAATGTAATTTATTCCTGTGATCAAAGCATCATTACTCCATGATCTTTTTAGCATTATAAATGTCTTTATGACTGTCACTTTAATCAATTTAATGCGTCCTTGTTTACTTACTCCAAACTTTTGAATGGTGGAATTTGCATAAAAATCTGAAGCACAACTGTTTTCAACACTGATAATAATCATAAATGTTTCTTGATCATCATATTATACTGATTTCTGAAGGATCATGTGACACTGAAGACTGGAGTAATGATGCTGCAAATTCAGCTTTGATCACAGGAATAAATTACACTTTACTATATATTCACATAGAAAACAGCTGATTTACATTGTAATAATATTTCTGAATATTTACTGCATCTTTGATCAAATAAATGCAGCCTTGGTGAGCAGAAGAGACTTCTTTCAGAAACATGAAAAAAAAAATATTTATTCCAAAGTGCTTTTTTACACAATATTTGCTAAAAAATCACAGAAAATATGTGTACATTTTGTAAAATTAAATGTGTCACATACAAGTGTTAAAAGAGTACGATAAGTTTTGGCATTAACTTTCTTTGAAACCGCGAGACTTCTGAAAGCTTTCCAGGTTATCTTGACCATGAACACACTTCAGTTCAGAAAGCATGACTTCTCTTCTAGTCCGGATCTAGTTTGATCTGTTTTAAGACGGGTTTATCTAGTGTGTGTTGTTGAGCTGATCTCCTTAAAGTCCTCGTGTGATGTGAACACAGACTCTCTTCTGTACAACAAAGATGCTATCAGAAACAGTTCAAGCTAAGACTAAGACACCTGCAGATTTCGTTTATTCGGGGTTGTCTCACTTTCTGAAACCCAGCTAATTATTATGGTCTCCTTCTTTGCATGCTGACAGATGCTGGAAAATGTATTTAACATAACCAGCACTATTTTATACATTCACAGTTAGCTGGGACAATACTCAGATAGACTAGCACTAGGGGGAAAAATTGGATGTGGTCGAGTGGAAATTCTATTAAGGCTTTGAATTAAAATGTTAAGATGTCCCACGTTACTGCAGAGTTTGCGGTTGAGAGTGCTGTAAATCTGTGTTATATCCTGAGGCCACAGTGAATATCCCATCCGAGTGTTAATCAGCCCACGGAGAATTACACACACTCAGTCAGCACACAAGCACTGTTTGTTGGAGAAACACCAAAAAAAGCAGATGTGTTTTGCTACAGTAGTTTTTACTGCATGCATACAGTTGGAGTAAGCTGAGAAAAACTACTTGTTTATTAAGTGTTATTTATTGTAATGTGTGTTTTCTGAGCTAGATGAGAGCTCCTGAGGACGGAGAGGACAGCGAGGAGGATTTTGTGGACGTGCCGGAGAAGGAGGGCTATGAACCTCATATTCCTGAACATCTGCGGGCTGAGTACGGTGAGTTTGTTCAGGTGCATCATGGGTAATCCAGATAATCTCGGGTGGATACGACCACACACTTCTGGTGAGCGCTTCAAAGCTGGGAAGTCCTCCGGGAAAGCCTGTTTGTTTGCAGTGCTGGGATGGGGATATTGGTGAGTTTAGCTGTTTAAAGGCTCAAAGCACAAAAGGAGAGTTTGTTTTTGAGAGTTAAGGTGTAAAGCATGAAGCGCTCGTGCTCAGAGTGACGTACCACTTCAAAAGCTGTACCGTTTACTTCAAAAGTAGGTCATTTGAAAGTGAATTAAAACCCTGCTATTGCCTTCGGGTCCGGTTTGAGTATTATTATTTTTTAATCCATAATTTTGTAAGTGTGTTAAGACTGTCAAAATACACATTATTTATTTTTTTCAGATTTTTTTTAACAAAAAAAGATATAGCCATTTAAACTAAATTGTTACGCCTTCTCCGTCCGGGTCCGTTTTGACCCGAAAGTGAACTGTGGCTTTACACAGGAAATTATGCTGATTTTTTTCATCAATTTTTTTAGTTAAATTTGTCTCAAATTGATTGTGTAAAATACATTTAGCCTCTTTCCTACACTCATACACATTTTTTCCTCCATAGTTATAAACATGCTTGCGCATAAACACACACAATAATTCTGAAATTGAAATAAAATTACATAAACAAATGAATGCCTTAGGGAATGTTTACAAAACATTGTTTTCAACTGAAAATTGAAAACTTTTTATGTGTTTTGGCCGTTTATTTGTGTTTTGGGGGCCTGAAAACTCAAGATTTTTTTAAAAACGGGCTTCAAAGTGCAAGTGTTTGAGAACAAAACCTTTACCGCCTCCATTTAAACAACAAAAACGTAAATTTGTGAAAACTGACGTCATGACATGTTTGCGGGGTGTATTAATAAAATTTCGCAGATGCGTGTGAACGGGCATCATCTGTTTTTAGTACATTGTTGTCATGTAAATACACTCTTAATGTGGTTGTAGAGCAAACGTTCATAGACCAAAATAGTCTAAATTAAGTTTGGACATTTCACTTTGCTTCCACCTATTATTGATGAACCATTGCAGCAGGGAAAGGAGATTCAAGCGGTTTATCAACATTTTCATGCAACTAAAATTAATATATTTAGTTTGAAAACATTGAAAAAGTTTGAAAACGTAATATTGTTAGAAAAATAATATGTATTTTTCATAAATTTAGACTGTTTTGAGCAGTCAGGAGTTGGTAATTTAATCCATTGAAGTCATTGGGGTTCATACGGGTAATTATCTTATTATATGTTCTTATACGTTTATTCTAATGATATATTAAAATAAAATGGCATAAATATTGATAAAAACTATATTTTTCTGCATCTCACTGGTTTTTGCAATTTTGAATTTCTCAATTATTTTAATAAATAAAAAGTGAAGCAATAGCGTGGTAAAAACATGGTAACATCCAAAACTTTACCACTTTTCTGCATTTACTCATTAATGAGAAGTTACTGGTTAGATACACAAAACATGTTTTTAGTTGAAAAATATTAAGTTATGATAGTTTTGTGAGCTTACATTCCGACGTGTCCAAATGGTGTATAAAGATTTTAATCCATTAGTATGGTTAAACTGGAAATATAACAGATTCATATCTTAAATAAATATGCTGTATTTATTATAAAGATGAATCCCATAAAATCTTTCAAGAACATTTATTTCCAGGTCACTACAAAATCAAAGGAAAAAGAATGACTTTTTTTTATTGTTTTGCATTGTGACATTTTATTCACTTTTCCCTTTAAATTCTCAACAAACAAAAAAAGCTTAAATTGCAAAGTGTATTTACACATCAGGGTAATATTAGGCACTTGTTGTGCTGCCTTAAATTTGTGGATTTATAGGTAAAACAAATATTTTGTATGGCATTACAGTTATAAGAATCACCATTTGATGATAATTTGGTGTGAAATGTGAGAAGCACAATAATATCACATTCACTGTAAAACAGCTGCACATTTAATAAACTCTGATCTCTTTTTGAAAGGTAATAAATTGCTTTAAGCCTGGTTTAAATCAATTATAACCTGGGGCCGCAGATAGAAATCTGTTTTGACAGCTGAGTATTTGTACATGCAGAAGACTGTTGTCCACCTGGGCAAGGACAGCTCTATCGACAGGAAGCCACAGGCCAAAGACAGAGGTCACGCAAAAGGTCAAACACCAGCTAAATACCACAGATTATATTTGACCTCAAATCCTGTCCCGTTTTGAATTTACTGCCATGAAAATAATCGATTACAGTAGCTAATGAGGTCCATGCAGTGGTTTAGTAATTTCCCGATTTTCCTGCTAATGTATGTTGAACTCCACACACACACACACACACACACACACACCGAGATGTGATTTCTGCTCTCCGTCCTGCTCTCTTTCTTCATTCGTTTCCTCTCAGCATCTCTAAGCAGGCAGTAACTGAAGATTCATTAGGATATCATTTCTACAACTTCACAGAGCCAAGCTGCTTTCTGCAGTAAAGTATGTAATGATCAGTGCACTGGCCATGCCAAATTAACAATGCACTGGTGTTAATGAGCGCCCATTAGCTTAGAGCGGTAATTTACACCTGCTTCTGTGCGCTAAACTGTTCACAAACCAACTGAGGGACGTGCTGAAGTTTAAAGGGGTCACGACGTGGATTTTTTTATTACTTTCAAATGCTACTTTTACTTATAATGTTAATAAAATATATATGTATGTGGAAAAAACAATATTTTCAAGCGTCATTCTGACCTTCTGTCTGAAATGATCAGTTTTTAATGTGCGGCTCCTTTAAGGCTTTGTCAGTAAACACACACTGTTATGATTGGCTAATGTCACTGCATAGGAAACCATATCAACACACACTCGCTATTTCATGCGAGTAAGTGTTCTGAAAAACAGTATCCATATTTCAGTAATTCAAATTAAAAGGTGAAATTAATATATTTAGTATATATAACTATATACATATGCATGATTATACTTTTCGCAGGGCCGACATTTCTGTATTTAAAATCCTTTTTTATTATTGATTTCATGTAATATATTTCAATTTTTAGGAGATTTTGAATTTGGGGTTTTCATAAGCCATAATCATCAAAATTATAACTTTTGCACGATATTCAAATTTTTTGAGTTTCACCTGTATAATCATCCGACTTGTTCCAGATGCTGTAAACCTCCTGAAGTGTGTACAGACACACACCAGCTGTTAAACTGGACAGTGTAGACAGCGTTAGTCATTGTAATGACTTCTGTTTGCTTTAAACGCGACATCACATCCAGTGTCGGCAAATGTATGCCGATAAGTGTCCAGTGGGCGGGGCCTATGGTGCGATGATGTAGAAATATTCACTGATGTCATATGCACATGTATTTGCCCGTGCGAGCTGTTTCTGCAGCTTGATTAAATAAATGCTTTGTTTATAATGAGTAAGTTTTACTCGCTGAATCTTGAATCAAAGATCTCCTAAGTGTCCAAAGATCAAGGCAAGTTTGATTGGTCATGTCATGACCCCTTTACTACTTACTGATCTAGATATTAACCCCGAATATGGGTAGTAGCAGTAGTACTAGTGATGCTAACCTTAGCAAACGCCACCAGCAATATTGTATCACAGTGAGTCAGATCTGAGTGTATGTCATTTCGTTTCTATTGAATTAAATGCGAAAAGCAGTCTTTTTTTTTTGCTGCACTCTACATGCAAAGGAATATAGATTGAAAATGGAAATTGTGCATTAAGAGCGCAACCATTCGCAGTGTAATTTAAATACTCCTAAAACGGGACGTGGGAAATATAATTCTGATTTACTGCCAAGTTAACTCCATCATTTCAGATTTATCAATCAGCGCAAGTTAGGATCAGCCATTTCATTTAATATTACATCAACCTGTCACAGGACTCCAGCTCATCTCTGGCTAATCTTTCACTTTCTTTCTTTCTTTCTTTCAATATCGCTCCGGCTCTCTCATCCAGAGAAACCTTTTCATTCGAAAAGTATTTTGTCTGTTCCTCTCCTCCTTTCTCTCTCTCTCTCTTTCGCCATTCCTTTCACAACAGAGCTTTTATCTATCCCTTTATCCCAGCGTTCCTGTCAGGGCGTTATCTCTCTCAAAATTTACATTTTAATTACAAGGCCTGCTGAACTCAGGAAAATCAATAACGCCACCATTGGCAGCTCAACTCTATGTCTACCGCTGGGCCTCTCTATTTCCTCTTATTGATTTATCTCTTTAGCACCTGCAACTTTATTGCTTCAGACAAATAGCTACCATTTTGGTCAATTTGAACAGAAAAAGAAAGGATTTGGTCGTATTTCATGATTCCCCATGCTGGCGTGCCGCTGTAATGCAGTAAGTCGCGGAGAGGGAGTGAGCCTGGATTAACTGTATACACCAGAGGATTGTCCTTAGACCTTAACATATTTTCTTTAGTGTGTAAACCACTCTTTCTGCTTAATTGAACTAAGGTATCACTTTCACTATTGCTTATAGTTAGGGTTAGAGATTTGTTGATAAGTGATCAGAGTTATATTTGCAGGGGGACAATAAAACAGGCCAAGAAATCTCATAGGCGTACACTGAAGGAGGACCTGAACCCTCAAACATATATTTTTAGGGTTGTGCAACGATTAATCGCATCCAAAATAAAAGTTTGTGTTTACATAATATGTGTGTGTGTACTGTGTGTAATTATTTTGTATATATAAATACACACACATATGCATGTATATATTTAAGAAATATTTGCATGTATATATTTCTATATCATTTATACTATATATTATATATAAATATAAATATTTTATTTATAAATAACGAATAAATATTTTTCTTAAATATATACAAATATTTGCATGTATATGCTGTATAAATATTTATATATAATTTATATTATAAATATTTTATATATAAATAACAGATTTTTCTTCAATATATACATGCATGTGTGTGCATTTATATATACAAAAATATTATACACCGTAGACGTGTATATTATGTAAACACAAACTTTATTTAATTGTAATTAATCGTTGTACAGCCCTAGTTTTGCTGCAAGCTAAAGCTAAAGTTGAACCTGAATGTGTGTGAAGTGAAATATTTATATTGTGAGTTATATAAATGTGAGTTATTTATATAAAAAAGTAGTAATCAAAATACACATACAGTATTTATTAAATGTATCTGAAAATACTGCCCATTATGTAGACTTAAAAACCATATTTGTTGATAATGTCACAGGCCGGCTCATAGCCTGTGGCAAAAATGAGGGGACACAAACAACAGGTATAGGCCAATCTAAAAGGTTCTTTATTGTAAACCAAAAACTATTAACTTTAACCAAAAGAAAAGGGAATGAGGTGTGAAAATGTCATAATGTAGGGTGTATGTAAAGTGCAGGGATGCGTGAATCTGTGTGTGAACATGACTGAGTAGAAACTAAGTAAAACTACAAAGGAACAAACAAAGCAGGATCATACCTGGAGGAGCAGAGAGAGAGAGAGAGAGAGAGAGGTTAGGGAGGCAGTTTAAATACCCTGAGCCCAGGTGGCTCCAATCACTAACGACCCTCCTGTGCCTGCAGGAGAAACCACCCCTGCAAAGCAGAGCCATGACAATAAGCTATAAGAACATTCACCCACATGTCCATGTATAGTGGTCAGGTGTCTCGTAATCACTCTTATGAGGAATTCACCGTACTTTCAAGTTTTAAGCTGGGAAGCTTTAGGCTGAGTCTCAGATCTTAGTCCAGCTAAAGCCATGCACACTCCCACAGGAACTGCTCAGTCCAGTAGACCATGTGCTGGGATCCTTAATAATACACTTTAGATGTGGCGTTCTGAACGTTTGACTTGTTTTTGTCGTTCTTTTCCTCGTTGTCTCTCACAGGACTTGATGAAACTCCCTCAACATCAGCCTCTGAGGTCAAAGCAAAGCCTTCGAAACCTGCGGTCAAACGCCCCGTTCCCCTGGTGTCTCGACTGAAGAGGAAGAGGAGTGATGAAGAGCAGGACCCCACCTGTGCTGCCGCCACGCTGCGTGTGCTCAGACAGAGGCTCGACGCTGCCCCGGCCAGGTGATCGGATCAGTCAACACACACACATGGACAACACACACTGATGGACACCACACTCTCTGAAAGAAGCCTCATTTTTTAAAAAAAGTTCTTTTTAAAAAAAGTTCTAATATGTACCATTTATATACTAATATATACACTTTTGGTAACAATATGTACCTTTGAGTTACTAATATGCACTCCTCAGGTACAAAAGTGTAGCTTTTGAAAGGGTACTGCCCCAGTGACAGCGTTTGGACCTTTTATCTGAGAGTGTAGGGCAGAAAAAGAGAACGGTTTAATAGCAGTGAAAGACTGAAATATATGGAAATTATTAAATGCTCAAAGGGATTTAACAGTATGGAATACTGGCAAATATTTTAGTGAAATCTGAGAAAATATTGTGTAAATTAAATATAAAATAGCTTTTAAAAACTGTATCGACTGACCACTACCACTATTCTATATGTTGCAGTTCTGACTGTGAGCTTTCAACATGTGTTTTTAAATGTTCCCTTCCTCTATTACTGTAACAGAGTTACATTTGTAGCAGAAATACAGATTCTATATTTTATGATTTAAAAAACATCTTATGATGTTTTTCATATTTTTATATTAAACTATTCATAAAATATAATATTTAAAGGTACACTATGTAATATGTTTATATTTTAGACCTGACAGGATGGTTTTCACAGTAAATTGCGTACATGCATCACTCGTGTGCGTGCGTGCGTGTGCGTGCGTGCGTGTGCGTGTGTGCGTGCGTGCGTGCGCGTGCGTGCGTGCGTGTGTGTGTGTGTGTGTGTGTGTGTGTGTGTGTGTGTGTGTACAGAGAAGAGTGCTGGAGAAAAGAGAACAAGACAGAGCTCGTAATATAACAAGAATCAACATCAGATCCTGAGTGTGTGTTTGTGGGGAAAACTACAGTAACATCTTTATCTTTTCAGTTTGAGATCTTTCCATCTAAACTGGTTATTTCTCTTAATATAATAATCATCTCTCTGTCTTTAGTTATGATAAGAATCATATTCATCCGTACAGTCACACAGAGCCGAAGCACAACCAAAACAATGTTCATCTGCAAAATGGATCCAGTTTTGTCTTTTAACTGATAGAAGGACAAAAGTTACATACCGTAGTGTACTTTAAAAAATGTTTTTATTAAAAACCTAAAATTAAACATTTTGGCATTGTTGTTCTGATGTTTTTTTTCGTTTGATTGGAGATTTTAGGGTACGTTAACATGACAACGATGTATGTTTTTCCTTTGTGTTTTTCGCATACAAACGACAACGTTGTCAAAACAATCCCCCGTTCACAAGGATCCACGAAAACGACTGAAAGCGCTGTATAGATGGCGATGTCTCTTTATAAAGAAACACTACGCGTCTATACACTGGACACGTAACACGCATGATGTCACCGTTTACACAAATTCACGTTTTTGTAGTTTTACACGGAGGCGATAGCGGTATCGTTTTCAAAAACTTGCACCTTGAAACCCGTTTTCAGGGCCCCAAAATGCTTTTGTCGTGTGAATGAATGACCAAAACGCATAGAAGATTTTGTTGAATAAGTGTGTTGTGGTTGTTTCAGTGTGTGTGAGTCCGTGGTGAGCAGTGGCCAGGAGGGCATGAGCGAAGAGAAAGCCTCGGTTGAGGCGCCCGTCGTCCCGTTTGGACTGGATCTCTACTACTGGGGAGAGGAGCAGCCCACTGCTGGAAAAATCATCAAGTACGCTCTCGTTCATGAGAAACATGCTTCATCCCTCTCTCATTGCACTGTGAATGGGTTGTGTTATGTGTGTGACCACTAGAGAGCACCATTGCATGACTTCACATCAACTCCTGTTCACCTAAACTGACTGATTTACTGTTTGGCATCATGATACAAGATTTATGCGTACTATATAGAGTCATGAAAAACCTGGAAATATCAGGAATTCATAATTTCACGGGCTGGAAAAGTCATCGAGATCAATGACAGTCGTGCAAAAAATGCACTTTGTGAAGGCAATTTTTACACGATGATGTGATGTGTGGTATTTCTTTCAGTAAGAGCTGTTTTTCCACTGGTTTTCAGGCACACGTCACAGCACCAGTTCTGGGTTCCTCACGAGGTGGAAGAAGAAGTGGAAAACAAGGAGCTTTCTGCAGAGATGAAGTCGAGATACATCACATTCGCTGGGAAATTCAAACCTGTGGAGCACAAGTGCAAAGCACCGATGCCAGATGGATCTTTGTGTGAACGTCAAGATAGAGTAAAGGTCAGGAATGCAACAGCACATGAGCAGGACACCGACTGAATAAAGTGCTGAAATGAAATGAAATGTAATTTCAGTGCCCGTTCCATGGACGCATTATCCCTCGGGATGAGCTGGGAAGGCCGGTTAACCCTGAAGATGCTCTGCGGTTGGAGAAGGAGAAGTGGGAACGCCAGGAGCAGCGGCCAGGTCAGTTCATGCAACCGGTTTAACTCTATACACTCAAACCAACATTTACTCAGACACTTCAACATTTCTCACGTTATCGAAAATAGTGATAAAATGAGTTATTAAATCAGTTGATATTTCACTGGTTTTGTCCATCTGTCTCACTAGACTGTCTCACACATGAATTATGTTGAATATCTGTCAGCTGTTAAATTTAACTACACAATTAGATAATACCAGTTTAGCTCAACCAATCACCAAGCAATGCTTCATGTTGTTCAGTCTGTGCTGTAAAAATGTGCATTAGCAATTAAAGAAAAAACACTTCAGCAAAACATGATCAGCTCAAAGTGTCGGAATCATTTTTGGTCCTAAATTTTACTGGTAGTCACTGTATGAAGAATTTATCCTCACTTACATAAATGAACTATAGTGTCCTGCACACACTAGTAAACAAATATCACAAATGATATCTGGTGTCTGAATAATGTTTGGATTGACTGTATGTAACTTAACTAGTCAGAGCACAATCTTTTGGCGATCTTTGTGTAACACAAAAGGTGTTCTTGAGTTTTTTTCTCGCTATGATGACAGCAATGGTTGTTAAATGGGTGATTATTTTCTTTCCTCTGCGGAAGATATTCTGAAGAACATTTCAGCTGTTTTTGTCCATACCACGTCAATCAGTTCAAACGATTTCATTTACAGTGGATTGCTTTTAATGGTGTTTTCTGTCATTTCGGAGCATGAACGTGCTTATATACATTCATTGTATGGAAAAGAGCAGTGTGAGCATTCTTCAAGATACCTCCTTTTGTGTAAGAAAGTCTTATCTGGGGAACTGCCTCGTAACATGTTTGCCAAACCGCTTGTCTTTAGGCAGGGTTTCCCAAACTGTTTTATCCGCCGATATGCACCCTGTAATTTTAAATAATATTTTATTAATGTAACAACAACTCATTCACCTGTTTGTGATTTTCTAATGTTAGTTAATGGTCACATGACACGCACAGATACAATATCTTATCATTTTTAAAGTGTTGTGTTTTTTTTAATTTTTTTATTATTATTTATAAATAGGGCTGCACATTTAAAGGGATTATTGTTATTAAATGAAGATATTATGGAAGCTTGTTTCCGCCACAGAATAAAACATTTTAAAAGGTAATTGCGACTTTTTCCTCTCACAATTGCGAGTTTACATCTCGCAATTCTGACATCGTTTCTCAGAATTGTGAGAAATAAACTCGCAATTATATTCTGTGTCGGAAACAAGCTTCCATAGATATAAATATATTCTGTCGTAAATTAAAATGGTCCTGTAAAATAAAAATAAAAATTATTACATCATTAATAACTTCATCATTAATATTTATGTCTTAAATTCTCACAATCATATCCTCAAACTTTTATTTTGGAGGAATGCTGGTGAAATGCTGTAAACTTCTGCCCACAAATTATGCAAATGAAGTGAACCAAGCGCACATCGCATTCCCTGAATGCACGTTAAACTCGCTGCACATACATAGATGGAGTTGAAAAGCAGCATTTACTTATTCAGATTAATTGTGCAGCCATGTGTTTTTATTTTAATGTCACATTTGATGTAATTATTAGCTTTTTGTTTCATTTGTCAAACCCTGTCTTAAGGCATGTTTAATGCATCCTTGCCAAATCGACTTCACACACACCAAACCTTTTCAGCTTGATCATCTTCCTTCATTTGCCCTGGTGTTTTGGAGACCCCCGGCCCTTCAGTAGCCAGTGTCCAGGCCAAATCCCAAATCCCAGACATCCATCACCCTCAGTCTGCGGGACTCCAGGAAGAGATGAACTGATGCAATCCCCATCCAAGTCATCATCAATACTCGGATAATAGGACAGGCTGCATCTCACTCCTGCTCTTTCTCTCTCTGGCTTCTTTTCTTGTGGAGTCGGGTGCTAAAAGCCAATTAAGCGCCGTCTCCATGCTGTCACTGGAGCGTCGGATGTGCTTTCTTTGGCCACACTTTACTTGTTAACAAACAGTTATCTGAGGCAACTGACTTCAGGGCCCGCTGACCACTGGCTTGTGAAATAGCATCTTTTGTAACTAAGTAAGCTATCGATCCCCGTGACTCCATCACGGGGACACGCCGCTTCTCAGGGTAACCACAGGAACCCCGCCCCCCACGCCGCCGGTGTCCATCAGTCCCTCGACTGAACACTCGAAACATTGATTTCTGCTTCAGCCCGACAAAAACACTTCTGATGCTCGTGACTCTCTACACTGTATTTGTTCTGTGTCTGACGTTCTCGTTCTCTTGAGTTTAAACAAACCCCTGATCTACAGTAAGTGTGATCTAGCACGTACTTGCAATTCGATGAAAAATCATATTGATTTACAGTGAAGTAGGGACCTGACCATATCTAGAGATCAGAATATCATAGACTCTCAGGGAAGAAATGTTACAGAAGCTCTCAGTGCTGGTAGTGACGGATTACTTAATCTGGATTACTTAATCCGATTCCAAAAAAATGGGTACTTGTAATTAAAGGTGCATTGTGTAATATTTCTGAGGATCTATTGACAGAAATGCAATATAAGATCCATAATTATGTTTTCAGTGGTGTATAAAGACCTTGCATAATGAACCGTTATGTTTTTATTACCTTATAGCGCTTTTCCACTGCATGGTACGGCTCAGTACGGTTCGGCGCGGCACGGTTCGGCTCGCTTCGCTTTTCCACTGCGTGGTACGACTCGGCTCGGCGCGGCACGGCTCGGTTCGCTTTAGCTCGGTTGCTTTTCCACTGCAGTTAGTACCGCTTCAAAGTGGGTGGGATTATGACTGATCGTTATAGTTTATCCGCTCCTCTGCAACTAACAAGAGGAACGTCTGCGCTTCTCGTCCACTGACCACGATTCAGCCATTTCTTTTTTGGAAGTTTTTTTTCTTCAAGCAAGTCAAGCAAGTAGTTTTAAAACAGGTGCTACAGCGGTGGCTGTTACTGGCTATTTAAATCTAGCGGGTTTGATGTCTCACAAATACAATGACGCTGGTAGTGACGATTCTGTCTGTCTGACCAATCAGTGATCTACAGTGCTTCCACGTCACATTTTAGTATCGGTACGGTACGCTTGGAACCTCAACAGAGGTGGTACCATTTAAAGCGAGCCGTACCGTACCGTACCATGCAGTGGAAAAGCGCCACAAGTGAGCCGTACCGAGCCGTACCGTACCATGCAGTGGAAAAGCGCCAAAGCGTGCCGTACCGAACGGAACCGTACCGTACCATGCAGTGGAAAAGCGCCAAAGCGTGCCGTACCGAACGGAACCGTACCGTACCATGCAGTGGAAAAGCGCCAATAGAATGAGCGGTTTCTGTCTACACACACCGCGGGTTCCCTTACATTGAAATGCGCCGACATGTTTCTACAGTAGCCCTAAACGGACAAACGCGTTTCGTTACTATGTTGCTCTTCGTGCAAGGAAGCAAGCTAAGTTCAGCGAATAAAACACTAACACAATGATGAAAACGTAACAATAATATTTGCAATAACATATAGTTTTACTGAATAATTAAGAAAACATAATTTCTTAATTTATCTTTGGAAAAGAAACCTCATTGCTGAACTGGCTACTCTCTGATGTCTCAGACGACGACATCACTTCCTGTCGGCCACCGTAACTTTTGTTAGTTGCAATTCGTAACCTCACCACTAGATGCCGCTAAAACTCACACACTGCACCTTTAAAGTCCCCCTGTAGTCAATAATCGTATCCCTTAAAACTCATCTTTGATCACTAAAATTACATAATTGTGTTTTTCCTTGAAAATAAATCTTCATGCCTTAAAATATCTTGAATGTAACTCGACACCCTTGCCTCATTTAGTATGCACGGCTCTATGAATATGCAAACGAGCCCCGCCTCCACTCACTCACTCACTCACTCAGAGATCCACTCGTTGACGATCACACGTTGATCTGATTGGTAACAAGGTAGTTTGTGACGTCAGAAACACCAGCGATTTCAAACCGTGTTTTTGAGACTGTCTTTGGTTCACTGCAGATTTAAGCAGAAAATACTCAGCAATGCTGTCGACTTATGAATTTACACATGGTTTGTCTTAAAGCATATTAAAAACACCACATAGACATATAAACAACATTAAAAGCTGGATTTTCCCCACAGGGGGACTTTAAGTTGTTATTTAATTGTAATTACTTTTTTATTGATTACATCATGATTACGTATTATTCACACAATGGCAGTAAATCATTCATAATTTATTGTCTCCCCAATTCTTCTGTTGGTTACAATTTATTTAAATGTGTCGTTGTTACACGTTACATGTATTTACTATAGTAATAACTATAAATTATGCATAATTACATGCAACTAACCCTAAACCAAACCCTAATCCTAACCCTATAGTAAATTAATTTAGTTAATTATTATTACCCAGTACTTAAATATGTAATTATTTTGTACCCAGTACTTAAATATGTAATTACAATGTAACAAGACCACATTAAATTATAGTCTAACCCTTCTTTTAAATGGTTTACATTTTCCTTTGTAAAAAAGCATATTGCTTATATACATTCATAAAGTCGTCTAGTTTTGTGAAATATGTGGCAATAATTACATGGAAAACGTTTGACCACTGGTTTACGGAAATCGTTTCACTTTTAAGAAGTTTTTTTCTCAACATTGCAAAATTACATATCAGACTCCTAACGAACACATGAATTATTATGAGTCATTTAACCATGCATTGCTGTATTTAACACATTTTTATGATCACTTAATATCCTTTAATTAAACTCACAGGGGAACCCTAATGTAATGTTTAATGTTGTTAATAACAAAGAAAGGAATATATTTTCTCTTTTTTTGTAGTTTTATGTCAATATGGTGCAAGATTATCCTGTAAGTTCAACAAATTAGTTCAAAAGTAGTCAGATTATATATTAAATCCATGTATACATAATGGATTACATTTCTAACTACAGTTTTGTCATGGAACAAATCCTGTTTCAACGGCGAATGCTTTTGTAGGAACTTGTCGGCTGAACATTTGTTTTGGTGAAATAACACAAAGATTAACGAAAGTGTTTTTATAAAAGTATCCACCTTATTCTGCTCTAAACAATGGGCGCAGCCATGACGACGACTCCGGTTGCCTACTTCCGGTTCGAATTGTATAAGCAGTGAGAGAATGAGTTCAGGCTCTACATGTGCTGTTGTTGGTTGTTTTAACAATTCAAAGAAGATAAAAAACTTTTTAGAAACTGGGTGCTTTGAGCATAAGATAAAAAGGAGAGAATGCCTATGTCGTGTTCGTATCAGCTACATTCAATACCAGAGAGAAGACGGTTTTTTTTGGTTAGCTGCGCTAAAACTGATGCATCCAACGAAAAAGGTGTAATATGTTACCAGTAGGGATGGGCATTTCAAGCAAAAATAATATTCGAAGATCGCTGGGTTTTATGCAATTAATATTCGAGAATCGCACCCCTCCATCACATCACGCACACATGCATGTAAAGACTATAGGCACATGAGCAAAGCGGAGCAGTGTGACGCTTAAATATAAGTTAAACAAAAAACAACTAAACATTCATTTTATATTTAAGTTTCACAATATAATGTTTTTTTTTAAATTTGTTTCATCCATGTTGATTATATGAAAAGGGAACCGCATAAGATGAGTCAGATATGATCATAAGATGCCCAATATATCGGAAAACATTTGGAATGGCTCAGATGATTTTGACCACTTATCAAGTTTTGTTTTGTAGAAAGCCTTTCTTTAAAGTGAATTTCGTTTAGTATAAATTGTATCTTCATTTTTATCAATGTTTTATCAACAAATTGCCTGGAATAATAAATAAGAAGCAAATATTGTAGATATACAGGACACGGATGCGCGGGCGCGTGAACTGGAGCGCGTCTTATTAATCAACGAAACTCAGCGTATAAGTTACTTGCCTCACATACATGATAAGTATATCTATAGAAAGCTTGAAATGTGTACTTTTAAACAAAATAATCGAAAACGAGAAATGGGCTGCTCTCTGCTTATGTATAGGTTAATTCGTATGAAGTGTGCATTTCTCTCTATATGCGCGTTCACTAGTACGAAGATGGCGAGTCAGCATGCATCATCAAATTTATCTTTGCAGTCGACACTTACAGAAAACACTAGTTATTAATAAACAATTCAAATGTTTGATGCATAATCATTACTTTTTGCCGGGGTTTTTTTGTGTGGCAAGCTTATGCGTGCGTTGAGATGCAGAATAGGAAATATATTACGAAAACGCTCATTATGGTTTAGCATTCTCTCCCATATAGTATACATAACTTCCAACCCAACTTCAGTCGTGCACGGGCAGGGGCAGCCCTACTTATTTTCTAACCAGCACATCACTGCGACGTTCTGAGCAAGCGGCGCTTAATCTTCATAAAGCTTCGAACCGGAAAAGGACAACCGGCTTCCGGTTCAAACCCGCAATGAATCATGGGTAAATTCGCTAACCAGGAAAAAGGTGGATATAAGCTTGATATTTATGCGTTTCTGTCCTCCATAAAATGATCTCATTCTCCTCCATTTTAAGTGCCTGATTTTCTTCCATAGAAAACGAGAGATGAGTTTGTTATTTCTTGAACTTAACTTTGATCCCAGCATATTCCTTTTTCGTTGAGAAAGGTGCAAGCCTACAAGAGAGGTGTGTGTGTGTGTGTGTGTGTGTGTGTGTGTGTGTGTGTGTGTGTGTGTGTGTGTGTGTGTGTGTGTGTGTGTGTGTGCGTGTGTGCGTGTGTGTTGTGCAGCTGTTGCATATGCGAGGTGTTGACAGAGGAGCGAGTCCTGCTGCTCAGCTCAAGTTAAAGCCCATTATCTTCTTCATCTTCGTCATCTCCAGATGGGTCTGAAAGGCTGTGTGTCGGTTGCATGTGTTGCTCAGACTGATGAAGCGCAGTGCTCTGTGCAATTAAACACTTTAGAGATTGTACATAAATAGGCTAACGTTTTATCATCACAAGATACGCATGTATCAACGGTGAGGGACGTGCTTAATGAAAACTTGAGGATTCTGAGAGAGAGAGAGAGAGAGAGAGAGAGAGAGAGAGAGAGAGAGAGAGAGAGAGAGAGAGAGAGAGAGAGAGAGAGAGACTAAACAAGACCAATATTTCAAATTTTCCTGTTTTCATTTAAAGGATGGATTAAAATACCTTTTTAAATAAAAATATTTTGTCTCTTTAATTACTTTCTATCTATCAATCTCTCTCTCTATATCTATCTATCTATCTATCTATCTATCTATCTATCTATCTATCTATCTATCTATCTGTACCTATCTCTGTCTATCTATCCATCTCTCTATCTATCTATCTATCTATCTATCTATCTATCTATCTATCTATCTATCTGTACCTATCTCTGTCTATCTATCTATCTATCTATCTATCTGTACCTATCTCTGTCTATCTATCTATCTATCTATCTATCTATCTATCTATATATATATATATATATATATATATCTTATCTTATCTTTATGTCTAACTGTCTGTCTCCATCATTTGAATTTTACAATATAAAAAAAATAAAAAATATTTTGATTCTGCAGAGATGCATTAAATTGTTCAAAAGTGACATTTCTAATAATACAAAAAAAAATACATTTCAAATAAATTCTGTCCTTTTTAACTTCATCAAAGAATCCTGAAAAAAAGCATCACGGTTTCCACAAAACTATTAATCAGCAAAACTCTTTTCAACATTGATAATAATAAGAAATTATTCCTGACCACCAAATCAGCATTTAATATTGATTTCCAGTCCAAGGTTTACGTATCTTTTTCAACACTGTCAAGTTAGAAATGCCATTACTTTCACACACATTATAGCAAAATCAGAGGATGAGATCTTTATTCCATGGCATAAATGTTTGACCACAGAAGAATCATACTGAGAATATGAAGAGCTCCTCATGAAAGTGTGTGTGTTTCAGACTGGAGAGACCCAGAGCTCATGAGGGACATCGAGGCGGCGACTGGAGAAGATCTGGGATCATCCCGGACTTACGGGAAGGGGAAGAAGGGAGGAAAAGGGAAGTCGAGGAAAAAGTACCCAAACCTTACAGACTTGAAGCAAAATGCCAATACGTCTCGTTCCAGATTAGAGAAGAAAGTCTTCAACAAGTAAGTAGCATTGATGTTCAAGATTCAAATCTAAATATGACTCATATTTCTGTCTTATATTAGGAGACAAGTACATGTGTCTTGAACTCTGGCACAATGTATCTGAGTAATCTTGATGTTTTCCTCACAGGAGCTCCATGAGGAGAGTGACGGAGGTCATGAACAAGATGGACAAGAGGAAACATGACAAATTTGCCAATCAGTTTAACTATGCACTGAACTGATTATTCTCTCTTCACAAATCAACTTTACACTTTATAGATTTTAATATCATTTAGGATTTTGTTGTTGTATCAATTTAAAATTTGAATCCAGTGTATTGTTTTCCAGCTTTTGTCATTGTTTGCTTCATTATAATATTTATATATTTCAGAATTTAAAACATTAGTGTGTTGTTAATGTGTCACAGTCATGTTTATATAAAGTTGTTTTTTTATTTGAGGGTTCCTTTGTTGTAAACATTAGAAATGCCCCACAGCAAAAATGTATTTTGAGGATTTTCTTACATTTCTAATTGAGAAGATTGCTGTATTAATGATAAAGTTTTATATGTTCTTCATTTTCCCCTTGATCATTACACCTGCTGAAACACTGCACAACTCTTCACTACTATCATTTGTGTAGAAATTATATTCATATATCATTTGATCGATTATTCACAATGTGACTGTCTACCATTTTAAACAGCGGAAGAACTGTGTTCGTTTTACATCATTTGTTGAACATTTATTTAAATTCAACAGGATTCTGCATTGTAGAAATATACGACATTTCTAATGATAGCAGGAAACAGTGGCTTTAAACAGCTTAAAGTTTCGCTTATTACACTCTTACAGAAGCATAACCCTCTTTTCCTCCATCATCAGCTCATAAAGATTCCTCACGCGCAATCAAGCTTGTTTAGATGTATAGAAATATGTATAAGATAATTCATAAACGAGCGGGAATCCGACAAAAATAATCCTATTTAAAAATATCACGAACGACTCCGTCTTTTCATGTCAGCAAAATAACCAAATAAAAATTATAGTTATTTCACATCCACATTGTGATTATAATAATATTCATAAATAATAGTAAATAATAACAATCCAATTGTTATAGTAATAATAATAGTAAACTTGTGAAATGCACGTCACAAGCTACAAAACACACTGATTATAATAATTATAATAGTTCATAATAAAATAAAATAATAATCATAATTATACGTAGTAGTAAATATGTAGTAAACTTGTGAAAATGTGTCTTTCGCAGCCATTTAAATTGTGTATTTCTATTTCTGGCCACGAAACTACATTGCGGGAAAAATGCAAGAAACGAATTTAGAATCATTTACGATTTTGACGCAAAACTCATTTAGAAAAAAGAAATCACTAACAATATTATCCTGTGGAATATACTTGATTAATTGAACAGTTTGGTATACACGGGTGTAATGTAATATTTTATGTCATTCAAATATTAAGGAAGCAAAATAACTACAAATCATGCACTGAAAACAATCGCGTGAATCTGGAAATCATGCGACATTTAGCAGCATATTTGACCATTTCATCTCTTTAATATCGCAAAAAGTGCGCAGATTTCAGAAACGATTTAATAGAGACCCGTGTTATAAATTTACAATCGAATGAATTTAATTAATACACTGAAATATATTAATAACAGTAATAGCCTAATTGAACAAAACATTTTTTTAACGAACAATAAACTGTAAATTGCGATCGAAATATTTTAGTAGGCTACTTTTCACCTGCCCTTCTAAAGCCATCAGCTGACATCGTTATTGATATTTAAGCAACTCTCAAATCAATAAGTCGATTTAAAGAGGACATTATGTCTCATTAGTGCTCAAATAGAATATAAGCGGATATGTTTATTGAACAAAAAAAGAACGTAAATATTTAGAATGTAATATGTAACATTTTCTACATTATATATTCTAAACGAATTCGTTTTTTTTATCTTCTGGAACTGAATTTTATTCTTGTATCTGCACTAAAATTGCTAAAGATTGCATTAGCCTACATTTTTGAGGTTAGCCTACGTTCAAATAAATTCAATCGCCCACAATATTTCTATTGTAATTACACGCAAGGGTTTCAAAACTTTCTACAGCCTAAAAATGGCATGAAATGATCAGCCGTAGAACTCGATTTATTGCTGCTATTCGTTAGTTAAAGCGGTTTCTTAGTTTATCAAATTCAGCGTTAAAATGATGCGTTAAATAGTGCAGGATCATGGAAACCTTTGTAATGCATTTAGTTCTTATGTTGCCCTTGTGCCAACGGAATAGTTGACAACTTATTCATTTTATTTCAACATTTTAATTGTGAGACAAACAATTAAATAATAGCATAGTCTATGTACCTTCAGAATTAAATAATGTGGCCCACAGTAAAAAAAAAAACTCAAGATAAACTTTTCATTAGGCCTATGTTTGTTTGTACACGATTTAAATCCAACAATCTCATTCTTTGTTTCGATATACCGTTTTATTCCTACTACATTTGCATTCAAAGTTAAAGTCTAAACACATTTCATAATAACTGAATATTTACAGTCTGCGCTAGAGAAATATTCACATTTTATCAAAATGAAGCAATTCGAAATCTAATTATACACGTAAACTGAGTTCTGGGGTTGCCACAGTGCAGCAAAGGTTGAAAAACATTCGCTTCCCATCACAAACCTATCAAGTGTCTTTGCACGTGTGTGAGAGAATATAGTGCTTCAAGTTAGAGATGTTCTTTGTCCTCCTCCCGTGATTCTGTTCTTATAAGTGCGGCGCGTAAAACGTTGGCGCGCCGTAAGTCTGCGAGCCCAGCATGAAGGGCGACAGAACCGCGTGACCCGGCAGAAACGGCAACTGCGCCGTGCACACGAGTCCTCCGGGCGCGTGGCCCGGGTAGCTGGTGTGCATGGACAGGTGTGCGCTCATGGGGGGGGACGGGCTCAGGGGACTCAGGGACCCGTTCGGCCCTGCTCCGCTCCCGCCGGTCGGCGCACTGGTGTCTGCGCCCGGGTTCTGCTTCTTCCACTTGGTCCGGCGGTTCTGAAACCATATTTTCACCTGCGTCTCCGTCAGGCTCAGGGACAGCGCCAGGTTCAGGCGCTCGCACACGGACAGGTATCGCGTCGACTTGAACTTGTTCTCCAGAGCCACCAGCTGCTCGTACGTGAACGCGGTCCGGGCTCTCCTGGGTTTGCCTGACTTCGAGTCCGAACCGGAGCGCTTCCGTTTGGGCTTCGCCGAGTTATTCTGTCCGTTTGTTGAGGACTGTTGCGACTGCTGTCCGTCCGGGCTCTTGCTGATGGAGTCGTCGTCCTCGTGCTGCCCGAACTCGGTGTCGTTGTTCCCGGTGAGCGCGCTCTCCTCGCTGCACAGCTCGCCGTCAGACTCGCGCTCATCTGACCGGAACACGAACCCGTCCTCTGGGGAACACACCAAAACACCCGTCAAAACTCCTGCATGTACAGGTGAATCACACAGCTACACACACACACAGACATGGATGTGTCTCCACCAACAGGTTCACCAAGTTTCGATCAATTATTACGGGGAAGGAAAAAAACAGGCATTTTAGCAAGTAGCTGTAAATGTTGTTATTAATTTGGCCTTTTTTCCTTACACTCTTAAAAATAACCGCCCTAAAAGGGTTTTTTTTCTCAGTGAAACAATTTTTGTTCACCAAAAATCGTTAAGTGATCAGTTCTTAAAATAAACAGTTTTTTTCTTAGTGTGAAACACATTTGAATAATCTAAAGAACCTTTTTCCACTATAAAGAACCTTTTGTGCAATCGAAAGATTCCACCGATGTTAAATGTTCTTTGTGGAACCATCGATGCCAATAAAGAGCCTTTATTTTAAGTGTAAATAAAACATTCTGAAATAAACATTCGTTTTGTCCTTTAAATTGACCAGGCTATTTAAAATCTCTTTGACTGTCCACTGGTTAACGCAAACATATTTTCTTCCTAATTGCTTGAAAGACCTTTTGATTTAAATAATTATGTTACACCATTACTAGTTTAAAAAAAACTTTTTTTAATAATTGAAATAAAGCTGTTATTTTTGTATGAGCGTTTTTTGTCTAGTTGATGAAGTGAGTGAATAGATGCCACTTCCTTTGGCGTGTCAATTCGTCTTGACATCTTAAATCACAACTAATCGATAACTCTCAATTTACTCAACCATTTAAAGCGGCTGTTAAAAACAGCACAAACCTTATCAAATTATTGCAGCCCACAATTACTGTTTATTGAGAATTGCTTTCGTGCGCGGCCTCCGATCAATCATAGAGGTTGACACATATTTGTCATTGCAAACACAGGCACAGAAGATAAGATGATCCTCATGAAGACTGCGCTTTCTGTTTTCACCATTTAGACTCGAGACAAAGCGCTAACATATCTAAAGAAAAAAACAATTAAAGCCATTCGATTGCGCTTAATTTAAGGCAGGTCTCTGCGTAAAGACGCGGATAATGGGGAGGATCTGGTCGATATCCTATTATAGAAATGAGTATATCTCTTTCAGGCAGCTTGCAAACTCTCTCTCAACATCTAAATTATAGAGTTGAAATTCGGATAATTACAAGATTAAAGCCTATTATACTTATTAAGGGGGATATCGATCATTGGTCCCAAAAAACTAAAAAGTGCAGTCCTAAACACAAGACTCATCTGAGGGGTTGTATTAATATAGTTTACCATGAAGTTTACCTGACACACACACACACACACACACACACACACACACACACACACACACACACACACACACACACACACACACACACACACACACACACACACACACACACACACACACACACACACACACCAAGTGACAAACATTTAACAATAAGTGAAAGTTTCCACTCAGTCTCAAGAAAAAACGAATTCTATTAAACCTTTGTTTCACTACAACAGCCACTCAATCAAAAACTTGAAAGACTTAAAATGGCGATTTATAGTGATTGTAATTACTTCAAAACTAGTTAAATGAGTTCTGTAAATAAACTTTAGTTAAATTCCTTCTTTATGAACCTCCAGGTGAAGAACACGGCTAAAGGCCAAGTTGCATTAGTTAACAATAAAGAAATAATTTTGTTATAAAACGTATATTTTCTTATAATAAACACAAAACAGGTCTGAATAAGGGCAGGACATTTCAAGCAGAGACATTCTATACTCAATCTAATAATCAACAATGTTTTTATTTTATGCCCTAAATAATGATGGGACTGCATGAAATATTTGCACGTTTATAAATTAATTTGACACACCACAGGATAATTCAAGCGAAAAGTGATTTAAAAAATGTGTTATAACGGCGAAAAATTTGTGACTGGCCAGCTAAAGCACCCATTTCACTTACATTACATTACAATTTTTAAAAAAGATTACAATAATTTTAGCCTAAATATTCTGGGGGAAAAAAGAATGTCCATGTTATTAACTATATGCACTTTAACGCGGTCATGTTTAAACATAACATTGAACACACACCATGGTCACTTACTCAAAATCCCTGCCGTTTTTTTACAGTCGTAGTCCTCCTGATAAGACTTGTGCTCGATCGTGTGATTTGAGTCGTCACTTCTGTTCTCCGCACCAAACATGAACTCACAGCCTGTCCTATTAGGCGCTTGCCTCTTACTAGTAAATTTATTGGGGTCCAAAATGTCCAGAACCGAGAAGGACGTTGTCCGGTGTATGGTCGGCGGCGCGCCCGCGGGCTCGTGCTCGTGCTCGTGTCTCGGTGAGGTGTCTCTGCTGTCCGCCGGTAACGCGTCTCTCCCCGCGGCGCAGTGAAACACCGGCAACGCGTCGTCCATGCCGTCCTGCGGGACCACGATCACTCCGGTGGGGTCGCCAGTCTTCTCCTTCTCCCGGTTCATATCTCTCCAGCTCTCGCACTTCTGCTGTGTTTACTCAACACGAGACATGCTGCTGAAACACGTCTATAAGATGCTGGTCAGGAGCTGATCCAGCTGGAGATGCTGATGTCCCCCTGCTCAGGTCCTTTCTGGGTTTGAACCGTCCCCTCAGGACACCCCTCGTTTATGTCACACACACACACACACACACACACACATACACACACGCGCGCGCGCGCAGCTGGCTCCCTCCCCTTTACACTGCTCTGATCATCGCCAAAACTTAGACACAAGCCGTGGCTTATTTATGCATTCATATTCCACTGTGAGTGGTAATTGGCTACAAATTAATCCCATGCCTCTAATAGCCTATTATCTCCGTCTGGAGAGTGCGAGGAGTGTGAGGAGAGTGAGCGATGATGTGGCCCCTGATATACACAGCTGTCAGCGAGAGCACTGGACTGGAAACACACTAAATAGGCTTATTTTTCCTTACTTTCTCCCTCCCATCTCCCGCACTGCATGGCTTAAGGTTAGGATAATCATTGTTTCCAGAGAAATAACGAGAGAACGGGACACTTGAAAGCAGCGAGTCTTTATAATTCACTTGAACACAAAATCACAAACATCTACAACACCTAGGCTATAGAAACGAATATAAATAGGTTTTATATTTAGGCTATATATATATATATATATATATATATATATATAGGCTATATAGTAAAATCATGTATTCTGTTTTAATAACAGTCTAGAATCATCACCCTGAGAGTAAATTTTAACTTTGATTATCTTCTATAGGCCTATTAGTTTACAAAAAAACAAGAAGGCATAGTAAGTTTTTGAACTTATAACAACAACCTCGAGCGCAAAATCCTAATGGTGTAGTTCACATGGAAAACATCACAGAAGTGATAAAACTGAATCTTCTTCTGTTTGCTTCAGATGTGACATGAAAGGTCAGTTCGTCGCAATCACTCAAAGCAATGATCCTTTGGAAGCAACTAATTAAGAGTTGCACAAAATAACAGTTAAACGAGTATCCAGTCAGGAAGAGCTGCAGCATCAGGGCATTCAACTTGTGATCTTAAATTTGCACACACATCTACAGACTATCATCCCAATGCATTTTCAACAAGCTGATTAAACAATGCAGATTTCACAGCACGAAACCTTGTGTTTGCAGGTTCACACAGAACGCCTTTTCCATTACACTACACATTTCCATTATACACAAATAAGCGTAAGACGGACGTATTCAACAGTCGCTATATTCGCGGATGGGTTCTAAAAACGCAACGCTGAAGTTACAATAAGTTGAACTTTATAAAAGACGCGTCTCGAGACCTTGTCCACTAACCAGCCCTAGATGTCTTCGAATAGCCCATGTAGGCTATATCCATGAGCACTCAGTTCATGTGTCTGTTCGGCTGATTTGGAAAATTAAAAAAAAAATCCCTCCTAGATTTTGGCAATTTAATTATGCACAATAATTTGCATGTAAATTGTCCCATTCAAATCGAACCAAGTTCCTCACTGCTTCAGCCTACATCATATTTAAAGAAAATCACCATAATAACATATTCATTATTGACAATTAAAAACAAGACACTTCTGACATGTCAGAACAAATCAGTTACATATTCCAGATCATTTGACCAATCTCATTCAGTCTGGTTGAGTTGATCATTAAAAACGCTCCGGTTTCGACTGTTTTAAATGCATCAGCTAAAATAATGAAAGCACAAAATCTTTTCAGAAACGGATCATTTATATAATGCAAATATTTTAGCGGATGAAAAAGGCTGTTTTGTGGCAGACTTTTAGGCCACTAAATGATGTTATTTCCAGCTCTCGTTCCTCTGCACAACACATGCACATTCTTTGTCAGTTTTCACAGTATATAAATATTCCAGTGCTCTGGGAGAAAGACAGCTTTAGTCAACGAGTCAGAAGCAATCTAATGATTTTAAATGAGCACAGAGCAGTAAAAGCCTGACAATTCTCCATCACAACAGCAGATGATGGTTAAAACGACTAGAAATCAATATTCTGACCGGGTGTCTCCCACTGATAAGAGCAGCCAAGACAATGTTGACTATTAAACTCGACAGCTTGAGATATTACACTATTACTTATGCTATTTTTAATAATCTGTAATATTTGGGCTATAATTAATTAATTCTATGGATCAGATGGTATCTCAGTGTGGGATGAGGTCGAAGGAGTCTATTAAGACTGGCAATGAGAAGGAGAATTTCAATCTCAGCGCGAGGGCTTGTGAACGCACACGAGACGAGGAAAGAACAACTGCACGGACTTTATGGATTATGATACATTTATGTTGTTATATTCAGGAAATGTTTTTGGGTAAAAAAAAATGTCATTACGGTTGAGGTGTTGTTCGTGATAATCTAATTTTATAAGCATTATTTAATTATGCTCTGTATTAGATTTTTTTTTTTTTTTTTTTTTGGAATCTTATAAAAGCCACCAGAAAAAAAACTATGATTTCTACACTTATTCTGCTAAAATCTCGATGTTAGTGCACACAGATACAGAGCCATCTGCCTTATGAAGCAAGCAGTGTTGCCTCTGGCCAGAGGAGGGCGCGCTTCTCTTCACTGAGCTCAGAATGTAGAAGCGCCACATGAATCACAACTAACAGTTCTGGAGTGGGGGGAAAATGTAAAGATGAAAGTATTGGTCTGCTTTAGACATTCTAATAACCTGGGTTTGAAATTAACGTTTTCACTCACCGGCCAATACATTTTTAAGTTACCGGCCATTCAGAACTTCTAGCCAAAAAGGAATAAACCAGATTAACTACATAACAGTTCAGCAGCCTGTTGTTGTTTATTTATATATAAACTGTGATACGTTAAATGCTTTTTAATCTTAGCTTCAATGTAAATAAAAAAACAAGCATGCCGTTATTTGTTGCTTAGTTATGTGCATGTTCAAGTAAGCCAGATATGAGCAGATTCTGAGCAATGCGCTAATATATGAGTAACCTGCCAAAATGGCTAGTGATTTGAAAGCGTTACACACCACTTCAATATATACACGTAACTTCAATATTAAGGTAGAATAACACTGGACAGGACAAAGCGAACGTTGCGTCAGAAAATAGAAATAGTCCATTGTTTACAGTTTGTGGCGTCGCGCGCATCCTGTGTAGACAGCATCACTGATTATTATAATGGATTCTCTTTCGAGAATACAATTCTCTGAGATTTTGAATTTGGGGTTTTCATAAGCTGTAAGCCATAATCATCAAAATTATAACTTTTGCACAATATTCAAATTTTTCGAGTTTCACCTGTATGTGACGGCATACACGGATCTACAAAGGGATGTCGGCAAATCGGCAAATCAGAACAAATCGAGAAGAACAAATCTCAAATAATACCTGAAATCAGCCTCGACAGGTTGCAGTTCCATTTCCGCCCACCGAATTTCAACGGGATGGTTTGGACTGCAATCAACCCACAGCAGGGGCGGGTATTGGAACAAGTAAACGCCCTGTTGGCAAAGATGAATAGGCCATAGAGCGTGTTCCTGCGCTGGACAGGGAGTCCGGGTTTTACAGCCGCTACTAGGAAAGCTGGGGGGTTGCGTCCAATTCTAGATCTTAGGCACTTGAATCAGTCTCTGAGGAGATTCAGGTTCAAGATGCTCACTATTTCCATCATTGTGAGCAAAATCAAACCCAAGGATTGGTTTGTAACACCCCGTTCTTGTGAGAACAGACACTATGTCAGTAGTGGCCTATCTAAATCATCAGGGGGGTCTGAAACCACGCCCTCTATGAGGTGATGGAGTCGATATGCGAGAGGTTCGGCCCAGTGGAAGTGGATTTGTTCGCATCTCAAGACACTGTCCACTGTGGTTCTCCCTCACACATCCAGCCCCGCTGGGGTTGGATGCCATGGTGCAGGCAGGGCCGAGGCGGCGCCTGTACGCATTTCCCCCGATCGCTCTGCTCCCGGGAGTTCTGGAGAGGGTCCATCGTGAAGGGGTCTGTCTACTGCTAGTAGCCCCATTGTAGCCGGCCCGAATATGGTTGTCAGACATAATATCACTCCTAGAGGGCCCTCCATAGGATATATCCATCAGTGGATCTGTGGGTCTGGCCCCTGAGGGGGCACAGTACCGAGAGGCTGGCCTGTCAGCAGGAGTAGTGGAGACCATACTCAGCTCTAGAGCTCCCTCCACAGGGAAATTGTACAACCTAAAATGGAATATTTCACCATTTTGTGTAGAGATCGTGAGGTGGACCCAGTTAACTCCCCGGTGGCTTCAGTGCTGGAGTTCCTCCAGGCTCTGCTGGTCTTACCCCATCCACACTCAGGGTGTATGTGGCTGCCATTGCGGCTTTCCACACTCCTCTGGGTGATGGCCCTTTGGGAAGACATCAGCAGGTTGTACGTTTCCTTCGTGGGGTTTGGAGGATGAGACCTGCTACTCGGACCAGAGTTCCCACATGTGACCTGGCAGTGGTTCTCGAAGGGCTGGTCGAGGCCCCCTTTGAACCTCCGGAATCGGCTGAGACCAAGAACCTTTCCTTCAAGGTAGCTTTTTTATTAGCCATTACCTCTCTGAGGAGAGTAGGAGATCTTCAGACCCTTTTAAATCTTACAGGTGTCTGGAGTTTGCTCCAGGCGATTTTAAGGCTATCTTGCATCCCAGGCCCGGGCTATGTGCCTAAAGTGCCATCTAATGTGGCACGGCCTACGGTTCTGCAGGCTTTTCATCCCCCACCTCACGTGACGTTGGATGAAGAAAGACTTAATTTGCTCTGCCCTGTCAGAGCTCTCAAGGTTTATGTCCAGAGGTCTTCCTCATGGCGGAAGTCAGACCAGTTGCTGGTGTGCTTCGGGTCGCCCAAGAAGGGGCTTCCCGCATCCAAACAGACCATCAGTAACTGGGTCATTCAGGCTATCTCTATGGCCTATCAGGTGCACAGCTTGCCTTCACCTTCGTGAGGGCTCATTCAACCAAAGGCATGATGTCCTCCTTCCCAAGAAGTGTGTGATGCAGCAGGATGGGCCACCCCGCATACTTTCATCAGATGCTATAGCCTGGATATTCCTTCTACGCCAGGCACTCTAGTGCTCTCGTCCTAAGTGTGCCTGTGCGCAGCTTCACACTGCACCGTAAAAACAAATTTGTTCAGTTTATTTAATTCAATGGTGCAAACTCGTTGCCTTAATTTAATTAAGTAAGTTTAACCTAATTGCATGAAGTTCTTCTTACTTAATCCATTTAAGTTTTTTCAACTTAATTCTATCTGTGATCCGGATATGTACTTCCAAAGTGCATTGCGGCATGAATAAATGAATTGCTTTGTTTGACTATTTTTGGCTTTATTTTACCATTACAATTTTATATGCTATCGTTATTGGGGTTATACTGACAAGAGACAGCAAATAAAATTGTAATGGTCTAATTAATTAAACGAATAATAGTAAAAAAACTTGTTATTGTTGTGGTTTACATGTTGAATCTTGAAGTCTGTGTGTGACTCAAGCAAAATGGCAAGATATTGTCACAAATATAGAGGGATTATATCAGCCCAATTAAAAGTTTATGCCATAAGTGTTAGCAATCAAATGTTAAAAGATCTTTATTATACATAGATATAGTTATGTATATCAATTAATACATTAATTCAAAAAATGGAAGTAATTTAAGTATATATATATATCATATTTATCCATCACTTCCTTTAAAAATCAAATAACTGTGATTTCATGTTGCATCACTGCATCAATTGGGAAGAGAATTACAATAATATAAATGAAGTTCCAAGTGCCCAACCAAAAGGGAACACTAATCACAATAATGGTGAGAAATTTTAGGTAATCAACATGAATTTATGTGACGTTATCCCAAAATTTTTAGTTGTATTGACAATAGCATTCAAGATAACTGGAAAAAGTGGAAGAAATTAGGGAAAAGTCTATTAAGAATTGCCTCACCTTAAAAATCATTTGTCCTGCCTGTTTTTTTTGTTTTGTTTTTTGCTTAGGCAATATGGTACTCAAACCAGTCAGGTAATGTTTCCTTGGGTTTTCTGAGTAAAATGCAAAAAAACTATTTAAAAACAGCTGTTTTCTATGTGAATATATAGTAAAGTGTAATTTATTCATGTGATCAAAGCTGAATTTTCAGCATCATTACTCCAGTCTTCAGTGTCACATGATCCTTCAGAAATCAGTATAATAGGATGATTTGATGATCAAGAAACATTTATGATTATCATCAATGTTGAAAACGGTTCATATGTTTGTGGAAACTGATACCGTTTTTTTTTTGTAATACAATGTAAACCTTTACTGTCACCTTTGATTTATTTACCATTAATTGGTTTATACTGTGACATTATCAATGACAGTTTTGAAAATTAATCACATTCCTCACAATTCTCAATTACTGTAATGCATAAAAAAGTTGTCATTGATATAACATAAAAACATATTTACAAAGATGGTTTAAAAAACAGCAACATCTGGTACGCATGGATTCGACACGGCCCAGATGTGGGCCGGATCTGGGCCGACACTATGTTGCTCTCTGGGAATACGTGAAAAAAACATTATCACAGTATTCGTTATGAGAAACATCAGTGAGTGTATGGTAATCACAAAAAAGAAATTCTCCCGGCAGATTCATTCTGGTAAAGAGAATTTTGGGGTGATATTCATCCAGGATGTCGAAGGCCGGAGACAAACGTGTGTTGGGACGATGTCTTCAGGTGAGAGGCTCTGCTCTCGTGTCCCGCAGAGGTTACGGGGCCGCAGTCAATATGCAATACGGCCCTTCGGCTCACAGATAAACCTTCCCCGGCCACTGAGGCAAGAGGACATATTGATGACAGTCTGATTCTTCTTGTTTCTCAGTGTGTTTGGGGGATTTATGCAGGTCCGCTCTGGTATCTGGTATCTGGAGCTCTGAGTTGTGCATCACAGCAGACAGAAGCTGTTTAAATGCATTGAAACCAGGAGTCCTATAAGCTAAATGAACACACAGGACGCCGCCTGTAAATCCAGCATACGTACACACTTATACTGAAGAGAGAACGCCATTCACTCCATCACTTGATCAATCAGTCTGTATTCATGTGAGCCCCATTTCCTCGCACAACGGCAAATCTCAGCAATGAGTCCAGATGAAACTGGCTTCATCCACAAAACCTATTAATGTAATATTCTGATGGTTCACTCTTCAAGCCTCTGCTCTGGATATGATTGGACTAATTCTGTTTGTTTAAAGGTTAGGATTAGATCTGAATCATGTATGCACTGTCCAGAAGAAAAACTGATTGCTCATGCAGCCTAAAAGTGTCAGCTGAATCTCCAGCAGGATTTACACTAGTAACCTGTTTACCATTCTTACCATAGTGCATTTAAATCTCATGACACCAATCCAGTACAACAGCTAGCACAAGATACTGTACACATTATGCTACATTTATAGCTGTGCATTAAATGATTTTAATGCTCGACGTGGAGGCAAAAAACCTCCCGATGTGAAGTGGAGTTCATTCAAACGGTTTAACACACAGCTAGCCGCTAAACCCACACATATTATGATTAATTTGATTAATCATATATATTATGATTAAAATGTAATTTTGATTTTGTGACAAATTCTCGGTCTGTTATTTTTACACAAAATGGCTGCAAAAGATGCTTTCCAACAGGTTTTATCGTAGTTTTTGTCCAACTCCATTGACTTGTATGGTATGTTCTGTGAGGTACGGTATTACTCCGCCGCCGGAGACAGAAATGGGGTTGTTTGTATTCTTTCTGTAGTTATGCAGTCGCGGTCATAGACATAATAAATACATAGACGCCCTATTGGCCGCTTTGGAACGTTGCTGCGATACGTCAACGCATCCGCCATTTTGCTGAGGGCAAGACTGCGCTGTAAACAAATGCAAGTAAACGGGTGAGCTGCGGTTCCCTTTCGTTGTCACTCCGAGTTACGTCGGATGACGACGAATGGGGTTTCGCTTAGAACGCCTATCGACTTCGAGTATTACAAAACGAGCCAATGGCAAAGAAATGCCATGGGTCTGCGGAATTTGCATAGCGTATCTCCGCCTTACCTCGTGGGTATAAAAGGAGGACGCCGGCAACAGGCAGATATGTTTTCGCTTCGGAGCCAAGAGTATTTCTTCACTCCACAGTCATCTCTGACTTCGCTCTACGAGACGAGCTTCTCTCTCCGGTGTTGGTGTGACGGCGATCTGCAGCGAGCTCACAGTGCCTGCTGATCTGTGCAGTGATCTGCCAGAGTGTGTGTGTGTCTCCCTGTGTGCTTCAACATCGCGGAGTTTTTTTCTCCTCTCATAAAAGAGCTCGCACACGGCACGTCTTTTTAAAGACGGCTCGCCCGTGCATTTCTGGTTGCAGCGGACTGGTATCGGACTCTGATGGGCACGAGCGCTGTCTAGTGTGTTTGGGCTTTGATCATGCTTGAACGGCGCTCGTGGGTGACTCATGTTCTCGCTGGGAACATGATCATCGCGTCATATATAGGTCGAGACTCGGTGAACTCGCAAGAGTGAGAGTCCCCTCATCCACCCCCCGATCTTCGGCTGGTGGCCAGGGTGACCTGAGTGTTACGGTCTGGATCAAGGCGCCGACTATGTGTCCGCGACCCCAGACCCCCTCTTCAATGACGGTGCCCGCTAGTGAACTGCTGATTCCCGCGAGTCTACCCTCTGGTGGCCCGCGTGTTTCAGTTGAAGCTACAGAGGAAGATGCCATGTCTGTTGCAGCATCACTAGGTGGGTTTGAGTCTTCTGGAAGTGAGGGCTCGTCACAGCTGCCACCTTCCGGTGTGCATACGGTAAGGCCGCCGACCCTCGTCCACGGCAAACCCCAATACCTCTCTTCCCGGACGTGCATGATGAGATATCGAAGTCCAAGAAGACCCCCTTGTCTTCTCGGGACCGCTCGCTGATCTCATCCGCCTTTCCTCCCCTCGATGGGGCCGCTGCCCATGGGTACACTGGGGTCCCCCCGGCTGAATGCTCTGTTGCGATGCTATGTGTCCTCAGAGTGCTTCTTCTCGGCACGATCCTAAGCACCCGCCCGTGGCCTGTAGTTTTTCGTCTACGCTTGTGGCGAGATCCTATAGCGCCACGGGACTGGCAGCCGCCTCACTGCAGGCCATGGTCATTCTGCTGGTCCACCTGACCCAGATGCTCATGGACCTGCACGAGGGCGGGACTGACACAGGGCTCTTCACTGAGCTGCGCGCCGCCACTGACCTTGCTCTCTGAGCGCCGAAAGTGGCCGTACGCTCCCTGGGTCAGGTGATGCTCACCATTCTGTGGCTGAACCTGTCTGATGTGCTGGATGTCGCGCGGACCCGTCTGTCCGACATTCCCATATCCCAGGTCGGCCTCTTCGGTGGTGCGGTTGAGGGCTTGCCCAACAGCTCTCAGCCGCCCATGAGCAGAGTGAGGTTGATTCTGTCCCGACGGCCCCGCCGTCCGCTCAGATCCCTCGGCCTGCCCACCGCCGAGGGCGCCCTCCCGCGGCTCCCCGCCCGCCCGTTCACGGGCCGGCTCTGGGGGCCGCGGCCGGACGCCACAGCCCTCTCCAGCCCCGCCCCCCGCTACACGCCGGGTTAAGCGGCGCTCGTGAGACCTGCTCCTCGGCGATGGAAAAGACTGACGTTGATTCTGTCCCGACGGCCGCGCCGTCCGCTCAGATCCCGCGGTCTGCCCACCGCAGAGGGCGCCCACCCGCGGTCGGACGCTACAGTCCTCTCCAGCCCCGCACCCCGCTACACGCCGGGTTAAGTGGCGCTCTTGAGATGGGCTTCTCAGAGATGGGACTCAGTTCTTTCCAGGAGTTGGTAGCAGGACCACTCCTTTCCCCGGGGGAGGGCCGGGGAAGAATCCTTATTCTCCAAAGAGCTGACTCTCCCGTCTCTGAGCACAGAGTTCTCGGACGTCACAGAGCGCCGCCCACAAGCCGTGCTCTCCTCGTCCCCCTCTGTCTCAGAGGTGGTTGACACGGCGTGCCGTCCCCTCTGCCAGGGCGCGGTTGCTAACTGTGCACCCACATCGGGCTGCTATGCCGTCCACGTTCGGGCCAGTTACTCCGCTTCGCTGCCCCTCTGGGGGGACGCCTGTGGTTCGCGTGATCCCGCTGGTTCAGTTCCTGGGAGCCTGGTTAGAGCTTCCCCGTCTGTCCCGCTGACCATCAGGCTCGGCTATGCGATTCAGTTCGCATGGTCTCCTCCCCGCTTGGGGAGTCCGCTCCCCTTTTGTCGGTGGCTATGCCCCCATCAGGAGAGCAGAGATTGCCACCCTGCTGGCGAAGGGTGCAATCGAGACTGTCCCTCCAGCCGAGATGAGGTCCGGCTGCTACAGCCCCTACTTCATTGTCCCCAAGAAAACCGGTGGGTTACGGCCAATCCTGGACTTGCGCGTGCTGAACAGCTCCCTTCACAGGATGCCGTTCAAGATGCTCAAACGCATTTTCAAATGCATACGGCCCAGGATTGGTTTGCAGCGATCGACCTGAAGGACGCCTACTTCATGTCTCTATTCTCCTTGACACAGACCGTTCCTTCGGTTTTCTTTCGAGGGGCAGGCATCCAGTACGCGGTTTTCCCTTTCGGGCTAGCCCTGTCTCCTCGCATCTTCACGAAGGTCGTCGAGGCTGCCCTTGTTCCCCTTCGGGAACACGGGGTTCGCATCCTGAGTTATATCGACGACTGGCTGATCATAGCTCACTCTCGAGTTCAGGTTGCGAACACAGGGACCTGGTGCTTCGGCACCTAGCTCGTCTGGGCCTTCGGGTCAACTGGGAGAAGTGCAAACTTTGCCCCGTGCAGAGGATATCTTTTCTCGGTATGGATATCGACTCGGTCGCCATGTCCGCGCAGCTTACGAGCTAGCGTGACCTCGTCCACGTGACACGTCTATGCGTTGAAGTGGAACCTCTTCGTCAGCTGGTGCTCTTCTCACCGAGAAGACCCCCGAGGCAGATGCTCGATCAGCGTTGTGCTTTCCTTCCTTCAACAGGGGCTGGAGCGAAGGCTGTCTCCCTCCACCCTGAAGGTCTAGGTTGCCTCTATTGCCGCACACCATGACCTCATCGAAGGTAAGTCGGTGGGGAAGCACGACCTGGTTATCAGGTTCCTGAGAGGAGCGAGGAGACTAAATCCGCCTCGCCCTCCTCTCGTTCCCTCTTCGGACCTCTCAGTGGTTCTAACTGCCCTGAAGAGTGCTCCATTTGAGCCCTTGCAATCAGTCGAGCTTAAATTCCTGTCTATGAAGACAGCGCTCCTGGTTGCACTGGCCTCCATCAAGAGGGTAGGGGACCTGCACGCATTCTCCGTTGACGAAGCGTGCCTGGAGTTCGGGCCGGCTTACTCTCACGTGATCCTGAGACCCCGGCCTGGATAAGTGCCCAAGGTTCCTACCACTCCCTTCCGGGACCAGGTGGTGAACCTGCAAGCGCTGCCCCTGGAGGAGGTAGACCCAGCCTTGCACTGCTCTGTCCAGTACGCGCTCTCCGCGCCTATGTAGACAGGACGCAGTGTTTCAGGACCTCAGACCAGCTCTTTGTCCGTTATGGTGGGAAGCTGAAGGGAAAGGCTCTCTCAAAGCAAAGGCTGTCTCACTGGATAGTGGACGCCATTGCTTTGGCATACCAGCAGCAAGGTCGACCGTGCCCCCTTGGTGTGACTGCCCACTCCACCCGGAGTGTGGCATCCTCTTGGGCTCTAGCGCATGGCGCCTCGCTAACAGACATCTGCAGAGCTGCAGGCTGGGCGACACCTAACACATTCGCCAGATTCTATAATCTCCGAGGGGAGCCAGTGTCCTCTCGTGTACTCGCTTCAACCAGCTAGTACCGCTCAGGTTTCTTCGCTTGCTCGCCATTCCACTCCACGGACTGGATATGTGCGATATTCTCCTCAGGTGAGCTTCCCCGAAAGCCCTGAGCTCCTCCAGCACTCCTGGCGTCGGCGCCAGTGTCTATTGCCTGCGTGTCGGCTAGGTGCCTTCCGTGTGCATGGTCCCTCCTCTGAGCGACCCCCACATGTGTATTTCCACTGTAAGTCTCTTTGAGCATGTGTCTTTCCCTTGGCAAGCCACCTTGCCACCCCTGGGGTTGAAATATTCCACCTGCGGCTGGACACCCCAGTGTTCTCCATATGTCTCCTTCGGGTCATATGTGTATTCTCTAATTCCCCCCCTCTGGGTTGGCAGTAATTGCATATTTCCCCTAAACTTTGGGATATGCTCCCCAGTGTACCTTGGTATTCCTGTGCTAAATAGAAGTCCTTCGTCCGTGCCAGTCTCACGACAGGGATCTCAGATTTACGCAGGGCACTGGAAGACAGCTGAGAAGGTTGCGTGATTAGACTGGTAACCCCATTCGTCGTCATCCGACGTAACTCGGAGTGACAACGAAAGGGAACGTCTCGGTTACGTATGTAACCCTCGTTCCCTGAGTAGGGAACGGAGACGTTACGTCTTCCTGCCACTTTCCGCTGTACCGCGGGGATCGCCTGAGCTCAGTCTTGGCTCCTCAGCGAAGAAACATATCTGCCTGTTGCCGGCGTCCTCCTTTTATACCCACGAGGTAAGGCGGAGATACGCTATGCAAATTCCGCAGACCCATGGAATTTCTTTGCCATTGGCTCGTTTTGTAATACTCGAAGTCGATAGGCGTTCTAAGCGAAACCCCATTCGTGGTCATCCGACGTAACGTCTCCGTTCCCTACTCAGGGAACGAGGGTTACATACGTAACCGAGACGTTTTCCTGGATAAAAACAATGATAACGTTAACATTTGTCAACCGATTTCAGTGGTTTGTATGTGGTGTACGCTACTATTACTAATTATATAAAGACCAAACACTAACAAACGCTAACACAGAAACCGAAAATTCTCGGGACAGCAGCATTTGTCCAAATTTCAATCTTAACCGTTCTATTTCATCAGAAACTATTTTAAAACAGGGCTTTAAGTGTAAAATACCGAACTTGTCCTTTAAGGCACGAGTAGAGTAACAGTGATAATATGGCTACATAGCCTACATCAAACACGTTTTGCTATTAAGGGCAGCCTACCACACCACTGATGTGAACTTAGCTATATATGCCATTTACGTCAGAGGGAGCTATTTCAGGCCCTGTAGAGATTTGGTGAAATGCCCATACTTTTTTATTTGCTACTTCGCCATTTTGAATTTACACATTTCTCATATTTGTGTCATTGCTACTATTTGTGATATTGACCTTTCGGTAATAAAAAAAAAGATTTAAGATTATTGTGGGAGTATTTTTGTATTTTCAAAATACTAATTACTTGTATTTTATTTAAATACATTTTTCACATCAGTATTTTGTATTTTATTTTGTTACATTTCATGAGCCAGTATTTGTATTTTGTAACAAAATAGTTTTTGATGTATTTGTGCCCACCTCTGTGAGTAATAACTAAATGTACTTACAATGGGGTTACACTGTAAACAAATTCCGTTAAATTTACAGTAAAACAATGGCAGTAGTGGTTGCCAGAAATTTACCGTAAAAAATACAGTAGCAGCATTTTATGTTAGGTATTACAGACTTAACTTATATTTACAGTAAAAAAGCGTATTTCATTATCTGATATAAATTTAATTTACTGATCTATTGAAGTACTAATATCTGTTTTGTACAATGGGAATACACCGACATCCACCAATCACAGCGGTGATGAGAGTCACATGATGAATCAAAGCTCATCACAAGCAGCTTTTCCAAAAGACATTCAATACTAATATATAGAAGCTGCACAGTGTCATTCACACACACACACACACACACACACACACACACACTAAACACCATCATGGTAATTTGACAAATTTGACACACATGAAATTTTAAAAATGCAATAAACATTAATTTAACAACATTAAATCTAACAAAACACCCTAATGTACATAACTGATTGGAAACAAAAACAAAAACAAAAATACATCAAATGTGAAGTGTCACGCAGGGAATTGTGAAAAAAATACGTTTTTTCACTGTAAATTATACAATGAATTTTTCTTTTTCACTTCCCAAAACTGTATTTATAATTTAATGGTATTTTACTGTAAAATTACATTAAATTTACGGTTAGATCTATCACAGTTATTCATCGTATATAGTACGGAAACTTTCTGTTAACTTTCTGTTTTAATTTATTACAGTGTAATTAGGGTTTGGTTTGGTTTAGGGTTAGTTGCATCATGTAATTATACATAACTTACCTTTATTACTATAGCAACTATACATGTAACACATGTAACAAGGACACTGTAAAATAGTGTTAACAGAGGACTAAAATTGATGGTTATTTTCGTCAGTGGCGACTCGGATCTACGATTATAAGGGGACCTATTATGCAAAATTCACTTTTACATGGCGTTTGAACACAAATGTGTGTCGGCAGTGTGTGTACACAACCATAATGGTAAAAATCCACCCGCTCCCCATAAATCATAAACAGTGTCTCAAAATGAGTCGTTTGCGGTTTCTGTGCATTCAAGAGACTCTATTAGCACCACAGTTTAATCCGACTCACCCAGAAAACACACGAGTTACGAGAAATCAAGAGTAATAAAAACACAACATGAAATACAATGTCTATAAATTCAACAAAAAGTATCTGTGTACTTTCTGACCATCTCAGTTTGTCTGAAAACAGTCAGAATGACAGCTGACATGACCATAATAACTTACAACAGATATATTCACCTCAGAGAAGAAGGTACATGGATTGTATTTCATGTTGCATATTTATTAATAATAACTGTGGCACTAATAGAGTCCCATGAACGCAGTCAAGCACAGAAGATCAACGGCAAGATTTTCATTAAATATATTAAATCTCTGTTAGTTTTTCACCAAACACCATCATAAACACGTGGAATATACGACACGTGTCGCATCGGATCATCCTGGGATACTTTTGCATCATTTTTAAAGCTTTTATTCACTGTCATTATATGGACGAGCACGAGCGCAACGTTTTTAAAAATTCTTCTTTTGTGGTCTAAAAAGGAAGAAGGGTGTATTGCATTAGAACAACACCAGGGTGTGTAAATTATGACTTAATTTTAATTTTAGGGTGAACTATCCCTTTAACAAACAAAATTTGAATTTCTGCTTTACCTAAAACCCTTTTTTAACAAATATATCTTCAAATTAGGGATCTTATCAATAAGGCACAGCATTATTCTCTTCTCTTACCAGATCTGTCCCCTTCAGAAGAACATATTTTAAACCACCTAAATGGTGGTAAATGTTTTAGTCCTTGTTTTAGACTGATCTCCACTAACTGTAGGGAAAAGACGGAAAATAAACGTTTTTATATCTTGGTGTCAAGATATACGTAAGAATATAACAAAGGATGAATGGCAGAATATCTGTTTTAAAGCACAAACCCAATTAATACCAGGTTTAAACTTCTGCGGTTCAAGTGGATTATGAGAGTATACATAACTCCAGAATTACATTTAATACCAACATTCCCAATCAATGTTTAAAATGTAACCTGTATAGGAACTTTATTGCTTATGGAAGTGTCCCCAAGTTCAACCTTTTTAGGAAAATGTTTTAGACTTTTTATCATTGGTGGTGAAACAAAATGTCCCCATGTCCTAGACTTTGTATATTAAATATTTTCCCTGTAACTTGCACTTTAACTAGTTCTGGTTTAGAAAATGTTGATCTTCTGCTTATTACAAGCTAAACTTGTAGTCGCTCGTCTTTGGAAAAACACACAAAGCCTTAATTTTAAACAATGGTTTAAGGAATTATTGTTAGGCTTTGAAAAAACTTTTTATTTTTTAGGGAAAACCCAAAAAGTTTTTCAAGGGAATCCCTTTATAGGATTTTTTAAGGAAGCTGAACCTAATATTTTATTTAAACTAGGGTACTATTGTTTCGACATATGTGTAATATAGTTTTTTTTTGTTGTAATTCTTATTTAGTTTTTTCCTGTTTAATTTGATTTATTTTTTATGCTTTAATGATAATGTTTTTAAAATCAATAAAGGCAGTTCAAAACTCTATATCCACTGTTGGTCTATTGTACTTTAGTGAAATTCTTGGTTGAACTGTGAAATCTTCAGGCCACGATTAGAGAGGTGAAACACTTACACAATGTCTCTTTATAGAGGCAGATTATCATTATCTCCAACTCTAGAGATATCTGTGAGTAATCAAAGACATAAAGACAGAGCCAAAGAGATGTCTTTTCACCAGTAGATAAAGTCTAGAAAAAGAAAACAGCCAACAAAAATAAGTTGTCTTCACAGCTTTGCTGGTTTCAAATAATTGGTTTCCTCTTTTATTGTCCCTGCCAGCTGAAACGACCATTAATCCCTTTTATTTGGCTACAGTTACAACCTGTAAAGCATGGCTTTACTGCGTCAGCAAAATGACATTTGGTGTGCAGAGTGTGCTTTACTTTAAAACGAGTGAAACAGATATATAACTTACGGCGTAACGAGAGACTGGAGAATAAAATGTGTGCATAAGTACACAGGTTTCGACACACACAGCAGATGGGCTGTTAAAACCAGAGTATGGAAATTAATATTTTCGAATGGTCATTAGCATTGCACTGTTGTAATCTCCATTCACAAACGCTTCCCCTGTTCACGTCAAATTCAATCAAGCCTCTGAATAGCTCTATCCATGGCTTCAGTGTGGATAATTAAGACAAGATGTTCCACTCTGGAGCAGTTGTACAATATTCACAACTTGTTCGTGAGCTCTTAGTCAGTCATTAGTGGCTCCTAATGACGGTTCATTTGCATGAGTGGATTGAACATTGCTGAATAATTGGGGATGGGGGTCATGAAAGCAAACAATATGAAATGATGCCATTAATGATTTGTGTATCGACAAGTACTGTAGCACTGATGAACAACAGAAGATGTTTTAGTTTATGAAAAGATGCAACATTAGATGTATAACACTTAATTTGAACAATAAGTGGAGTATATATTACATATCACATACACTCACTGGCCACTTTATCAAGAACACGCCAAGACAGCAACATGGTGTCGGACCAGATGTGGGCCGGATATGGGCCAACACTATTTTGCTGTTCAACTGCTTGTTAATGCAAATGTCTAATCAGCCAATCACACGGCAGCAACTCTTTAGGCACACGATCAAGAAGATTTGCTGAATTTCAAACTGAGCGTCAGGATGGAGAAGAAAGGTAACATTTCAAAAGGTTAGTCAACATATTATTTGCTTAATAAAGGTTTATAGATGTTTGCACACAGAAAACAAAAACAAAACATCAAAAAAAGACTGCATTAAGTAAATCAAGATAATTGCATTAAGTTCATCCGTTCGATCAACCCTCGCTATTAAGTAAAATTATTACCAAAAATAAAAATGCATTGTAACAGAAGCAGTAAAATCCCAATATATCTGTGTTAATCACCGGAGGCTGGCAATTACTGGACTCATTTATGTTTCACTGCCCTGCACATATTTTCACAGCCATTGTTAATTAAGACAATGCTCATTGAGAGCCTAATTAACAATTAGCATAAACATAATTAGCGAGTGCTGACATTTCACTCGTTACATTGTTGAAATAATTTTTAGAAATTGCCCTCAGAGAAATACTGTCACGCTTGCATAATGGCTGCAGTTTGTCAAAGCGAGTAAGTGACGGCCTTGGCTGTGTTCTCCCTGTCTCCTTCTGTCGGGACGCTTTATTTTCAGATGCCCAGCACTGGCATTCAACTCACACCGGGGGAAATCCCTCTCGCCTGCAGCGTGGAGCTGTAAATCGTACCAGGATCATAGGATTCAAACCCTGTGACCACAAAACTAGTGCCATAAAATCACAGGTTGGAGAAGTTCACCCAGTGTCAATGAAACACAAAATAATAATTTTCATGCAGTTATTATCTATACGACGACCTGTGTCACAAAAGAAGAGAAGTGAACACTTTATTATAGTGTTTGTTACATATGCTTACTATGGAAATACCAGTACAATATGTATAATTACATGCAACTAACTCTAACCATACGCCCGAGTACATGTAGTACATTATTATTACTCCATTACTTAAAGTCCACAGTGGTGAATATCCAGCTTTTAATGTTGTTTATATGTCCATATGGTGTTTTTAATATGCTTTAAGACAAACCGTGTGTAAATTCATAAGTCGACAGCATTGCTGAGTATTTTCTCCTTAAAACTGCAGTGAACCAAAGACAGTCTCAAAAACATGGTTTGAAATCGCTGGTGTTTCTGACCTCACAAACTGCCTTGTAACCAATTAGATCAACTCATTTGCATATTCATGGAAAATGAGACAAGGGTGTTGAGTTACATTCAAGATAAGGCATGAAGATTTTTTTTTTTCAAGGAAAAAAGTTTTAAATATTTAATTGATGAGTAGAATTTAGTAGTAGAATTTTTGACAGTGTGGAAGCTACTGCCCAAATGTTTCTGGTTGGGTCCTGCAGACCATAGAAAAGGGCAGTTCGAGTCTCGCCCACCCAGATTTATGGGGGTCCTATCCACTGTGGTGGACCCAGAGCAGGTTCTGGTAATGGAACAAGAAGTGAAAACCTTGTTGGAGAAAGGGCCCATAGAACATGTACCTCCCTCCAGCAGGGAAACCGGGTTTTACAGTCGGTATTTCATAGTTCCAAAAAAGGATGGGGGGTTGCGTCCCATTTTGGATCTGACCAACCACTGCGCCTGCAGGGTATCCGCATCATGAACTACATCGACGACTGGTTGATTCTACCTCAGTCACATCAGTTAGCGGTTCGGCATCAAGATGTCGCTCTCGCCCACATGAGAGAGTTGGGGTTACGATTAAACGCCAAATAGAGTGTACTTTCTCCAATTCAGAGGACCACTTTTCTGGGTGTGGTTTGGGATTCTATGTTGATGTGGGCATGCCTATCCTGACACGCATAGAGTCCAACTTGTCAGCTGTGAAAAGAATAAGACTAGGCCAGTCACTCACTTTCAAGCAGTTTCAGAGACTGTTGGCTGTGATGGCAGCTGCATCCAATGTGATACCTTTTGGCCTGTTGTACATGAGACCCTTGCAGTGGTGGCTCAGGATCAAAGGGTTTTCCCCCGAGGGGCAACCCCTTTCACATGATCAAGGTTATGCGGCGATGCCTACGTGCCCTGGTTATGTGGAAGAAACCTTGGTTCCTGTCCCAGGGCCCCATGTTAGGAGCATCTTGTCGTCGCAGGATGCTAATGACAGATGCCTCCCTCACAGGCTGGGGAGCGGGCCTCGAAGGACGCTCGACTCAGGGTCTGTGGAGGGACCATAATCTCTCATGGCACATCAACTGCCTGTAGATGTTGGCTGTATTTTTTGCCCTCAAGAATTTCCTCCCAGACCTCAGGGGCCACCATGTGCTTGTCCGCACAGACAACACATCGGTGGTCGCCTATATAAATCGTCAGGGGGGTTTGCGCTCGGGGTATGCAAACTGGCGCACCAAATCCTCCTGTGGTCTCAGGGGAAGCTACTGTCACTCAGAGCAGCTTACATCCCTGGGGCCCAGAATATAGGAGAAGACATCCTGAATGGAGGCTATTCGGCCAGGCTCAAGTGGATCTGTTTGCGTCTCGAGAGACATCTCACTGTCCACTCTGGTTCTTCCTCACGCATCCAGCGCCTCTTGGACTGGATGCGATGGTACAGACGTGGCCGAGGCTACGTTTGTGTGCTTTTCCCCAGGGAGTTCTGGAGAGAGTTTGCAGGGATCATGTACGCCTACTCCTTATAGCCCCACGGAGACCGGGCTGAGTTTGGTTCCACGATTTAGGGTCTCTCCTCGACGGGCCTCCTCTGGAGATACCCGTCAGGAGGGACCTTCTGTCCCGAGCAGGGGGCTTGATTTTTCACCCCTGAACAGAACTGTGAAACCTGTGGGCTTGGCCTCTGAGGGGGCCCAGCTCATAGGGACTGGTCTCTCAACTGAGGTTGTGGAGACCATTCTACACTCAAGTGCTCCGTCCACGAGGAAACCTTATGCCCTGAAGTGGAGAGTCTTCACTGCATGGTGTAGTGACCATCAGTTGGACCCAGTTAACTGTCCGGTTGGTACAGTGCTGGAGTTCCTGCAGGAGCGGTTCACTGCAGGTCTATCCCCGTCCACTTTAAAGGTTTATGTGGCGGCCATAGGTGCTTACCACATTCCTTTAGGTGGAAAGTCGTTGGGTAAAGACCCCTTGGTATCTCGTTTCCTTCGTGGTACTCTGAGCTCGTACCAGGGTGCCGACATGGGATCTGGCCATTGTCCTTCAAGGCCTTTCCTTGGCTCCCTTTGAGCCTTTGGAGGAGGTTCCAGCTAGGTTTCTTAAGTTGAAAGACCTGTTCCTCCTCGTCATCTCATCTCTTAAAAGAATAAGAGATCTACAGGCACTGTCGGTTGCACCCTGGTGCTTGGAATTTGCGCCTGGCATGGTTAAAGCGTTCCTTCACCATTGACTAGGCTATATTCCCAAGGCCCCCACTAATGTGGCTAGATGAATTGTTCTTCAGGCCTTCTGTCCTCCTCATTTTCAAAATTCGGACCAGGATAAAAACAACCTTCTATGCCCAGTTAGGGGCGATGGATGCCTATGTTCACAGAGCTGCCCTGTGGCGTAAAGCTGAACAACTGTTCGTATGTTTTGGGCCCCCTAACAAAGGGTCCCTGGCATCTAATCAGAGAATGAGCAAGTGGGTGGTTGAGGCTATCTCACTTGCTTATAAGTCGACCGGACAGCCTTCCCCCTATGGCTGTCCGGTCCCACTCTACTAGGAGTATGGCGGCCTCTAAGGCCCTAATGCCAGGAGTGCCTCTCCAGGACGATTGTGATGCGGCAGGGTGGTCCTCATCACACACATTCGTCAGGTATAACTCTTTGGACTTGGACTCTACACCGGGGTCTCGGGTGCTCTCGTCCTAGTGCTGCTCGTATGATTTCACACAGGAAAGACACTTCTTGCTATGGTGGAGTTGGTTTAGACGTCCCATTAGCGTCAATCGACGCAGCGCGAGTTCCCTTGAAAGGGAACACCTCGGTTATGACTGTAACCTCGATTTCCTGAAGAGGGAACGAGACGTTGCGTCATCTGCCATATCTCCTACGTGCCTGTAAACGACTTGCTCAGACCTTACGAAGCTAGCGCTGCTTTGTTTGGGCAGGCTTTATAGTTTCCTGGTTCGTGACGTCACCCGCCTCTGACGTTCGGCCACACCACTGGACTGATTTCACATGTGCTTCAAGACATAATCACGCAAAACGTTCCCTTAGCGTCAATCAACGCAGCGTCTCATTCCCTCTTCAGGGAACCGAGGTTACAGTCGTAGCCCAGGTGTTTTCATAGCAAAACATTTTTAAAAACATTTTTGTTAGCTGGGTAAATACATTCATTTACAGCAGCAAAACACATTTTTATGGGATAAATCAGGTACAAATAGCAAACAATTGAATGTAGAAATGTCATGTGTCGCTTGAGGGTGTTCAGCAAATGATTGTGATGTTATCAGTTGTAGTCATCACTTTCACAGTCTCCAGCGTTTATGGACAGACATGCAGAAATCTGCGGTGGGAAGATCTGCTCTCTTCCAACAGCACCAGGAGATTAGCTGACAGTCAACATTCAAGCATTGACAAAATCTGGATCTGCCAGAGGTAAACTGTTTGTCTTGGAGGTATAAGACACTTAGACAAGACAAATTTGCTTCAGGAAGACAAAGTACAACGGGAAAGTTGTGTAGTCTGAGAGGAAGCCTCATTGTCAGAGAAGATAAGTGAGTGTGAGTGTATTAGAGCTCTCAGGAACAGATCTGTTAGTCTTTCACTGCAAGATTTCATTCTGTCCATCTGATTCATTCTCCAAATGCGTTTCTGCTCTGCCATCAGAGAAAAGGAGAGTCTGATCGTGCTATAGCACTGAACGTGTGTAAATAAGACACACATTTTTTATATCAAAGTCCAAGTCATAGGTTTTCACTTTTTAAAAATGTTCTGATTTATCTATCTATCTATCTATCTATCTATCTATCTATCTATCTATCTATCTATCTATCTATCTATCTATCTATCTATCTATCTATCTATCTATCTATCTATCTATCTATCTATCTATCTATCTATCTATCTATCTATCTATCTATCTATCTATCTATCTATCTCCGCCCTACTTTTTATTTTTTAATAATCCATTACTGTAATTTGGCCAAGGCCACCAAATTCTAAAGTATTTTTGTCATTGTGTGACCCACACTGGTCAAAATGTTTAGTTGTTTTTTCACCACAACAGTCAACCATGAAATTTAAGGATTTACTGTAAACAAGTCTCATATTTGTTGAGAAAAGTCAATAGAAAAAAAAAAGTGTATGAACATTTGTATTTTTACAGTGTTTATTTTTGTACTTCATGTGTATATACACAATACAAGTGTATTTACTGTACATGTTACGGTAAGTAACTGACAAGAGTAACAAGAATCACTTTACATTTCATATTTGTGTAAGGATGCTAACATTGCCAATGGCGACTCTGGCGCGCGCGTGTGTGTGTGTGTGTGTGTCATTATATATATATATATATATATATATATATATATATATATATAATGACACACACACACACACACACGTATATATATATATATATATATATATATATATATATATATATATATATATATATATATATATATACTCCCAAAGTTGATTGGTGTTAATTAGAGGTAATTTGCAATTAGATTGCGAATGCAATTAGAGGTCATGTGCCAATTTAGCAAACATTACAAACAATGTCAATGTCAGATATATTTTGGAATATACATTCATGTATACTAATTATGATAATTGAATAGATAGTTTTGAATGTGATGGCTTACACAATAAAAAATGTCTGTGAAGTTCTGAAGTGTTTGACAGTGTAAGTGAGAATCGAGTCATCAGTTTTGATCAACAAGCCATATGCAATTATTTGTTGTCCAAACTGCAGACAGTTGTATGTACTCTTTGCACACATGTGCCAAAGCATTTGCAATTTGCTCAAATCAATAAGAAATTCCAATCTGATGTGAGGAAGAAGTGAATTGTTCAGAGATCTGAACTTAATGTTTTGGGAAATAAAAAAAACATTTGAGAACTGAGCCAAAGCAATTGAGAAAAACTGTAAACTCAGATCAGAATATAGAAGAAAACACCTATCGCTACTTCCATTTCATTGCAACTCAGACAACCGTCTGTGGTCTGTTATTTCCGATATTAATATTAATATATATTATATTATATTAGTAGAAAATTCCTTTACACATACAGTACACACACATATATATATATATATATATATATATATATATATATATATATACACACATACACATACACATATATATATTAACCTAATATTTTAATGAAAAAGTTGAAGCCAACAATCTGTATAAAAAAGTTGGTTGACAAAATATGATAACATCACAATCATTTGCAGAACACCCTTAAGCACCACATGACATTTCGACTCTATGAAAAGTGTAGAACAATTTTTTGCTATTTGCACCTGATTCAACCTATAAAAATGAGTTTTGCTGCTGTAAATGAATGTATTTACCAAGCTGACAAAAATGTTATTTAACAATGTTTTACTATGAAAAAGTAATTTCTGAATATTCTGAACATACTAAACATCCAAAAAAAAAACTTGTGCTGGGCAAAGATTAATCTCGATTAATCGCATCCAAAATAAAAGTTTGTGTTTACATAATATATGTGTGTGTACTGTGTATAATTATTTTGCATACATAAATACACACAATATGCATGTATATTCAAGAAATAATTGCATGTATATATATATATATATATATATATATATATATATATATATATATATATATATATATATATATATATATATATTTATATATAAATAACAGATTTTTCTTAAATACTGTATATACATGCATGTGTGTGTATTTATATATACAAAATAATTATGCAAATACACACACATATATTATGTAATCACAAACTTTTATTTTGGATGCGATTAATCGAGATTAATCTTTGCCCAGCACAAAATTTTCACTAACATTCCATTTTGATAATTTTCAAATATCATGGGAATGTTCTCTGAACGTCCTGGAACAAATAGTACTATTTGAATAACAAAGAGAAAGCCAACAATCTGCATAAAAAAGTTGGTGGACAAAATAATGTCCATGCAAATGTGTGAGTTCAGAAAGGATCCGGCTGCAGTTAAATCTGGCCATGTCTCATCTCAGCCAATGAGAGTTCATTGCGTGTGACAGGACAGGCGATGAGACTCACTAAACTGCATCTGTTTATCAAACCTCGAATGAGAATCTCATGTGCTCAGAGAATCATGATTGCTGTAATAAGGAAGGTGCGAATAGACGAGAGATCATCATAACCTGACGTTTGATTGACAAACTATGATATACATTGTGACAAAAGATATCAGATATGCCGGCAAGTTGATGGAAACGATCCAGTACAGCGAGAAAACACACTGTGAATGTCCACAGGAGAGACTCTTCCGAGGTCGAGACCGAAATGAAGGCGTTTGGTGTCAGATATAGGTGGTCTGAAAGTGTTTGCGTGAGCAGGAAAACTCACTCCCATCTAAAGCCCACTGGCAAATTTCTAATTTCCGTTTGGCGGGCGAGCTGTCTAATTGCTATTTAGCTTCGCCAGTCAAGTAATTCGGGCCAATGTCTTAAAAGCAGCCACTTGTAGTTAAGCCTCCATGCCAAAGGCTCGGCTGAACAATAGTGACATCTCATCAGGGCCCCGGGCTCCTGGACAGGAGTGCGAATCAGGTCCCTCTCCTCTTGAATGGGCAAGCAATCTTCAGAAAATTAAGTGTGAGAATCCAGGGAAGAGCTGTGCGATTCATCACGACTGACTCTGTCAAGCACAGGGCTATTAGAGGATCTGGATGGCGTGTTGTCATCTGTGCAACATCTGGATCAGCGGACAGATGTGCAGAGCAGGAACAGCTTCATACAACCCTTGATGTCTCATTTGTCAAGCGGGGAATCGTTTCACTGAAAAGCGTTTCTGCTAACCGATGGCAAATGATGGTCTAAAGACATCTGATGAAAAGTGCTGCTCGTGTAAGCTACTGTACGGATAAAAGCTGGGGTTTTTTTGGCTTTCAAATGCATTAAAAAGAACAGAGCTTATGTGAAATGGCTATCGTCATTAAGAAATTCAAAAATGTAAACTTGTCTGAAAGTTAAAAAAAAAAAAATTTCTCGTATTTGATGCTTGAACAATTAGTGACCCATATCCGATATCTGCATTTACTCTATACTTGTCACGTCAAGTCACTTTTATTTAGATAGCGATCATTTGATCAAGCGTTTCTGCGAAACGATGGCAAATGATGGTGTACAGACATCTGATGAAAAGTGCTGCTCGTGCAACCTACTGTACGGATAAAATATATTTTTTCTGCTTTCAAAGGCATTAAAAAGATCATAATTTAGGAGACTAGCTTATGTGAAATGGCTATCATCACATTCAGAAACTAAAAAATGTAAGCTTTTCTGAAAGTTAAAAACAATTTGAATCATATTAGACGCTTGAACAATTAGTGACACTTATCCGATATCTGCATTTACTCAATACTACTCTCGGCAAAACAAGTCAAGTCGTTCGGCAGAGGTGTAAAGAGTACCTGAAAATCATAACTGAGTAAAAGTACAGATACCTTACATTGAAAATGACTCCATTACAAGTTACAAGTCACCAATTCCAATACGACTTGAGTAAAAGTCTGAGAGTATCTGATTTTAAGAGTACTCAAGTATTTTACTCATACTGAATGTAGGCGCAAAGATGCACTAGTCCTCAACACCGAAGAGACATGATAGTGAAAACAAGAAACAATTGATTTGTAAGATGAGAAATCATGTTTTATTTCTTAAAACAAAATAAAACTGAATATTGCAATAAATAAAGGTGAACACAACAGCCTCTTAAAGGTCTACAAACTCTCAAGTCTCAGTTAAGCTCAAGTGCACAAAAAGGTCATAAGTAAACCAATATCCTTCAAAAAGGTCTCTTCAATATAGCGGATAAAAAAAAGTCAAAGTCTACTAGTCTTGCACTGGATTGCTGGTTTGGGCCTCATCATGTCCTCATCTACTCCATCGAACACCTGTGTTTCACAACTACTGCTAATGCACTCGCATTCACGGAAAAGTAAAAGAGAGTAAAAGTTGCTAGGATATTTGATACTCAGTAAAACTACAAAGTGACCAAAAAGATACTTAAGTACAGTAATTCATTATATTTTCTCAGCTTTTTTTTGCTTTTTGTTCATGATTTTTTTGTGAAAATTATCAAAAATGCTGGCGGTGACTGGCAACTTTGAAGAGTTAATACCAGTAGATATTTGTAATGAAAGCTTGTTTCCGCCACAGAATAATACATTTAAAAAGATAATTGCTACTTTTTATCTCACAATTGCAAGTTTATTTCTCTATTTTCTATTTCTGACTTTATTTTTCCAGAATTGCGATTTTCTCTTGCATTTCTCTTGCAATTCTGACTTTATAAAAAACAACTGCGACTAAATATGGAACAAAATTCTGACTTTATAACTCGCAATTGCAAATTTATATTACAGAATTCTGAGATCAGAATTGTGAGATAAAAAGTCGCAATTACCTTTTTTATTTTTTATTCTGTGGCAGAAACAAGCTTCCATAATTTGTCATCCCAACATAACACCAAAAAACATTTTTTTTATGTTGAATAACAGTCGGTGAATAACAGTCAAGGTCAACTAACCTTCCTCATCCATACCGGATAACTGGACGCTGATTGTTGCTAAAGCCGTCTCACTTATCCCTAATGATGCCTACCGCAAATCCGCAACAATCTTCTCATTTTTTCAGTCTGAATACATCAATTTAAGGTAATGGAAGCGTGAACATGAGAACGCTCTATATGTCATGGTGGGAGAACTGAATGAGGACTGCTTAACAATAAAAGCACCTTGGCTTAGCTGGGTGGGTTAAAGAGGCCCTGGGAGGAAGAACCTATTGATTTTAATTACACTGAACAGCCCTTGGGGACACAAGGACTTTGGCTGTTTATTTAGCCATTGCCTCTCACTGTGATTGTACAGGCTGAGATAAAATCAGTCTCCTAATTATTACCATAATAAGCTTGCGAAAGGCTCCAGGCCTTGTCTTTTCTATTTAAAGAGAAATCACTAGGAGGAAGAGGAGGATGAAGCCATCAACCAGCACTTACCAAACTGTTTACTTTGACAATTTGAATTATTCTTTTTTTTTTAAAGCCTATACAATTGGTTTGATACCTTTTACCACACAACAACATCTCACAGTGTTTGCACACATTTTATTGACGAAGGCCAGTGCTAAATGGAAAGTTAAGATGCTTTTCCACTGTTGGTTTTAAGAACGGCAAGGAATGGTTCCAGTTCAGTTTATATCTCACAATTGCGACTTTATATCACGCATTTCTGACTTTATGACTCGCAATTGCGACTTTAAATCACGCAATTCTGAGATAAAAAGTCTGAAATCTGAGATGTAAACTCACAATTTAAGCAAAGTTAAAGCTACCCAGTAAGCAATTTTGCATTTAAAAGACGTCTTAAAGCATCCAATCACAGCCAGGACGTCTAGGCTAAAACAAGGCAAAAACAAGGCAAAAATTTTGGGCTGTCAGTGAAAATTTAATAGACGTCTAAACCATCGTCCAAGATTAGACTAGACATCAATTACAGAGAGATTAAATGAGTGAAGAAATGAAACCAAACACCTTGTAATCACTGTTGACTTTGCTTACATAATGGAATATCATACATCTTGCAAGTTATTGTGGTTAAAACGACATGTAACCAAATTCAAGGTTATTTTGTCTAGAAGTGTGTTACTCATAGCCTATAGTTAACCTATGGTGAAATGACGGCTATTGCTTGCTGGGTAGTTAATTATAAAATTAAAAGAAATATCTGATCATCCTTCTTAACCTGGTCACTATTAACATCTCATATGGTCTGTAAACTCTTGCCTTACCACAAGGCCACGACTGGCGTGTTTGTATTACAGCTCTGTTATCAGACCCACAGTGGAGAATGAACGGTTCAGCAACGAGAGCGGTGGAAAAGCGGCTTTAGTTGCTGGAGACCCCGTGTCATGGTCGACTCTTGTGGAGTATATCAAGATTTCTGTGCCCTGCGACTGGACAAGGTTTATTCCATGAAGGTTCAATTAGATCCAGATCTGATAATAGTCTGGACCAAGGTTAGATGGCAGATGAGATTGTACTTTGGAGAAGGCTAAGCAAGATTAGTTGAATCTGAACAAAGCTAATGTTTGTCCTCCTCACCAGCAGAAACTGTCAGAGAAATGATGGGGCGTCATAAACAGCACGGCCGACGCGATTAGAGGCGGGAAATAAATGCTTCGCCATGATAGTGTCTGAAAATATGAGCAGTTTTGTATTTAAACCTGGAAATAAGCAACGTTTTGCAGTTTTTAAAGATGTAAACTAAAGAAAAATAATGATGCAGAGATAAAGAAGAAATATTAATATTCTGCACATTTCCTAGGTCAATAATCAGATATTTAGACAAATTTGCTAAAAAAAAGATATTAAATACTAAGAGATCCTCAAATTCATCTTGTTATTTGACATTTGACTTTTAAATCCCATTATTATACTGACATTATAATTTGGAATATGTTTTTAATTATTATTAATCTGAATCCAATAAACAGCAGCATTTTTCACTAGTAGTCTTAGACTTTTGGATCTGAGACACAACAAAACCCACTAAACACAATGAACTGTAAATGTACTAGTTTTAGCTGGTAAAATCTTTTATGCAACCATACATATTTAAGCATATATCATATATGGGGCTTGACATTAACTTTTTTTTCCCAGCAGTAACGGTGGCTAGTGGTTTTTCTAAAGTTACGAGCCACTCAGCATTTTCACTGGCCACAATTTTGACATCGATACGATGAATTATTATCTCATAATTTGCCAGCATGAATATTAGGCTGCTGTCACTTTAAGACCTGAAGCACTGATCCATTATACTGATACACATGTGGTTTCTTTCTCAACTGGTTACATTCTCTTAAAACAGAACTTACTGTGTTTACGTAAATACTCGCCAAGACCGGGATTTTTAACATTATTTTGTGTTTATTTGACCGTTTAAGTGCAATAAACAGTGAAAAAGAGCTCAATTTATTACTGAGAGGCGGCTTTATGTGTGTGAACTTTGAGAACAAAATCTGAGGGAATGAGTACACACAATCCCACGCTGAAATTCAAGCCCTGAAACAGCAACAATATTCATCCGGATCAAATGAATGGAGTGAGTGAGGAGAGGCGGGTTTGTGTGTCACTTGCTGTCGGGGATGAGAGAGAGAGAGAGAGAGAGAGAGAGAGAGAGAGAGAGAGAGAGAGAGAGACACTGGTAGCCTGGTATCTATTCTGCAGGAAATTAGCGTCTCAGATATTTCAGTATCAATATGTATCGAAAAATCTATATTTTTACAACACTACATTGCACTCAGTTCATTATTTCAGATGCCTTTTTAAAATACTACTATTGAAAAAAAGTAAATATTATATATATAATTCAACCCGGCAAAGTGTCTAGTAAGAGTGACTGTGTTATACGCCGTGTTATATTTGGCGTGTTGGCGTGTGTTAATGTCAAGCCCCGTATACATATATATATTCATATGTAACCAACCCCATCTTATTCATTTATCAGTTTAATACCCATACAACCCATTACAGCGCGGCATGCAGGACTGGTGCGGTGGCTTTTGGCTGTGATGGGATCCCGGCGCTGCGTGGGATAGAATATTTCAGGACTGCCAAACGTAACCTTTAAATTCGGCAACGGCAATAGCCTTCTCCTGACAGGCTTGAGACGCCGTCCCTCGCTTTCCCTCAGCCAGCATGCCTAACAGAGTGAAATTGACCTGTATTAAGGTCCTCTCACTCTGGCTAAATTATTTGATCATAGTCCCTGACAGTTGTTTGGGTCAGTAATTGCTTGTTTATTGGAGGAGAGGGGAGCTGGTCAATGGCGGGCTGTGGGACAGGTCCCAGACCAGCGCTGGCCGGCACAGATAAGCCTCTCCGCTGGGTTTGTGCCTCTATCTCTCCGCCATGAGCCGGGTAATCTGACGCTTTTTGCCGTCGGCATCCTAACCTACCCCACACATACAAATGCACACGCACACTGGCCATATTACTGTCTATACGCCTGAAATGTGCCTTGCAGAATTGCATTATTTTCCACTTGTCCAGTTATTCTTAAATGTCAATTTCATGGCGGTCTGTTGGGGAGATTATGATGACATGGGAGCATCCATGTATTTTTCTGCTAGATACTGTGGTTAGGTGTTTTGAGACAGTGACACCTAAACTGGTCCATCCAAAGTCGGAAGTGGTAAATTCCTATGTATGATGTTCATGAAATGGCGCGCGAAGAAACTGTAATGCATTTGGTCAACGATTATCAACTATTTCACTCATTGGCTTAACAGTTTTAGTATGTATAGTGGGAGCGGATAGACATATCATCCATGTATTTTTCTGCTAGATAGTGAGGTGTTTAGAGACAATGACACCAATACTGGTCCATCCAACCCAAACAGCAACATAGTGTCTGGGCCAACACTATGTTGTTGTCTGGGAAAGTCGGAAGTGGTAAATTCCTATGTGTGATGCTCAGAAAATGGCGTGCGAAGAAACTGTAATGCATTTGGTCAACGATTATCAACTATTTATGTCATTGGCTTAACAGGTTTTAGTAGGAGCTTTGACTAATTAGTGCATTTTATTAGAATAAAACTCCAGGTTGATATGCTGAAAATCATGCTGGTCCGGATCCCGGTTGTGTAAGCTATTGTATTAGTGTGGTTTAGCTGGTGGATATTGTTTTACCAGCAAAAGTAACTGGAGAAACAGGAAATTTTAGTTTAGTTTTGGGTTTAGTTCACCCAAAAATGAAAATTCATTCCAAATCCGCATGGCTTTCTTTCTAAAAAGAAGATATTGTGAAGAATGTTTCAGCTGTTGCTGTCAATATTATGAAATTCAATGTTATTTAAAACCTCCAAGGTTCAAAAAGCTTGATAAATTCCATATTACTTGACTAGTATATTCCAAATCTCCATCGGTCACTTTGTATGATGAACAGATTGAAATGTAAGCCTTTATTCATTCTGAAGCCGAATTAAAAATTGATCAACGCACATGTAGGATCAAAAACATGTCTTGCACATCATTGCATTTGGTCTATTGATGTCTGTTGTTTGTGTCGCCATATTCAATGACTCAATTTTCATCATTGGGTGATTCCTTTCAAAACCGTCTCGTTTTGGGAACCAACATCAAAAACAGCTCCTTTGCAGCAGGAGGAGAATGAAACAGAGATTGCGTAGATTTGTTCATTCTAGCAGCACATTAGCAGCACGAGATCCCGAACAACCCGTCGGCTGGCTAGATTGACATATACACCCTTCATGCGTTCACCGGAGCGTGAAGCAGGCAGGCCCCCCCGTGATCTCTGGGATCAGGGAATACTCTTAGCCTGCGCCCTCCAAACCTCCAAGCAATACACGGATTTGCCGGAACAAACACTAGTGTCGACCTCGGACAAGAAAGCCAAGAATCCCGCATGCCCCTCCAGAACGCACACATGCACCAGCCCATCATTCACAAACACTGCACCGTATGCAACACATGCAGATAGCGCTGGCTTCTGGCTCTCTGGCATCAATAACAGTAGGTTATCAGGTTTGGTGGTCTTGACGGCCTCACGGGGTCCCTGTAAACAGCCGGCTCATATCCACGTGATCCTGGTTAACAGGGACCCTCCTCTGTTCCACTGCACTTATAGCAGAACCATGGGCAATTTATCTAAATCTCCCCTCTCCTTAAACAGTTTTATCAAAACTGGCGGTCGGGCGGCTGGCGTATGGCGCTGGCCTCAATCCTAAACGCAGCGGCGCGGATTTTAATTTTGGAAAGATTAATGTCCTTTCCCATCCTAATGCTGCAGGTCTCAGTTATCTGCCTTGATGTCTATCAGCTAATTTCTACAGTTGGGTTGGAAATGACCCACATTTGTCTGCGGAAAACACACACCGCAACACGACCGAGCAGAGGAAAAAAACAATCTTGCCGTTTTACCAAATTTCCTCTAAATTAGAAAGTGTCTGCCTCACTTGGACCATACACTTAAAAATCTGAGCAGGAACCTTTTTCATTACAGAGGCGCACATCCCAAGGGGATCCGAGGGAAACAGGTATTCGCCATGGAGGAAAACACAACGGAAAGAGCAGATATACGGCGCATTTCAAGAGATTCGTGATTGTTTTAACCCTGTAATGTCTGAAGAATCACTTTTTTATTTTTAAATGGACGCTTTATTGAACCTCTAGACAAAATCTAAAATACAAATCTAAAGTTTGCATATATTGGCCATTAAGAAAACACAACAGAAAGAGCAGAAAGGAAAGATATACGGTGCATTTCAAGGGATTTATTATTGTTTTAACTCTGTAAAGTCTGAAAAATCACTTTGTTATTTTTAAATGGAACAATTTATTGAATCTCTAGACAAAATCTAAAAAACAAATCTAAAGAAAGTTTGCATATGTGTTTTTGCATATCAGTACATCAGGATTTTTGGCTCATTTAGTATAATATAGAGAGAACATGGGGCTTTCAGTTTTATTCTGAAGCCAAAATGAAAATAAGCACTTTGATGCAGATGCTGATATTTATATGGCTAAAAATAAGATGAAATGATACTTTATAATCAGCATAACTAATACCTGAAAGGAAAAGAATGTTATGCTGTACTTCATCTAAACCTATTTTAAATAGCATTTTGCAAATTAATTTTGTACTTATTATGCATGCATGATGACCTCACATTAATTGAGAGACACTTTTGTACACTTTTCAAAACAGTACATTTGAACTTAAAATCTCTTCATAACTACCCATTTACAGTTGATGTAAAGATTTCTGGCTCTGTGAAAAATGATCATAGCCTCTTAGTTTCCTAATAGTTAACTTATGGTTCAAGTTCAAGCCTGGCTGAATCATACAGGTACACCGTGTGCAATCCATTTTAATTATTATACACTGTTAGTTGCACAGTCAAGAGTAAAATTAAAATGGCAATCACAATTAGAAAATTGCAGAGTCAATTACAACACATTAGCCAGAGCTAGCGACTGTGGGAGGGAAAAACGTTCACCGTTACATTTGGTTTTTATTAATTAATAAAACGGCACAAGCTAAGATATGCTAGGATTATCACAAGTGCAGTGGTCTCCAGTGAATGACACAGTCGTTCGCCACGGGCCGGGAACGCTCTCTTCGTAGAGCACCTTGCCGTGTGAAGGTTAATAATATATCTGTGATGTATAAGTGTTGGCATGCACTCCTGCTCCTTCTCTTTGTTTCTGAAAGCGCTTTATGTTGGCTGGGCACATTATGCTGACTGCAGACTGTACCCTGGGGAATAAAGCCCTGATTGCCATTGTTCTCTATTATCATAGGATGGACTTTGCATTTTCGCTGTCTGAAATGAATTTGTAGGGTGTTTTTGTGTGATGGCGCTAGCGGAGGAGGTGGGGGTCAGCGGCTTTCTTTTATCCGCCACATAATAAAATTACCACGCTTACACACCGGCCTCTGCATTCTAAGATATGTTTAATTCTCTAAACATGAAGAATTAATTACATATCTGCATTTAAAAGGATTTCATTGCCACAGCGAGAACTTTAAAGGCCTACGCCGAGCATGTCGCATTGATATTACCAACAAAAGAAGAGCCGTGTAATAGCTTTTCTCTTTCTCACAGGGCCGCAGCTTTAATCTCGCAGCAGATTTACTTGGATATGGCTGTAAAAGAGCATGCTTGGCTGCTTTCTTTTAGTTCAGCTCCTGAACTGGAAAGTGCTACATGAGAGAAATCTGATGGTTTCTCAGGAGTGATGTGGTCAGTGGTCAGTTGAGGACCTCGTGTCCCGTTGACGGCCCGAAATGACCGACGTCTCTCTGAGCAAATCCCTACAGAGCTGTAATGCATCATGAACTTTATGAAGACTGCAGCACATAACTGGCAAGAATTATTATTACTGTGGTTTGGGGAACAAACCCCTAAACTGGAGTAAACTGAAGAAGAAAAAAACATTGATAATAATCAATCATCATAATGATTTCTGAAGTATCATGTGACACTGAAGACTGCAAATTCTGCTTTAATCACTGGAATAATTATTTTAAATAATATCTCACAATATTATGTATTTTTGATGAAATAAATTCAGCTTTGGTGAGCTTAAAGGGTTAGTTCACCCAAAAATGATCCAATGATTTACTCAACCTCAAGCCAAGGTGTATATGACTTTGAACACAATCAGAGTTATATTAAAAAATATCCTGGCTCTTCCAAGCTTTATAATGGGATTGAATGGGGGCATAGTTCAAAACATAATAATAATTAATAATTTCTGAACATTGACTCTCAGTCTTTATTCACCTTTTATCATGGTTTCTCAATATAATTCATAAAAGTATAGAATAGAGGCTCATTGTAACGCAGTGTGACAACATGCCCCACCTGAGTAACTGAGATTTAAAGCTAGCTAGTGTCTTCTGCTGGTTATATCAGCATTAAAGAACCATATCAACTGTTAAATAACAGATTAAAATAACATCAGATTTGTCTCATCTTAAATAAACACGAAAAACAGAGATGAAAAATGAACACAAGAATTTTACATTGCTGTTCAGTGATATCTTCCAAAGATTTCTGAATTTTGGGCCATTTATTTCTCTCTATAGTGTTGATTTGGCAACTAGTAAATACATTTAGTTTCGTCATGTTAGCATGGAAGTATTTAAAACAAGTGTGTGACAACTAGCCCCACGTTAGTTTGTGCCCCGCTCACCCCTACTTGTTTGTATACTAATGTCTAACATTTCTATCTATTAATGTATTAGATAGGACTGTTAAAAATATGTAAACTAATGAAGACAGAGAATGGAAGCACGTTCTCTGTGCCGTCAAAATAAAAGTCCCACACAACATCTAGAGCGCAGGACATACACTATATTGGCAAAAGTTTTGGACATCTGTCTTTACATGCACATGAATTTGAATGACATCCCATTCTAAATTCGTAGGGTTTAATATGGAGTTGGCCCACCCTTTGCAGCTATAACAGCTTCAACTCTTCTGGGAATCCTTTCCACAAGGTTTAGGAGTGTGTTAATGGGAATTTTTGACTATTCTTCTAGAAGCACATTTGTGAGGTCAGGCACTGATGATGGAGGAGAAGGCCTGGCTCGCAGTCTCCGCTTTTATTCATCCCAAAGGGGAGGTCTTGGCTTGAGGTCAGGACTCTGTGCAGGCCAGTCCAGTTCCTCCACACCAAACTCACTTCTCCGTGTCTTAATGGACCTTGCTTTGTGCACTGGTGCACAGTCATGTTGTAGCAGGAAAATCCCCAAACTGTTCCCACAGAGTTGGGAGCATGAAATTGTCCAAACTGACATGGTATGCTGAAGCATTAAGAGTTCCTTTTTACTAGAACTAAAGGGCTGAGCCCAATCCCTGAAAAACAACCCCACACCATAATCCCCCTCCACCAAACAACCCCACACCATAATCCCACCTCCACCAAACAACCCCACACCATAATCCCCCTCCACCAAACAACCCCACACCATAATCCCACCTCCACCAAACAACCCCACACCGTAATCCCACCTCCACCAAACAACCCCACACCATAATCCCCCTCCACCAAACAACCCCACACCATAATACCCCTCCACCAAACAACCCCACACCATAATACCCCTCTACCAAACAACCCCACACCATAATCCCACCTCCACCAAACAACCCCACACCGTAATCCCACCTCCACCAAACAACCCCACACCATAATCCCCCTCCACCAAACAACCCCACACCATAATACCCCTCCACCAAACAACCCCACACCATAATACCCCTCTACCAAACAACCCCACACCATAATCCCACCTCCACCAAACATCCCCACACCATAATCCTCCCTCCACCAAACAACCCCACACCATAATACACCCCTCCACCAAACAACCCCACACCATAATCCCTCCCTCCACCAAACAACCCCACACCATAATCCCCCTCCACCCTAATCCCCCTCCACCAAACAACCCCACACCATAATTCCCCCTCCACCAAACAACCCCACACCACAACCCCCCCTCCACCAAACAACCCCACACCCTAACCCCCCTCCACCAAACAACCCATAACCATAATCCCCCTCCACCAAACAACCCAACACCATATTCCCCGCTCCACCAATCAACCCCACACCATAATCCCCCCTCCACCATAATCCCCCCTCCACCAAACAACACCACACCATAATTCCCCCTCCACCAAACAACCCCACACCATAACCCCCCCTCCACCAAACAACCCCACACCATAATCCCCCTCCACCAAACAACCCCACACCATAATCCCCCTCCACCAAACAACCCCACACCATAATCCCACCTCCACCAAACAACCCCACACCATAATCCCCCCCTCCACCAAACAACCCCACACCATAATCCCCCTCCACCATAATCCGCCCTCCACCAAACAACCCCACACCCTAATCCCCCTCCACCAAACAACCCCACACCATAATTCCCCCTCCACCAAACAACCCCACACAACAACCCCCCCTCCACCAAACAACCCCACACCCTAACCCCCCTCCACCAAACAACCCATAACCATAATCCCCCTCCACCAAACAACCCAACACCATATTCCCCGCTCCACCAATCAACCCCACACCATAATTCCCCCTCCACCAAACAACCCCACACCATAATCCCCCCTCCACCATAATCCCCCCTCCACCAAACAACCCCACACCATAATTCCCCCTCCACCAAACAACCCCACACCACAATCCTCCCTCCACCAAACAACCCCACACCATAATCCCCCTCCACCAAACAACCCCACACCATAATCCCCCTCCACCAAACAACCCCACACCATAATCCCCCTCCACCAAACAACCCCACACCACAACCCCCCTCCACCAAACAACCCCACACCGTAACCCCCCTCCACCAAACAACCCATAACCATAATCCCCCTCCACCAAACAACCCAACACCATATTCCCCGCTCCACCAATCAACCCCACACCATAATTCCCCCTCCACCAAACAACCCCACACCATAATCCCCCCTCCACCATAATCCCCCCTCCACCAAACAACCCCACACCATAATTCCCCCTCCACCAAACAACCCCACACCAGAATCCTCCCTCCACCAAACAACCCCACACCATAATCCCCCTCCACCAAACAACCCCACACCACAATCCTCCTTCCACCAAACAACCCCACACCATAATCCCCCTCCACCAAACAACCCCACACCATAATCCCACCTCCACCAAACAACCCCACACCATAATCCCCCCTCCACCAAACAACTCAACACCATAATTCCCCCTCCACCAAACAACCCCACACCATAATCCCCCTCCACCATAATCCCCCCTCCACCAAACAACCCCACACCCTAATCCCCCTCCACCAAACAACCCAACACCATAATTCCCCCTCCACCAAACAACCCAACACCATAATTCCCCCTTCACCAAACAACCCCACACCCTAATCCCCCCTCCACCAAACAACCCCACACCATAATCCCCCTCCACCAAACAACCCCGCACCATAATCCCCCCTCCACCAAACAACCCACACAATAATCCCCCTCCACCAAACAACCCCACACCATAATCCCACCTCCACCAAACAACCCCACACCATAATCCACCCTCCACCAAACAACCCAACACCATCATTCCCCCTCCACCAAACACCACACCATAATCCCTCCTCCACCAAACAACCCCACACCATAATCCCCCCTCCACCAAACAACCCCACACCCTACCCCCCCCCCCCCACCAAACAACCCCACACCCTAACCCCCCCTCCACCAAACAACCCAACACCATAATCCCCCCTCCACCAAACAACCCCACACCATAATCCCCCTCCACCAAACAACCCCACACCATAATCCCCCTCCACCAAACAACCCCACACCATAATCCCCCGTTCACCAGACAACCCCACACCATAATCCCCCCTCCACCAAACAACCGCACACCATAACCCCCCCCACCAAACAACCCCACACCATAATCCCCCCCACCAAACAACCCCACACCATAATCCCCCCTCCACCAAACAACCCAACACCATAATTCCCCCTCCACCAAACAACCCCACACCATAATCCCTACTCCACCAATCAACCCCACACCATAATCCCCACTGCACCAAACAACCCAACACCATAATTCCCCCTCCACCAAACAACCCCACACCATAATCCCCCTCCACCATAATCCCTCCTCGACAAAACAACCCCACACCCTAGTCCCCCTCCACCAAACAACCCAACACCATAATCCCCCCTCCACCAAACAACCCAACACCATAATCCCCGCTCCACCAATCAACCCCACACCATAATCCCCCCTCCACCAAACAACCCCACACCATAATTCCCCCCTCAGCAAACAACCCCACACCCTAATCCCCCCTCCACCAAACAACCCCACACCATAATTCCCCCTCCGCCAAACAACCCAATACCATAATCCCCCCTCCACCAAACTTTACACTTGGACTTATTGCACTGGTGGCAACCGATCACGGTTCCACGCTTGAATTCACTGAGCTCCTGAGAGCGACCCGTTCTTTCACAAATGTTTGTAGAAGTGTCTGCATGCCTAGTGCTTGATTTTACACAGCATGGAAGTGATTGGAACCCCTGAAATCAATGATTTTGAGGGGTGTCTCAATACTTTTGGAAATATAGTGTATGTGACGGATCACTTCAGTGTTCCTCCTGCCAGTGCGAATGCAACCAGAAAAATGGCCCTAGGGGAAAATGTAGTCTCCCTAGTGACTAGCTCCTATAACTGAGATGCTATAACTACCCACTGAGAAAAAGACTTGTGATGTATAGAAAAATGAAGAAGAGAGAAAGGCACACACATTTGGAATGACATGAGCGTGAGTAAAGTAATTTTTGGGTGAACTATCAATTTCGCTTTTAAGTGTTGGGTGATTTGGTAAAGTGCAGGTTAAAATGCATTCAGGGCTTTAACAAAGCTTGGGGTAATAGACTGAGTCTGCCATTATCCATTCAGCAAAAGTAATAAATTACTCGGCCAAAGCGTCTTATATACCACCAAACCAAGATAAGAGCTCAGTGGAGGAAATGAACTTCAGCTTTTGTTGAAACATTATGATTTATGTATTGGTAATACAGCTATGTGCTGTTCATATGTGCATCTATCTTTATGTTTGTGCAAGTGTTAATCTGAGTGTGTAAAGCAGTGATCTTCAACATATTATGTAGCAGACAGAATACTGTAGTGTTTTCAGTCATACACACACACACACACACACACACACACACACACGCACACACGTACACACACACACACACACGCACACACACACACACACGCTCGCACGCACGCACGCACGCACGCACGCACGCACGCACGCACGCACGCACGCACACACACACAGTATATATATATATATGTGTGTGTGTGTGTGTCTGTCTATATATATATATATAGTGTGATGAGTAATGTAAAAAAATCATTATAACATACATATTTATTATTAAATGTATTTTTTTTCAGAATATCCCACATTTTTGTCCCCATTTATAAACTGCAAATATTTGTATGTTTTTTTACAATACTAAATCAAAAAGTCTATAATCACAAAAGGCTACAAATACTCCTTTTTCATTTCATAATGAATATATCAACTATTACTTTGTATTAGGGCCACTAAAAAGAAAAAGAAGGAATACTGATCCTTATGTTCAATTATTGCATCCAATTCTGAGTAAAGCCCAACATGATATAAAATCCATTCAGGAGGAGAGCAGACTCAATCTCCACGAGCCCGGCTCAAAACCAGCCCGTTTAGTGTGGTAATAAATTGACTTTAAAGGAGGAGATTTCATAACAAACAAATTTTAGGGTCTTCATATCACATTAAGAATGAGTCCAGGTAAATGTGATGGAAGTGGCGGGTCAGGGGACTCAGCTAATGGTGCAAGAGTTACAAGAGCTGCAGTCAATTGACCCGGGGGCAAATCACTTGACCTGCAGTCCTCAGCGCTCGCTGTCATGCACGAGACCTCTGAAACAGTGGCATGCTCATGCAATACATTCATATGGACTCACACACACTGTGTGTGGTACGTGACAACACACACACAGACTTGATGCAATCGTGTGTGTGCCAGCATCCATATTCCTGCAGTGTCTGCTATCTGCGGTTTCAATGCAGAAGGTCACAGCCATTGAAATTAATACCATGTAGCTAGTTTCATATTGAAGCGATATCAGAATGGCGTTATTAATATGGTGTTTCAGGAGTCAAGCCCCGTCTCAAGGGCCACGAGGGGCCAAACTGACCCAGCTGAGGATGCAACCGAACACAAACATTTCATTCCTTGGAGTTTGTGATTTAGACCGACCCGGTCCCATGTTATACTAAGTGTCTTTAACTGCAAACATTCAAATTAGTCATTTGATACAATGCATTTATATACATGTTTTTATATTGTACTTATATTGCATGTAACTACAGATGTCATTAATGTATGTAATTACTTCTATAATTACACTATAATTACACCTTAACCCACCCCAACATTTACCATATCCAGCTCGATAGCAGCACACGTGATTTACAACACAACATCACAGTCAGTACAATCCAAACGCCTAACTAGAGTAAAGCCCCTTAATGAATTAAAACTGATATTAGAAATAAAATATAATTTTATTCACAGTAAAAAATGTTGGGTTGTTTTTTAACCCAACCATTGGGTTACACATAATGGGTCACTATGTTGGGTTATTTTCCAAAAAATGTTAAGTCATTTCTATAACCCGACTGTTGGGTTAAATACGTGTGCTGTATGTACACTTGTGTATTCTGAATTTATGTACACAATTATGTATATTTAAATTAAATTCTAGACTCCCCAATATTTAATTTGTAATTGAAATATATAAGCTTGGAGACATATTTATTGTTTTATACAAATAAATATTCTGTATTGAAAACAAAGTGTATTTATTAATGTTATAAATAAAAATAAATAGTTAACTTAACTGTTGGGTTACTTTTAACCCAACTGGGTTCTAACCCAATGCCCTAGTTTAAAATAACCCACAACCCATAGTTGGGCTACCCGTTGGGTTATTTTTAACTCAACATTATAAAGTGAGAAGGTGCATGGCATACATAAAAACACATAAGACATTAATGACATCTCAAACCATGGCTTGTTAAAGAGAGATTTGTTATTGCTTTTCTATGCTATTGCATTTATGACTATAGCAACACTTTACATAAGTTAACTACAACATTTACTAATACATTATTCAAATTAAATGTTGCATCTGTTAATATTATTTAATGGACCAGAGATAACATGAACTATCAACGAACAGTCGTGTTTTTATTAACTAATGATAACAAAGATTATAAATACTGTAACAAATGCATAGTTCGTTGTCAGTTAATGCATTAATATTAATTAATGGGACTTTATTGTAAATGATGGTCATTTGGTGGGTGATAAAACAGATTGGTCATTTGCTTTCAGACGTAACTGAAGTTCATTCATGTCACCATATGAGTCATAAGGATCAAGTATTTACAGTTACTCACTACAGTACAGTCTGCTGCCCTCTAGTGGAAGATGTCACTGTCAAACACTCACTCATCTGACTCCTGCTCAACGACTCACTGGCATGTCCAGACACATGCTCCTGGTGCATCATGGGTGTTTATTCCTGGCCTTTCTTCTGAAGTAGCAATTGACTGAGGATTGAGTTTAAACATGTTTGTCAATTACAAAAGTCCTGACTTGTAGACTTCAAAACCACAACAGCAAGGTTCACTGAGGCAAACGTCAAATCACGTGTCATCTTTTTACTGTAAGTAATATTACAGCAATGAAGACAAACCCAGAGCTGAGAGTGGTTATTAAAGCTGTAGAGGACACAGATGCTGCTATCAATAGAAAACTAAACCTATGCAGTAAAACATGTGTAATAACCATGTGATACAAAGAGGAATGATAAGCACTTCCATAATCTCGCAAGCTCGTGTCTGATTGGCTGAATCAGTGTGCAATGTTTTTTATCAGCTGCCTGGAAATAAAGTCATAGTATACAATAATAACTGAACTATTTAAAGCAAACCCGCCCATAAATGTCAGAATGAACTGTGATTGGTCACTTTACATGTCCGTCAAATATTCTCTTCTTGTCTAAATGAGTGTTCCCTTTCGTTGTCACTCCGAGTTACGTCGGATGACGACGAATGGGGTTTCGCTTAGAAAGCCTATCAACTTCGAGTATTACAAAACGAGCCAATGGCAAAGAAATGCCATGGGTCTGCGGAATTTGCATGGCGTAACTCCGCCCCACCTCGTGGGTATAAAAGGAGGAAGCCGGCAGCAAGCAGATATGTTTTCGCTTCGGAGCCAAGTGTATTCTTCTCTCCACAAGCCATCTCTGAATTGTCAGCTTTACAAACGAGTACCTCGAGTGTTGGTGTGACGGCGATCTACGGCGAGAGCGTGCTTCCTGCTGATCTGTTGCAGTGGTCTGCCAGTCGGTGCGTTTCTCCCCGGGTGCTTCAACACTTGAGTTTTCTCTCACTAAAAGAGCTTACACGTGGCACGTCTTTTTAAAGATGTCTCGCCCGTGTACTTCTGGTTGCGGCAGATTGGTATCGGACTCTGATGGGCACGAGCGTTGCATAGTATGTTTGGGCATTGATCATGCTAGAGCAGCGCTCGTGGATGACTCATGTTCTCTCTGTGGGAACATGACCATCGCGTCATTACGGTCGAGACTCCGTGAACTCGCAAGAGTGAGTGTCCCCTCATCCACCCCCCGTCCTGCGGCTGGTGGCCAGGGTGATCTGAGGGTTACGGTCTGGAACAAGGCGCCGACTATGTGTCCGCGACCCCAGCCCCCCTCTTCAATGACGGTGCCCGCTAGTGAACTGCTGATTCCCGCGGGTCTACCCTCTGGTGGCCCGCGGGCTTCAGTTGAAGCTACAGAGGAAGATGCCATGTCTGTTGCAGCATCACTAGGCGGGTTTGACTCTTCTGGAAGTGAGGGCTCGTCACAGCTGCCACCTTCCGGTGTGCATACGGCTGTGCTCGAGTCTGATCCGGAGATGACGGCCATGCTTTCCCGGGCAGCCGCGAGCATCGGACTTGAGTGGAGGCCTCCACCCTGTCCTGAGCGCTCGCGGCTGGACGATTGGTTTTTGGGTAAGGCCGCCGACCCTCGTCCTCGGCAAACCCCAATACCTTTCTTCCCGGATGTGCATGATGAGATCTCGAAGTCCTGGAAGACCCCCCTGTCTTCTCGGGACCGCTCGCTGGTCTCATCCGCCTTTCCTCCCCTCGATGAGGCAGCTGCCCGTGGGTACACTGGGCTTCCCCCGGTTGAACGCTCTGTTGCCATGCAACTATGTCCTCAGAGTGCTTCTTCTCGGGGCGAGCCTAAGCACCCATCCAAAGCCTGTAGATTTTCGTCGACCCTGGTGGCGAAATCTTACAGAGCGGCGGGACAGGCGGCTGCTTCACTGCATGCTATGGCCACTCTGCAGGTCTACCAGGCCCAGATGCTCAGAGACATGCACGAGGGTAGGACAAACCCAGGGCTCTTTGATGAGCTGCGCGCCGCGACCGACCTTGCTCTCCGGGCGACGAAGGTTACCGCGCGCTCCCTGGGTTTGGTGATGTCCACAGCTGTGGTCCAGGAGCGACATCTGTGGCTGAACCTGGCTGACATGCGGGACGCTGAGCGGACCCGTCTGCTTAACGCCCCCTTGTCCCAGGCCGGCCTCTTCGGCGGTGCAGTTGAAGACTTTGCCCAACAGTTTTCAACTGCCCAGAAACAGACCGAGGCCATCAAACACATTCTGCCACGCCGGCCCGCTGCTGCCTCCACCTTGCCGGCCGGGCAGACGCCTCGACCTGTTTCCCGCCGAGGGCGCCCTCCTGCGGCTCCCGCCCCTCCCGCCCGGACCACGCAGCAGCCTCCACCCAGGGCCGGTCGCGGAGGAAGCCGTAAGAAGGCGCCACAGCCCTCTCCTGCCCCGCCCCCCGCTAAACGCCGGGCCAAGCGGCGCTCCTGAGACGGGCTGCTCAGGGATGATGATTGTTTCTCAGGAGGTGGTAGCAGGACCACTCCTTCCCCCGGTGGAGGGCCGGGGGAGAATCTTTTGTTCTCCACTCCCCGCTGCTCACCCACGGGTGGGCAGCACCCTAATGTGGTTAAAGACAGAAACAATCCCCTCTTCCCTGAGCTCACAGAGTTCTCGGGCGACACAGAGCGCCGCCCACAAGCCGTGCTCTCCTCGCCCCCCTCTGTCCCAGAGGCGGTTGACACGGCGTGCCGTCCACGGACCGCTTCGCCCCTGTCCCCCTCTGTCGCCAGACCCCTGGCAGAGCAGGCCCCCGCGGGACGACCAGCCTGGTCCTCCCCTGGCCCCCTCTGCCAGGGTGCGGTTGCTAACTGTGCCCCCTCTCCGGGCCGCTATGCCGTCCACATCTGGGCCAGTTACTCCGCCTCGCTGCCCCTCCGGGGGGACGCCTGTGGCTCGCATGATCCCGTTGGTTCAGTTCCTGGGAGCCTGGCTAGAGCTTCCCCGTCTGTCCCACTGGATCGCGCGTACCGTCAGGCTCGGCTATGCGATTCAGTTCGCACGGTCTCCTCCCCGCTTCAGGGGAGTCCGCTCCACTTTGGTCGGTGGCAATGCCCCTATCATGAGAGCAGAGATTGCCACCCTGCTGGCGAAGGGTGCAATCGAGACTGTCCCTCCAGCCGAGATGAGGTCCGGCTTCTACAGCCCCTACTTCATTGTCCCCAAGAAAACCGGTGGGTTACGGCCAATCCTGGACTTGCGCGTGCTGAACCGCTCCCTTCACCGGATGCCGTTCAAGATGCTCACCGCCAAACGCGTTTTCGAATGCATACGGCCCCAGGATTGGTTTGCAGCGATCGACCTGAAGGACGCCTACTTTCATGTCTCCATTCTTCCTCGACACAGACCGTTCCTCCGGTTTGCTTTCGAGGGGCAGGCATACCAGTACGCGGTTCTCCCTTTCGGGCTAGCCCTGTCTCCTCGCATCTTCACGAAGGTCGTCGAGGCGGCCCTTGTTCCCCTTCGAGAGCAAGGGCTTCGCATCCTGAGTTATATCGACGACTGGCTGATCCTAGCTCACTCTCGAGATCAGGTTTGCGAACACAGGGACCTAGTGCTCCGGCACCTAGCCCGTCTGGGCCTTCGGGTCAACTGGGAGAAGAGCAAACTTTGCCCCGTGCAGAGGATCTCTTTTCTCGGTATGGACATCGACTCGGTCGCCATGTCCGCGCAGCTTACGAGCGAGCGCGCGCAGTAACTGCTGACTTGCCTAAGACAATTCGAGGGCAAGAGTGCGGTTCCACTGAAACTTTTTCAGAGGCTCCTGGGGCATATGGCATCTGCAGCCGCGGTCACGCCGCTCGGATTGCTTCATATGAGACCGCTTCAGCTTTGGCTTCGCGACCGAGTCCCGAGGTGGGCATGGCAACACGGCACGTTCCGAGTACCAGTTACTCCGACCTGCCGTCAGTTCTTCACCCCGTGGTCGAACCTCGATTTTCTCAGGGCCGGTGTCCCCCTGGCACGAGCTTCCCGGCATGTTGTTGTCTCAACAGATGCCTCCACCACGGGCTGGGGCGCCATGTGCAATGGACATGCTGCTGCGGGCTCCTGGACAGGACCCCAGCGGCTGTGGCATGTCAATTGCCTCGAGTTGTTGGCAGTACGCCTTGCCCTGCACCGCTTCCGGGCGTTGCTCAGGGGTCAACACGTACTAGTCCGCTCAGACAATACCGCCACTGTAGCGTACATCAACCATCAAGGTGGTCTACGCTCCCGCCGTATGTCACAACTCGCTCGCCACCTCCTCCTATGGAGTCAGAAGCATCTGAGGTCGCTTCGAGCCATCTTCATTCCCGGAGCGCTGAACTGTGCAGCCGACGAGCTCTCACGGCTTCAGCCCCTCCCTGGAGAATGGCGACTCCATCCCCAGTCGGTTCAGCTGATTTGGGACCAGTTCGGGGACGCGCAGATAGATCTGTTTGCCTCTCACGACTCGACCCATTGCGCCCAGTTCTATTCCCTGACCGAGGGCACGCTCGGCACGGATGCTCTGGCGCACAGCTGGCCGCAGGGCCGCAAGTATGCGTTTCCCCCAGTGAGCCTTCTTGCGCACACTTTGCGCAAGGTCAGGGAGGACGAGGAGCAGGTCATTCTGGTTGCCCCTTACTGGCCCAACCGGACCTGGTTCCCCGAACTAGTACTCCTCGCGACAGCACCTCCCTGGCCGATCCCTCTGAGGAAGAACCGTCTTTCTCAGGGACGGGGCACCCTATGGCACCCTCGTCCCGATCTTTGGAACCTCCACGTGTGGCTCCTGGATGGGACGAGGCAGGTTTGAGTACCCTACCACCAGCGGTGGTGGCTACCATCACTTCCGCTAGAGCGTCGTCCACGAGACACGTCTATGCGTTGAAGTGGAACCTCTTCGTCAACTGGTGCTCTTCTCACCGAGAAGACCCCCGGAGATGCTCGATCAGTGTTTTGCTTTCCTTCCTTCAACAGGGGCTGGAGCGAAGGCTGTCTCCCTCCACCCTGAAGGTCTATGTTGCCGCCATTGCCGCACATCATGACCTCATCGAAGGTAAGTCGGTAGGGAAGCACGACCTGATCATCAGGTTCCTGAGAGGAGCGAGGAGACTAAATCCTCCTCGTCCTCCTCTCGTTCCCTCTTGGGACCTCTCAGTGGTTCTAACTGCCCTGAAGAGTGCTCCCTTTGAGCCCCTGCAATCAGTCGAGCTTAAGTTCCTGTCTATGAAGACAGCGCTCCTGGTTGCACTGGCCTCCATCAAGAGGGTTGGGGACCTGCACGCATTCTCCGTTGACGAAGCGTGCCTGGAATTTGGGCCGGATTCCTCTCACGTGATCCTGAGACCCCGGCCTGGATATGTGCCCAAGGTTCCTACCACTCCCTTTCGGGACCAGGTGGTGAACCTGCAAGCGCTGCCCTCGGAGGAGGCAGACCCAGCCTTGGCACTGCTCTGTCCAGTACGCGCTCTCCGCGCCTATGTAGACAGAACGCAGTGTTTCAGGACCTCAGACCAGCTCTTTGTCTGTTATGGTGGGAAGCTGAAGGGAAAGGCTCTCTCCAAGCAAAGGTTGTCTCACTGGATAGTGGACACCATTGCTTTGGCTTACCAGCAGCAAGGTCGACCGTGCCCCCTTGGTGTGACTGCCCACTCCACCCGGAGTGTGGCGTCCTCTTGGGCTCTAGCGCATGGCGCCTCGCTAACAGACATCTGCATAGCTGCAGGCTGGGCGACACCTAACACATTCGCCAGATTCTATAATCTCCGAGTGGAGCCTGTGTCCTCTCGTGTACTCGCTTCAACCAGCTAGTACCGGACCCGCTCAGGTGTCTTCGCTTGCTCGCCATTCCACTCCACGGACTGGATACGTGCGATATTTTTCTCAGGTGAGCTTCTCCGAAAGCCCTGAGCTCCTCCAGCACTCCTGACGTCGGCGCCAGTGTCTATTGCCTGTGCGTCGGCTAGGTGCCTCCCGTGTGCATGGTCCCTCCTCTGAGCGACCCCCACATGTGTATTTCCACTGTAAGCCTCTCTGAGCGTGTGTCTTTCCCTTGGCAAGCCACCTTGCCACCCCTGGGGTTGAAATATTCCACCTGCGGCTGGACACCCCAGTGTTTCCCATATGCTTCCTTCGGGTCATATGTGTATTCTCTAAGTCCCCCCCCCTCCGGGCTGGCATTAATTGCATACTTCCCCTAGCTTGGGATATGCTTCCCAGTGTACCTTGGTATTCCTGTGTTATATGGAGTCCTTTGTCCAGGCTGACAGGGATCTCGATTTACGCAGGGCACTGGAAGACAGCTGAGAAGGTGGCGTGATTAGACTGGTAACCCCATTCGTCGTCATCCGACGTAACTCGGAGTGACAACGAAAGGGAACGTCTACGGTTACGTATGTAACCCTCGTTCCCTGAGTAGGGAACGGAGACGTTACGTCTGCCTGCCACTTTCCGCTGTACCGCGGGGATCGCCTGAGCTCAGTCTTGGCTCCTCAGCGAAGAAACATATCTGCTTGCTGCCGGCTTCCTCCTTTTATACCCACGAGGTGGGGCGGAGTTACGCCATGCAAATTCCGCAGACCCATGGCATTTCTTTGCCATTGGCTCGTTTTGTAATACTCGAAGTTGATAGGCTTTCTAAGCGAAACCCCATTCGTCGTCATCCGACGTAACGTCTCCGTTCCCTACTCAGGGAACGAGGGTTACATACGTAACCGTAGACGTTTCTTGACTAGAAAAACTGTGAAATAGACTAGTTTATGCAGATAGCTGATAATTAATGCCATCTGATTTATCTAAGAACTCATGGGATCGGCATAATCCATTTAAATAGAATCATGGCAAGAGTTTTATTTTTGTAAAAAAAAAAAAAACTGCTCTAAGCTGCTGATCAGAATGATTTGACGATGGGTTTAATTGAAAATAAAATCTTGTTGCTCATTGTAAGGCAGCCTCGTCACGCCTGGTGATCCTCGCTCTCATTAGTGTGTCGTAATCAGAGCTAATCATGCAGTAATGGTGCCGGCCACACACACACACACACACACACACACACACACACACACACACACACACACACACACACACACACACACACACACACACACACACGCACGGGCCCCTGCTGAACCGTCGAGGGCCACGCCAGCACAGACTCATTACAGACTCTCATGTCCACACGCAGGATCTCTGGGTCAAGAGGTTCAAAACAACATTAACATTATTAGGAAGAGTTGACTGTATGATTCTGCTTATATACAAATATTAAATAAGAACTGTGTACTGTCTAAACTGAAAATATGTGCCAGAACACTTCCAGAAGACATTTGCACTGCTTAGAAGTTCTTCTCTTTATCAGTGTCAGTGTTTCTGAACTCCTGAACCGCCTCCATTGTAGTCTTGAGTTTCTTCTGGGAACGAACACTCACAATATTCCTCATTATAATAATTCATACGCAGAATAAAGGGGCGGGGCCTGGTTGAGTTAGTTAGTAGTGTGTTAAACTGGTGGTTATGGTAAGAGGCGGGACATTTCCCAAACACACTCGAAGCGCTCGACCAATCACAACACACTGCTCCAGCCGACCAATCAGGGCACAGTGTGCTTTTCAGAAGGAGGGGCTTCATAGAGACAGGAAGTAAACAGAGCGTTACTTACAGACTGGGAAGAGAGGAGCCGCAACAATGGAGAATATGAGGAAATAATCAACATTCAAGCAGGAAAACCTGTTCTAGTAGAGCCTGAAACAACATCAAGACTCTGTAAACTCATCAGATTTAAAGTCATCATGTTTAGTTTTAGTTTCCCCTTTAGTACTGGTTGTTTCTCCGAAAATTCTTTGGAGGACGAAAAAGCCACAAATAAGACAATTGTTGATATACAATAAGAGTAGAGCTTTAATATGAATGGGGAACCATTCACTTTTTGAAGAATTTGATGAAAAATGTTTTATATTCATATTTCACATCTGCCATCTAAGGTCACTGAGCGACGGCTTGTTGTTTCTTCACGACGAGGCGAAATGTGCCTCTCCAAAACCTCTCCGCTGGAACGAGGAACTGATGAGACATGAAAAAATAATTATGCCTAAAAAAACATAAATAAGTGCAACAAGTCTATTGCATAGTTGTGCGATTGTCTTATTTGTGATAATGACGCAATGAAACGTGACAAATGTTGAAATTATGAACACATGCAAAAACAAGAGAAAACTAACCAAATATTAATATTAACTGATTTCCTGTGAGCTTTTTGTTTTTCTATGCATTTGTTGCATAGTAAATAAATCCTGTAACTGTAGTTTGCCTAATAATTGTGTCAGATAAATACTTTATCACCAAGTTTAGTGTTTTGTTCCTCCCTCATAATTAAAAATTTTTCCTCATAGTTTGATGGTTTAATCAAAGTTTGTAGGGTCATTAAAAACAAATATCACCTCCGGACATAATGTATGCTGATTCACTGCTCAAAAAATATATATTTATGATTATTATCAATGTTTAAAAACTAATGCTGCTTCATATTTCTGTGGAAACCGTGACACATTATATTTTCCAGGATTCTTTGATGAATTGAAAGTTCAAAAGAACAGCATTTATTTGAAACAGAAATCTTTTGTGACATTATAAATGTCTTTACTGTCACTTTTGATCAGTTTATTCATTCCTCACTGAATAAAAGTACAGTATTTCTTTAAAAGAATAATAAAATATAAGCTTTTGAATGGCAGTGCATGAGTTCATCTTGAGATCTCTTGAGTGTGTGCAACAACGCTTCTGAAACAAGAGAAACCAGAGGGTGAAATTACTGCTCACTTAATAATGTAGGGTTAAAATAACCCAACTATGGGGTGAAACAGCTATGTGGGTTATTTTAACCCAATGCATAGGGTTAAAAGCTAGTTGGGTTAAAGTAACTATTTATTTTTATTTATGACATTATTTTAATAAATAAAATACATTTTGTTTTCAAATACAGCTTGTTTATTTGTATAAAACAATAAATATGTCTCAACAAATATATTTTTAAATTACAAACTAAATATTGTGGAGTCTAGAATTTGATGCAAATATAATTGTGTACATAAATTCAAAATACACAAGTGTACATACAACATACATATTATAACAGCCAATAGCTGGGTTATAACTAGAAATTAGCCAGCGATTTTAAACATTTTTGGAAAATAACCCAACATAGTGACCGAATATGTGTAACCCAATGGTTGGGTAAAAAAAGAACCCAACATTTTTTACTGTGGAGAAACACAGTTTCATGGAATTTCAGTTCTCCATGGAAACATATTTCCATGGAGAAACATCTGAGACTGAGTGATAATATCGTTTGTGACTTTCACGTATTCAGCTTCTCCTGGTTTGTCACTATGAAACTGCTGCAAACACACACACACACACACGCACACACACACACACGCACACACACACACACACGCACGTAAGTACGCACGCACGCACGCACGCACGCAAGCACGCACACACACACACACACAGTGTGTGCAAATAAGCAGCGAAGGAAGGAAGGCACACAAAGAGACCCGGAGCATGTGCCCGTGCCGTAGCTCTTTCGGGAATCACTGATCCCGTGTGTTCCAGTGGCCCGGCACCGCTGGTCCCCCTGCCAGTAGATACAGGCTATTTAAATGCTCCATTGGAGAGAGATTAAAGTTTATGCAAGGTCACTGGGGATGTGATAATTATAATCACAGGTTTTTGGCTCTGCAATGACAGCCATTTGTTATTTTCACTTGAGTAATTCCCGCAGCCCGAGGATGTTGACAAGCGTGCACTGATTTAGTGGCCTGCAGTCCCCTCTTCCCTCCGGAGCCCCCCCACATCCCCCGCCACCGGCCCGGATCAACCAGACCAGAGCCGGAGCCTGACACTCCCTTCGGGACGCCTCGACACCTCCTGGAGGAAACTACATCTGAACTCACACACACACGGCGGACGGCATTGTTTTGAGTTTAACAGTGTTCATCATTTTAAGTTACATACAAAGCTCTTGCTTTAATGCATGCATTCTTAAAGTCTCCCTGTGGTAAAAAAAAATGTCTGTTTTATGTCTATGTGGTGTTTTTAATATGCTTTAAGACAAACCATGTGTAAATTCATAAGTCGACAGCATTGTTGAGTATTTTTTTGCAGTGAACCAAAGACAATCTCAAAAACACGCTTTGAAATCGCTGGTGTTTCTGACGTCACAAACTACCTTGTAACCAATCAGATCAACGTGTGATCGTCAACGAGTGGATCTCTGAGTGAGTGAGTGAGTGGAGGCGGGGCTCATTTACATATTCATAGAACCACGCATACTAAATGAGGCAAGGGTGTCGAGTTACATTCACAATATTTTAAGGCATGACAAAATGTTTATTCAAAGAAAAAACGTTTAAATATGTAATTTTGGTGATCAAATATGAGTTTTAAGGGACAAAATTATTAAGTCATTCTCTTCACTCTTCTTTGCTGTGACTTTTGTACCTAAAGGCTGCATATTGGCACCTAAAAGCAAAAAGGTGTACCGTTTAAAATGGTACCGTCCCAGTGACAGCTTTTGTACCTTTTTTTCTGAGTGGAAATTGGCTAGTAACTGGCAAGAATTAACTATTTTTTCATTGCTCATATTTGTCATATTGTTAGTGATTCGAATAGACCCTTAAATCTGTGTATTACACCATCAAATCATGCGGTTTGTTGAGAAGAACTGTGTTATTATTTTTATAAGCAATTAGACGTAGAATGTAGGTAAAAATACTTGCAGTAAGTCAAGTCATCTTATTTCTACAGCGCTTTATAAAATACAGACTGGAATGTCTGCATGACCCGTTTGATCATCAAAATATGAGGAAAATATTTTAGATTTTTTTCAAATTTGAAATCTGAGGGAAAAACAAAACACCAAACTTGGTTAAGGTATTTATCAGACAAAATGATTATGCAAAATAGGCAAACTACAGCTGACAGGAAAAGCACACACTGACTACAGCATAAGCTTATTAATATTCGGCTGCTTCTCTCTTGTTTTTGTATGTGTTCATAATTTATTTGTATATGACGGCCTGGCCAAAAATGATCTCGCACAATCTGTACGCAATTTCATTGCGTAACAATCAACTCCAAACACAACTACAAAATGCTTTTATTGATTTATTTATTACAATTGAACTAAACACATACATTTCCATGTTACATAGAAAAAAAAAGAAAAAAAAAGAAACTACACAATGCTTACAACATTCTATAACATTTAAATAAATCAGATGACGCAAACTCTGAATCAACATGCACCAATGCTACATTTTCTATATATTGTAATCATTGTTTACAACTTGTATTATATACATTTCTGAAATACATAACTCGACACAGTCACCTCTGATAACAGATCACTTGAAATTGAAATGCAATGCATTTTCTGTGAAGCTGTATTGCGTAAAGTGCTACACAAATAAATGTGAATTGAATTGAATGCTATACAGTAGATGACATCACCGAAGCAGCTCTAAAAAACAATAGAGTTATTAGTCAGTGTTGGCATCCAACGATAGTGTCAGTGCAGTCAAATCAATAATATATCTGAATATTCAGCATCTTTTAAATACACGTCCTACATGACGACAGATAATATACTGTAGTAATAAGGCCCATTCACAGCAATAACCATAACTATAACCATAACTATATTAGTCTCCACACCAGAGGACAATATCGTTCTGTTTATTCTCGGTTTTGTTGCTTTAAATGCTCTTTAAAGCAGGATGGATTCTGATTGGCTGTTAGTGTTTTTATCGTTCATCATCAGCAGGAAAAAAATCATTGCGAAAGTGATTCCAACTATATTGTTTCTCTGTGTCGTTATCGTTAAAGTTGTGCTGTGGACTCTGCTATCACTTTATATTAAGAACAATTTTTTCTAACGATATCTATATGGTTATAGGCACGGCAGTGTTGGGAAAGTTCACTTTCTACATGAACTAGTTCAAAGTTCAGTTCACAAATTTTAAAATGAACTAGTTCAGTTCATAGTTCATACTTTAAAAAGTTGAACTAGTTCATAGTTCTTTTTTTCCATATGTTGCTGCGAACTATTATTTCGCAATATTATTGCCACAGCCCATATAGAACCACAGACAGCAGGTATTTTATCGGCGGGCAAAGTTTGCACAGAAATGTAAGATTTTTCCCATCTTCACCGACCTTGTCATAAAAGTGGTTTTAATGATCATACGACGCCTCGTTGTGCTTCTTGTGTTGATGACGTATGCGGCGGTGCAATACTGGTGCTGGTGTTGCCAGACTGGGTGTTTTTTCCACTATATTAAGGCCTGTTTACGGTGTGTTTTAGTTTAACTCTCTTTATTGATGTTTTTCCAAACAGCGAGATGATAAAAGAAAGACAATACAGTGTTTGTTTTGACATATAGACCAAGAAATACAGATGAAATTAAGCAGAGATATTTCTTACTCTCTGATTCAATAACAAAAAAACAAAACAAAAAAAACAACAACAAAAAAAGGCATTATAAATGGTTCCTTCCAAACATACTAGTATATTACAAAACAGTAAAAGTACAAATAATATTAATGTAGTATGCATGTGCAGTGTGGTAGCAATATAGATAAAATACAGCAAAAACTGTAAGTATTACTAAAATAAATAAATAAATAAATAAATAAATAAAAAAACACGCAAAATAACAAACTTTGCACCTTTTTTAAACGATCACTGCCAGCTGTCAAGAAAACCAAATACAATGTATTTCCCTTTTTTATGTACTCTGTTTCCTAATCAGACAGGGACGAGAGAGAGGACAAAAACAGCAAGGGTCAAAAGCGGAGGAGTGCTTACGCAAAGGGTTATTTATAAGAAAATTATTATCTTTTAAAGTACAAACGAAGTTTACAGTGTGTTTTAGCCGGGTTTTCGGCTCTATAGAAATCTAATACAGTAATACAGTACGTTCAGTTCACGTTCGCCCCAACTATCGTTCAATGAACGCGTTCAGGCACAACACTGGTTATAGTTTTCATCGTTGTTGTGAACGGGCCTGAAATAACCCAGCAGCAGATCTGATATACAGTCAGGCCAGGGAAACAAATTCCCAGCACATTTACAACTTATTCCAGTCTAATTGCAGAGCCACTGTAGCAATTTTCCCAGTCAACAAATGGAGGACAACCTATTTGCCATCCAGCAGAAAGAAAAAGCATGAGAGAGTCAAAGAAGAAGAAGAAGAAGAAGAAAGCACTCATTAAGCATTCACCTCCAATGGCCTTAATCCCAATTGGATTTGTGAGAAATCTGAAGGCAATGCAATTGTGCAATTTGCACACAAAGTGGTCTGAATTGATCTAAAATAAACCCTCAACTTTAAATGTGCAAAAAAGACTAGCAGATAATTACATCATTTAGGAAATTGATCGTCCAGGAGTCAATGCACGAGCTTTCGGAAACTGAAGATAAATGGCAACAGTGGCTGTTTTAAGGGAGCCATTGACGTTGACGATGACCAAAAAGAGATTAAATATTTCAAACGGCGCAAGAAAGGTGAGGACGAAAATCAAAGCGCTTCGGGGGAACAATGGAAGACAGAATTAGGGCCAACAAAACATTTCATTAAGCCAAACAAGGCTTAACTACAAAATCAATATGTCATAATTAAAGCTAGAGCCATGCCTTTAGAGCAAAGAAAGAGAAGAGTTAAAAGGGACTTATTTGGCCTAAATGATGGTCAGGGTTATTAAGATCAGACGATAAAAGTATTTCCTGCACAAAAGACACTACTTAATACATACTATATATATTCTTTCCAGCTCCTTTGAGGCCGGTCTTCCTTTCAGAGCATCTCAAAGAAGTCGCGGTTGATATATCTGTGAATGCCAAACAAGCTAATGATTAAAACAAAGACAATATAGCAGACGCTTTCATTCAACATTAACAGCCGTTATATTCTGTTATGAGAGTTGAAGAAAGGATACATTTTCTGATGTGCATTTTAAGATGAACTTTCTATTCATCAACTGTTTCGAACACTGATAATAATCATAAATGTGTCTTGAGCATCGGATCGTATTATACTGATTTCTGGAGGATCATGTGACACTGAAGACTGGAGTAATGATGCTGAAAATTCAGCTTTGATCACAGGAATAAATTACACTTCACTATATATTCACATAGAAAACACGTATAATATCGTTACAACGGTATAAAATGGTTATCGTTAGGATTTTGCTATGTGGTGTAGCCTATATCAGCATGTAATAGCACTATTGACTCTTCAGAGTGATGAAATACATGAATGAGAATATAAAGAGTGGGACGTGCTCGATGTTAAAAGTGTTATTAATCACGATAAGCAGTGAGAAAGAGCTCAATGCTGACACACAGAAAGCAGAAAGTCTCTCCGCATGCGATCGCGAATTCAGTTTTTACTTCTCTTTCACGTCTTACTGCGCTTCAATGGTCGAAAACACACATAATTATGTCAGAACACTCTAAAAAGTGCTGGGTTGTTTTAACCCAATTGTGGGTCAAATATGGACAAACCCAAACATTAGGTTAAAAATGCATTAGTGTGAATGCCCATCATGTGGAGTATTCATGCAAACACAGACGGTCATGTGTCAAGTGAAAGTGAACAGTTGTGTGTAAACACGGATGTGTCTCAGTATATTGGATCCGTGCGTTTGGTCTTAAAGTGACAGTAGCCTAATAAACCTGTGCTCTGTGTCATTAATGTGAATCAAATAAAAGAGAAAAAAACAAACTGCTCTTGACGGAATAACTTTATTATTAAGCAATATTCATTTTTTTACATTTGATTATTAAATGTCTGTACTAAATCTAACTGCATGTGAAATGAACCTGTACCTGAAAAACTTAAATTGTTAGATATTTTTGTTATATTGTATTTGTCTATTGTTTGCACTCACTTTATAATGTTGGGTTAAAAATAACCCAAGGAGTAACCCAACTATGGGGTGTTATAGCACCTGCCACACTTTGGGTTATTTTAACCTAATGCATTAAAAGCCATTTAGGTTAAAAGTAACCCAAAAGTTAGGTTAACTATTTATTTTTATTTATGACATTATTTTAATAAATAAAATACGCTTTGTTTTCAAATACATATTGTTTATTTGTGTAAAACAATAAATATGTCTAAACAAATATATTTTTAAATTACAAACTAAATATTGGGCAGTCTAGAATTGAATGTAAATAAACATAATTCTGTACATAAATTAAAAATTCACAAGTGTACATACAACATAAGTATTTAACCAGCTGGGTTATTACTAGAAATTACCCCAACAATTTTTAAAATGACCCAACTATATTGTGATATATATCGTTATCGTGAAATAAAATTTCTCATATCGTCAAATAAGAATTTAGTCATATCATCCACCCCTAGAAAACAGCTATTTAAAATTGTAAAAATATTAAACAATATTACTGTTTTTAACTTTATCCTTGATCAAAAAAATGTTCGAAAACATTTAAAAATCCTACCGACTCCAAACTTTTGAACACAAGCGATTTTCTGAATGGCACAACGAGTCACATGACTTGAGGAATCACGCATGTCTACGGCACAACCGGCGCAGGACGAACGACACGCTTCAGTTTTATACTAAAGTTAGGGGCTTGTTCAATTCACTAACTCTAAACATGAGCGAAAGTAATAACGACGCTTGCCTCAGCAATAACTAAAAACTCATCTCAGCATCTCAGACAGTTGGGATTCAATTTCAAATGCATTGTGGGTAATGTTCTAGGCCTGACGTCCTCACAGCCACACGTTTCGTTCAGTCACTCTGAGGTCATTAGACGGAAATGGTATTTCACGAGCGCAGCCCTGATCAGTGTCCGTGATGATGGCTGCTTTTTAGGGCTCATCTGTGTAGAAAAAGCTCATAATTCGCACTGTGCGCAAGAGGGCGGTTTAATACATTACACTTGAATGGGAGTACAGAATACCTGCACACACATCTGACAAATGAACATTTGTTCTGCTTCATCTGAATCTCATGAATACAGCGCTACAATCCATCAGAAAGCCTTTGTTAGTCTTTTCCCAGCTCTCATCTCTCGGACTCTTCATTAATCTATATTTGTGGGAGTAGCGCGTTGTACGGTTTCTCCTCGAATGACCCGTCATTAAATATGTTTCCGGTCGGGAGATACAGGAGAAGTATGGATGTTTTTCCGCTGGGATGTACGCTTGTCGTCCAGGTCGCGGTGAGGTCACGCTAGAAGCCCTCAGGCCACGAGAACGGTCAATACGCCAGTCCGTCTGAACAATCAGCGTTTTATCTTTCCATTTCCATTAATTAGCTGTTATCAATTAATAGACTTGTAAATCTAAAAAACCTTTTAAAAAAAATCAATTTTTAGGGTTTGACCTAAAGCTATTGTATATATGTTTTCTTTTGTTTTCAGAAAGTGTCTCAATAAAAACTCAATATGAATTCATGAGGTGTGAAATCCTTCTACTATTAATTCTGATATTTTTATGAATTCAATTAGCAGGTGAACGTTGCTTTAAATTAAGCTTTAGTATAGTTTAGCAAACATATAGTTTATGGGTTAATTAATATCTTCACATGCCAGGATGAATATAAAGCTGAATTTTAGTAATTAAAGAATATACAGACAATGCAAGATAATTGTGCAATTAAGTGTGTGTGTGTAACACTTTACAATAAGGTTTCATTTGATAAGATTAGTTAACATGAACTAACAATACTTCTACATGATGTATTAATCTTAATGTTGATCTCAATATTTAATAATTCTTTTTTAAGATCAAAAGTTGTGTGTTAACATTAGTTAATGTGATCTAACATAAACATCAACATTTATTAACTAACATTAACAAAGTTTAATAAATACAGTAAAAATATATGGGGTTATTATATAATAATATAATTGTGTTATTATAATTAATTATCATCATTGTTATTTTATTTGTTTAGTTGTTGTATGCATATATATATATATATATATATATATATATATATATATATAATGGTACATAGATAGATAGATATGTATACACAAATCTATTTTTATTTATTTACTTTGGTTGTTATTTATTGATTGGTTTTTTTATTGTAATTTTATTTTTGTTAATTTTTTGTTGTTGAAATAAAAATAATATATGGGATTACACTTTATTTACAGTGTAACATATAACTGTAAATTATGCGTAATTACATTTGACTAACCCTAAATAAACCCTAAATAAACGTGGTTAATTACTTAATGCACGATTACACTGTAACAAGCACACCTTAAAATAAAGTGTAACTAATATATATATATATATATCATTGTTAGTTAATGCATTAACTAATGAGAGCTTACTATAAAATGTTAACATGTGTTTACCATATAAATAAGCATAAATATGGATTAATGACTTGCAATGTAAATATCTTGAAGAAAATATGCCTTTGTATTTTGTACAGCATTTTATATTTAGTTTTATAATAAAACAGAATTTTTCAAAATTGTGAAAATATTGCGCAGTAAAACTGAGAAATGTCGACCAGTAAACACACACTCCTTATAAAGCAGTTTCCTCAAGTATCCATAACATTAAAAAGGCTAATGCATTTTACACTTTATTCCTCAGTCTCTTAAATAACACTAGCTATAGTGATGGAGTGCATGTTTAAGCGCTGGATATTTCTAGTAGGTGTAGATATCTCTAATGAACACACAACAACTTAGGATGTAATTCAGAAATTAAAGATGTATTGAGTGTAAAGTGTGGAGTGGGTCGTGAGGAAGGGCTTTCATTAGCGCTGGTGTGGATCTCCTCATAAATAACACACCGCTGCTGCGCTGATAAGAGGATCTGCTGGTGATACTGGTCTCGTTTCAGGGGTCAGCGTTCCCCACACGTACAGGGATTAATAGTAGTAATACTCCAGCAGCACGGCTCCTCTGAACACACTGAACACTTCAGTTCTCACCGATTCACACGCAAATCAAAGACTTTACACGTACTGAGATGGTGCACTGCGGTTACTTATGGATGTGAGAAAGTGCAACGCACAATATGGAGGAATAAGCCCCGCCTTCCACATAAAAGAGCCAATCACTAGCCGCGCTTCCTTTACCCTTCAAGTTGCGCGAATTGAAAATACAATGGAAACACGTCAATTTAGCAAAAAGTCCCATATAAACGTTTTTATAATAAACAGTCCCATATAAACAGTTTTTGTGCATTTACAGTCACCTGACGTAGATGCTAAGTGTGTTTGGACTTAGTAGACTTAGTGGACTTAGTAAAAAATAGGGCAGGATCGGTTCATAGAGACACAGCATATAAGAGATGAGATGACTGACAAAATCAGGAGTAGCCTACACGCACCACAAAATAAAAAACAAAAAACCCTGAATGCTCCCCATAACACATTGTTACTCACTGCTATGACTACACACACATAGGCCTAGGTCCAAATACATAAAAAAAAGATTCTCGCTTACATTATACCTGCATTGTCCGGGCTTTCCTCTGTGAGAATGTGCATGTTCACTTACCGACCCGGGGATTCCCCAGTCCCAATTCCAAACAAATTAAATGACACCAAAATCCATCATTGTTGGTTTCACACATGTATTCAATGATCAGTAAAATATGTTGTTGTCATTATTTATTCAAAAAAATTCACGGATCAGACTAAAAGTAGTAAAATGCGATAGGGGCCCCGGCTGTCAATCAATATCTTCCAGTCACGCGGGCCCCTGATTGGTCCGGGCCCGTAAGCAACCCGTACCCTGCTTACCGATAGTTACGCCTGTGTGGACAGAAGACGAGACAGATTTCTTTATCAAACTCATAAAAGAAAAAAGTATCTGGGGAATACTGGATTCTCAACAACAAAGAAATACCAGAGTTTATCAAATGAGAAATGAGGAGAAACACCAGAAACTCCTCATATGAGCCGCTGTCAGTATAAGAGGATCTCATTGCCTTTAATGTTGAATAACACACACACGTCTCCTTCAGTTAACAGTAACGGCTAGTGCGGCGGCTATACGTAAACATACTAACATCCATCGCCATGATGTTTGGAATGATTTATCGCGAGAGGAAAAACAACGTTTTAGTCGCATTACGTCAGTTAATGGAAACGCAACATTTCGCATCAGTTTTTTAATCAACATTTATAAAGTATGGCAAAAACGCGGCTAATGATGGGTGAATGCATCGCGTCACGGCCGCGGCCGCTAGAAGCTCCAGCTTGTGTGTTTAGCACAATAAACTACATTCATGGGACAGTTCATGACAGATTGTGTTGCTGATTTGAAAAATGTTATTTGATGGTTAGTTTGGCCAGCTGTTCTAGTAGATATGACTGGCTCTGAAACAGCTGGCTTTCCTGGAAAGGGACTTTAATGCAAATGAAAACACATTCAGTGTATAGTTATAGATGGGTATGTTACACAAGGTCTGAATAGTGCCAATGTTCTCACAGAAAAAGGGAACAAATGTTAATTTTAATATTCAACCTATGGGGGAACAAAATAACATGACTAACTCAGACCCAAAGCCTCGTCTACTGGTTATTCAGTGTTTTCTTATAGAGTTAGGCAAAATATTAGTGTTTCATCATTTTGAGACGACTAATTTTGGTTTATAATTAGATTCACTTTGCGACAGAAGTGTCAGTTACTCATTGTGCCATTTCTGATCCAATCTAGCCAAGATTTTAATTTTGAGTAAATATTTTATAAACTTATTGGAGTTGACTGAGGCTATATACCACACTTTGTACCGTGAATATTTCATATCATATTGGTTTATTATTATTAAGTTATTATATTATTGTTATTTATTACTAATAAGGTAACACTTTAGCCTTTACACACTGTATAAAGCATTATAAATGTATTCATAATCAGTGCTGGCAGTAATTTATTACATGTAATCTGGATTACATACTCAGATTCCTAAAATTAAATACTTGTAATTAATTATATTACATTTTCAAATACTCATAATCAGAGTACAGTTACTTTTTTATTGATTACATGATGAATTAATATTGGCAGTAAATTATTCATAATTCACTAATTCTTCTCATTTAAACGTCAGGTCAGTTTGAGAATTTGTGTAATGCATGTTGTTATTAAAGAGTGGGATAATTGTTCTTTCTCTTTGCATTTTTATATTAATATGCTACAAGATTATTCTCTTCAAATCAACATGATAAATGAGTTCTGTCAAAAGTAATCTAAAAGTAATCAGATTATATTACCTAAAAAGTGTATTGTAATGGATTACGTTACTAATTTGTATTCAGTAATGCACAGCTCATAATTTACTCATAATGTATTTTATAAATAATACTACCCAAAATTAAAATGAATTATAATATTTGCAGATTCCTTGTTATTTCTGAAATTTGTTTTTTGTTGTGTTTTAATGCATTACACTTTCTAAAGGCCTAGCATAAGGAATTATAACTGTGGTTTCAATAATTCATGAGATCATACAATGCATTATAAAGTGCAGTGAGAGTATGAGAAGTGTGTTCAACAAGAGTTTACTCTCTAAAGCTGTAACATAACGACTAATGTAGTATAACTGGTTTCAATTATTCATGAGAATATATGATGCATAATTAATGCATAACAAAAAAAATTCAAAGAAATTTCTCTTAAATTCATTTATAAATATTCCCCATATAATTATTATCTTGTTGTTATGACCCTTCTTTGGCTCTCAGCCGTCTAGGAATTTTAAATAAAGGTAAAGTAATTAATATTTTACATATGAACAAAGCAAAACGGAAGGAACGTTTTGCAAAAAAGAAAGATCAAAGAAAAAGTCGTAAACGTCCATGACGTCGTAACTAAACTACTCTAACTAACAAGAACAAAAATACAGAGGGAGGCAGAAATCCCCAACCTAGTGTATATAAACAAAAATCAACCTAAATGTGTAGATGTATGTCACGTGACGGTCTTACCTCCTCTCTCCTTTTCACATCACAAGGCAAAGTCAAAACTAAAAGTCTCTCTCTCTCTCTCGCTGGCAGTAGAGCTACTCCAGCTGTCAATCATCAGGATGATGGGGATCCCGCCTCACAGGCCACACCCACTCAATTCATCACGGATGACTGACATGCAAAACAGCCAATCAGCGACGGCCTGTGAAAGTCAAAGAAAGAGAGAACACAAAACACACCCAAAAACACGGTAACATCCAAGGACGTAACACTTGTGAACAGATTTAATTGTGATACTGATACATTTTGTGGTCTACATGATGAAACATTTGATCCTTTATTTTGGAGCTGTCCTCATTTTTGGTCAGCTTTCCGGCCCTTTATTAAGGCTCACATCATGTTGTGCTTTAAAAATGTGTTATTTGTTTTTTTCTTCTATGACAAATCTTATCATAAGGAATATTACTTAGTTAATCTGCTACTTCTATTAGCTGAATTTACTATTCATAAATGTCAATTTGGAGGAAATAAGCCTTTTTTTTCATTTTAAGATCAGAAATTCAACAATACCTAAACACAATATTGGGTTTGAAAAATAAGAAAGCTGCAAAGTGTGTTTTAATTTGTAAACATTTTCACATTTTTATTTAACTTTTAAATTTGTCACTGTTTCTTTATATATTTGACTTTTTTGTTTGTTTATTCAATGTAGCCCCTTGACTGTAGTTGTAATTCTTTAAAACTAATAATAAAAAAAATGTATAATAAAAAAAATTGGTAACACTTTACAATAAGGTCCATTAGTTCATTAGTCAATTAACATGAACTAACCATGAGCGATACATTTGTTACAGTATTTATTAAAGTTTGTTAATATTAGTTAATAAAATACAGCTGTTTGTTTGTTCATGTTAGTTCACAGTGCATTAACTAATGTTAACAAACACCACCTTTGATTTTAATAACGTATTAGTAAATGTTGAAATTAAGATAAATAAATGCTAAAGACGTATTGTACATGTTCACTAAGGTAGTTAACTAATGAAGCTTACTGTAAAGTTTAAGTTTAAGTCAGTTAAATAGACTAGTGAAAGTGTGTTGAACGAGAGTTTAGTGTCTAAATGCTCGCAGGGCCAAAAGTGTGAAAATCCCTTGGTTATGTACGCATCCCAGCCTCAACTCTCCTGCCGAACGCTTTGATTTACGGCTCTTTTGTGAGCGAGCGAGTGAGAGAAGCTAATGTCATTATCTCACACGAGATGGAGCCGGGATTACCGGCCAATGTAAATGAGATATGAGAAGGGTCCGCATTAGCAGCAGCCTTTCTTCGGCAGAAGAGCTCCAGCACACAGAGCGAGATAAGGAGATCCCTGTAATTACACACAGACACATTGGTCAATTCAGCGCGGTGAGGACCGAAGCTCTGGAGCTCTCAGTGGGAGGGAAAGTGTTATCCCGGGCTATATTAAGCGATTCTGCGGGATCAATAGAAGTACACCGGGCCAAGTGTAAAGATGAGCACTGGCTCTGCTGCCTCTTTGTGCCCTGCTATCGCTCCATCATTTTTTGGTAATATCATTTCTGAATTAAATTTTATGGCTCATTACTTTCCGGTGCAGACTGTCTATAATGGAATCTCAAGCGGCCGAGCGAAGTCTTTGTGCCGTTGTTAAGACGTTATTTATTTCTAATTGTTGGAATATAAAACGGTAGCTTATCATTTTTGCTATTTACATGCCAAAAGTCAATCATGAATTGGTCCAAACATGGCTAGCAAACACTCGCTTCAGTGATCCGTGTCAAAAGCTTGCACCTTCACATTGCAGTATTGTGCGAATCATGACTACACACGACTCTTTTCACGACTGCGCCAGAGAAAACGAGCGTTTTCGGACCGAACGCTTTGGCTGAGCCTGTAGCAATACAGATAAAGGCTCCCGTTTTTTTGTGGCGTAGTAAATAATGGCTGTCGCACCAAACAGCCCAAACTAAATCAGTTGTTCCAGTGTAAAACAGCTTGAGCTTTGCAGTTCCCGCACAGAGACTCAAGACTCGCGCTGGTCAGTCATCCAGAAAGTGCACTCAGTCCCAAAGTTGCTTTCTCTCTTCAGAGATGACTTTGTGAACAAGAGAGCTGAGCGAATCCCTTAAGATTCATTTTCTTGCAGGTCCGTCTCATGGAGTTAAAATTGAACCTATTCTGCGGGCGAGATAACCTTTTCTAGATCCAGCCCGGCTCAACGGACTGAAATGAATGGTTGTAAAGGAACTCTATTAGGATGACAATTCATGTTTTAGCTCTGCAGGACAGGCTTCGAAATGACGGGGGAGCGAAGAGATGATATAAAAATATCTATCTGAAGAAGCACTGATGAATTAGGATCACTATAAATGATCTTTCATGCACTGTGTAATACACTTTATAATAAGCTACGTTAATATTATATTCAACATTTTCTAATACATTATTCAAATTAACCGTTGCATCTGTTAATATTATTTGATGGACTTGAGCTAACATGAACTCTCGATGTACAGTTGTGTTTTTATTAACTAAAGTTAACTGTAAAAAATGCAGTGCTCATTGTTAGTTAATGCACTAAAGGGTTTTTATGTTTAAATGTGAATTAAAGCCTTAAATTCAATCTGTTCGGCATATAAAGCGATCGAGTCTCTTCAGAAAATGTGGACTAAACCGCATTAGTTTTACAGTCTCTTTATGAACTTTTTGAAGTGTAAAAGTGGTAGTTGCGTAGCTGTCAATGGAGCGACAGAAATCTCTTAGATTTCATTAAAAATATCTTCATTTGTGTTTTAAACATGAACGGAAGTCAGTAACACTTTATATACAGCGTTGTTCCCCATGTACATGTAGCTATTACAGTAATTACAATAACTGGGTTATAACTAGGTACAAACCCTGATCCTACCACTTAACCGATTTGGTTAGCTTATATTACCAGTGCTTTCTTAGGTAAGTACAGTGTAAGTGCACATACTGTCAAATAAAGTGCAACTTGAGGTAACACTTTATTTCACAGTGTCCTTGTTACATATGTTACATGTAATTACCACAGTAATAACAGTAAATTATGCATAATTACACACAACTAACCCTCTAATCCTAATCCTACCCTAACCCTATAGTAAGTACATGTAGTTAGTTAATATTACACTGTACTTAAATATTTAATTACTCTGTAACAATGACACCTTAAAATAAAGTGTAACCCAACCTGAAAGTCTTACGTGTTTGGTTGAACTAACCCTTTAACAAACGTTAACTTTTGGGACCTTATTGTAAAGTGTATATTTATCGATTGGACGGATAGTCCCGGCCCAAACTCACACCACTGGATGAGCCAGTGTTATATATACATTATTACTTATATACTGTAACTATAGATTACAGTTTATTTATAGCCTTCTCTGGATATTGAGCTGGTAAGCATTTTCACATAAAAAACAACACAGTTACAGTTCATTTAGACTTTATTTTACAGTGTACTGGTAACAGTGTAATTACACATTAAGTACCAAGTAATATTACATTATTACACATACAGTTATATTATAACGATAACTATAGCATTCACACTAGCGGTCGATATCGTTTTGCTCGAGCTCTTTAAAGCAGGGTGGATTCTGATTGGCTGTTAGTGTTTTTATCGTTATCGTTGCAGATGTGGTGTTACTCTTTTACATTTAAAATAATTTTTTGGTCCCAACTTATATTAAGTGGCTTTAAGTACTATACTTACATTAAAATGTATAATTTGATACAATGAGCATATTGTGTACATACACGTTTTACACTGTAACTATATTTTGAAAATATCTGCATGTATTAATTTATGTAATTACATTTGTAATTACACTGTTGACCTGCCCTTAAACCTCACCTGTCCCTAACCTTATCACACCTCAATATCAGCACAAGTGCTTTATAATACAACATGAACATAATGTTTTGTACTATATCTTTCTTGTTATCGTTAGTTATGATGTGAACGGCCCTTTAGATTAGGCTTTAGGGTTAGTTGCATGTAATTATGCATAATATTATAGTGACTACATGTAACGTGTAAAATAAAGTGTTACCCACACTTCATCTTTAAAGGTCATACAATAATAAATCACTATTTTTCACATTACAGTAATGAGAATGTTGGTAGAAAATGTGGTGAATTTTTATGAATATAATGTTAATGTTCCTAAAATAGGCTTCATTTTCTTTATGACCTGGACATGTGGACAGAGGTTCGCCTGTATTGTATATAGTATTATTAATGTTATATATATGACTACCATATGAAAAAGAGTATTAATTTGAATACACTCCCTTTAGAGAAAGCTGTCCTGTCCTGTATTTTCTGCTGTGTGTGAACGGGCCGAACCCCCACACACACTTTCCTGTGGACTTTCAGGTCTCCGGTTGTCACAAGGTCACGGGAAGGTTTTAATTGCTGTGGGCTGTTATGCGCTTTCACGGGCTCCGCCATGATAAATTACTCATTGGTTGAAAAGCAAGTCTATATAAACAAGCTTATCTCGTCTCCTCTGCAATGAAAAATGAGTTGTGAGTATCATTGTTAATCACAGTAATTGTTAATGTTAAGAGGCCTGGATTTCCAAGTCTCCTCATTATTGATCAAATTTCTTTTTACATTAAAAGTCTCCTGATTCCCAGACACATCCTACTTCCCGGTAATTCCTCTAATTAGTTATTTTTAGCCCCCGCGCCTCTCGTACCAGCCGCGAGAGATAAAGCGAATTACGTGTCGGACGGCTCACACTTGATGTGTGGTGGTTGTATGGCGGATGAATTTACCCCGACTGCGGGATGAATGGAGGGTCTCACCTCTCGCTCCTCACTAGATTACCACCTACAGCCGGCCGGGACAATGGCAAAGGCTAATTAACTTTAGCCGGTTAATATCTGCAGATTACATAGTTCAGCTTTTCCACATGCACTTGCGGTCGCACTAAACGCCAGCTCTGATGATTAATAAAAGAAAATCTTTAAAGTCTGCACACTGTAAAAAATTATCGTGATTTTAACGGTAAAAGACTGTAAACGGTGGAAAACTGTTAATTGGTTAACAGAAAGTTTACTATATACGGTGAATAACTGGGATAGATCTACAGTTTTTGTAAGTGGAAAAGAACAAGTCATTGTATAATTTACATTGAAAAACCGTAAATTGACATTTCTGCAATTCCCTGCGTGACACTTCACATTTGATGCATTTTTGTTGAAATAACTATGTTTCTTCATAGTTTTTTTTCCCTAATCAGTTACATTAGGGTTTTATGTTACATTTAATGTTGTTAAATGAATGTTTATTGCATTTTTTAAATTTCATGTGTGTTATGATGGTGTTTAGTGTGTGTGTGTGAATGACACTGTGCAGCTTCTATATATTAGTATTGAATGTCTTTTGGAAAAGCTGCTTGTGATGAGCTTTGATTCATCATGTGACTCATCTCGTCACGGTGTATTACAATGGTACAAAACAGATATTAGTACTTCAATAGATCAGCAAATTAACGTTATATCAGATAATAAAATATGTTTTTTACTGTAAAAATTAGTTTTTATTAAATATTAATATTATAATTAATATTTATGTAAAAATGTTTTTACGGTAAATTACTGGCAACCACAACTGCCGTTTTTTTACCGTAAATTTAACAGAATTTTTTTACGGTGCAGGCCATCGATGGAACGGAAGCATCAGGTTTTTCTCATGCAACACAACAACTGAAAGTAAAGCTAATATTTCAACATTTCATGCCACAAGAATCACAATTACATTGTTAATTAATTATCCAACTAACGGTGAAAGCAGGCCGTACGGGTGTAGCACAGTTGGCGCTCTGATGTTACTCAAAGCCAACTAATTAACCTTTCCTCTGCAATTGTATTTGCTACAAGATCATCACCGTGTTGCTGAAATAATGAATGTAAATCCCATCTCTCCATTCTGTTGACATTGTTAATTAGTTGTCAATGATCAGCCACCGTTGACCGCGCTCAGCTGAAGTCGGGACGGGACGGGTCGACTCCAGGGAAACCCGACGGCTCGTCACGTGATAATGGCACCGACACTCATAATTAATTATCTTCTCACCCGAGATCTGCTCCAGATCACAAACTCTCCCATCTAATGAGATGGCTTCTCCAATTATCCTGAGCCGGAGCCAATGCCCACTTGTCAATAAATCAGGGAAAGCAATGGAAGCTCATTGAGGCTAAATTTCAGAAATTATCCTATTTGCAGGCAATGCCAATAAGTCACATTACAGCGCTGAAGACTCTTAAACACATTTTGCCATGTTTCCCCTTAGTGGTAATTGGTTTAAAAGGTTCAAGAGCAATTTTCAAGAGCAGAGGGAGGGGACGATGACAGCTGGTTATTAAAGGATTAGCTCACTTTTCAATTAAAATTTCCTGATAGTTTACTCTCCCCCACGCCATCCAAGATGTCTTTCTTTCTCTAGTGGAAAAGAAATGAGTGGACATTTACAATAAAATAAACAATACTTTTAACACTAATGCTGGTCCTGCACTAGCTGTGATGACACACACATTACGTAATCACGTTGAATCGTCCGACATCATTGTTTTACCTTTCATTTATTTGTTTTTGTAAATGGCGTTTGACTTCGTCTTTGCACGTTCGCTTTGTAAACAGTAGGTCGGTTCTTCCGCCTACGAAACGCTAATTCAACGTGATTAGTCTTCATTAATTGATAATCTGCTCCTGTAATCATAATTTTTGTGAAAAGCAATACAAATGGTCTTTTACTGCCTCGAATGTTCATTTCAGCTGAGAACTGCAGTGAACTGTATGTATGAATCAGTCTACGCCGTTTAAAAAAAATGAAAATATCAGGTACATTTAAAAAAAACAGATTAAGAATAAAAATTGTTCATTTTAATTTAATTCAGCTGGCAGTAATGTGATAGTCGCTAGTGGAGGGTTTGGGACTGTCCATGTTCTTGTGATGTCATCAGTCATTCAGTGCTGTAATGATGTCGTTTTCATGCAGCAGTGATTAGTCACATGACATTCACAGTTCCATGACCAAACATGGCAGATTTCAAACCATGAACTTCCAGGAGGTCCTGCACCAGTTGAGTGACTGCCATTGAAATGAATGGAAATTCTAATGGACAGCTTTCTCCAAGTTAAAGATGGCAGTAAAATTGAAATATTTCTCAAAGTTTAGTCCCCCCCCCCAAAAAAAACACAGCATTTTCCCAAACCCTTGTGTTTTTCCTCAACCAGGGCTGTCCGTTAACTTTTTTTACACATCACACTGGTTCTACAGAGGTTGATATTTTTCTAGCACAGGCCAAACAGTCGTAGCACAAGGATAAAACGTCTGTTATCATCCCTGAAGTAATGGGGTTCATCACTTAAAGAGGCATTGATGTTCCATAAAGTGCACAAAAAATACAAACCATCACAAAAAATGTTTTTAGACAAACTTTTTATTTATTTGCTAAAAATGGAAGAGTGCAAAAACATAACACCTCTTACGCATAACCATTACACATCAAAGTAGAGCCGATCTGTGGGCCGACATCACAAAATAAAAACTAGCACTAACCTATCCCATGACACTCCACTGCACTAAACTACCGAAAAGATGCAACTGTTGCCAGTATTAGTCTCACATAGTGTGTGTGTCACAGATCTAGCATGTCTGCTGGCCAACTTTTGTATTTGGTATTTCCTTTTTCCACTCGGGGTTATATCTATAAATTAAACTTTGATTTGGTAGAATTGCTTCTGTCTATTCTTCCTCGCGGACTCGTTTGGGGTTTTCGTGGATCACTTGAAAATAGCGATTCATTTTCTCGTCAACTAGCAGCTACGTAGAAATTATGGGTGCATTACTTAGGAATTCTGGGAAATGGAGTTGGACAACATGACTCAATGCAGCCGGGACACGAATTTTAATCACACAATAGACTACAACTACCAAGTATAATAGCAGTGCGCAATCAATCTCACACCCAAACAAGCACAACAATCCCTTCACACTATTATGAACATCGCACGCGTGCTACAGTGGTACATTTATTCATCGCACAGACCAATTTTTCCGTAGCACGTGCGACATATATGTCTGTACACTGTACAGCCCTGTCTACGTCCTTCAATCAAACCAAAGTTGGACTCGAAGATCAGCTCAATCTGAATGACATTGAAGAACAGACAACATGATCAGACTAGAAGTAAATCAAGATTTGCATCATTCAGACAGCCTGGAGCAATTTGCATGTTCTTGAGGATCCAAATTTGTTGTCAAGGTATTTCTTTAAATGTCTTTGTTAAATGAGTATATTTTCTAAGGTTTGAGTTTTACTTTAATTCCTTTGATGACGCATCACTTCCCCCTCTCACTAGTCACATGACTCACACACACACACACAGCGCACAAACCCCTGGCCTTGTAATTACTCAAACCCAACAGAACCTTCAGAATAGGACTTAAGGTCCCGTTTCATGATTTTAATTAAAGATAAGTTCCTCTTTGTCTAAGTCTATGCTTAGGTTACTAATCTGAATTCAATACATCCATATGTTGCTGGTGAGAGGCTAATGTGTGAACAGGGAAAATATTGAAACCCACTGCATTTAATTTGGGTTCTGATCAATTCAGATTGACCACACTTAACATGCAAATGCATCTCAGGTCAAATTTGCCCCGCTGTTATTTGGCCGTGATTCAGGAAGTCTTATAGCACAGCCAGATATGCTATACCTGTCGTTGTGGATACGCATGCTGACACTAATATTATAAGAATGTCAATAATCACTAGCCGACTGTTAAGCCAACTTGTCAGAGGCAGTAAATGCAGGCATTGGTATTTTATCCCAGACACCCACATTGAGTGAAATCACTTAGCAAGTAAAAACAATGGCTCTTTCCCAAATTCAATGCAGACGCCTCATTGCCTTATAAGACAGCAGTTCAGAGCACAATGAAACCTCAGAAGTGACGGTTTTGCATAACTCTGCGATGACATATTGTTATAGGCCAGAACCCTAAACAAGTTGCTTTCAAGCACTTCTGGTGACATTGTCCTGAAGTCAATGGGGTTTATGAATGGGGTTTGGGTTAAATGGCTCAAGTAAGTACTTATAACGATATTTTCACATTTTTTTCACATATTTTCACAACGATACCCCCCCCCCCCCCCCTTTAAATCTTTCTTTCTTGTAAAAGGCGGTTGCTAACAAGTGGCTAAATGAATATACAGAGGTTGTCGGGGACATTAAACACCATCGCACCGAACGCTCATCGCCTCGTTGTGTTTATAATCATGCACTTCCAAATTATTCTACCTCAAACTCTCAGGGAAAATGTGTTTTTTATAAAGACTAAAGGAGTTGACTGAAGCTCAATGGTGGTGAAGTTGTGCGACTGTAGTGTAGTTTGTTTATTTAGCTTTTTGATCTGCCGATTGGTTTTAGGCTTTACAATTCGTAAAAGTTGTGTTTATTTGTGAAGATTGTTATGGTGACGAACAAAACTTACAAGACTCAAACTTTTGTTGGTCACAGAGCTTATTTTCTACAATAATCCAAAAGCCAATGTTTTTATCAAGGGAACCGGGGTGATGTAAGTTACAGGTTGAGAAAAACATGCCTGTGATGACATTTCTGCAAAATTACATTGCTTGTACATTCTTGCACATTGCGTGAGATAAAAACACATTTGTTGAAGCAACCATGCCATGTTATCTGCTTCTTCAAGTCTCTGAGGTCCTGATCGTGACACGGGTTTCACAGGACTCGTACCCGAACGCTTCACATCACAAGTGCAATACTGTACAAGATGAGATACTGAGCAAGTCAATTAGTATATTAATTTACAAATCATGCACTATTGTGCAAGGAGCCACGTGAAAATCAGTCTTTATTAATCAATTATCTGCTCCTGTAATCATAATTTGTGTGAAAAGGAATAAAAGTGGTGTTTTACTGCCTCTAGTGTTCATTTCAGCTGGAAAGTGGATGTAGGTAGAGGTACGTTTAAAGTCCCCCTGTGGTGCATCAAGTTTTTAACGTTGTTTATGAATCTATGCGGTGTTTTTAATATGCTTTAAGATAAACCATGTGTAAATTCATAAGTCGACAGCATTGCTCAGTATTTTCTGCTTAAAGCTGCAGTGAACCAAAGACAGTCTCAAAAACACGGTTTGAAATCACTGGTGTTTCTGACGTCACAAACTACCTTGTAACCAATCAGATCAACGTGTGATCGTCAACGAGTGGATCTCTGAGTGAGTGAGTGAGTGAGTGAGTGAGTGGAGGCGGGGCTCATCTGCATATTCATAGGACCGCGCATACTAAATGAGGCAAGGGTGTCGAGTTACATTCAAGACATTTTAAGGCATGGATACATTTTTTCAAGGAAAAGAATTTCATTTTGGTATTCAAATATGAGTTTTTAGGGATAAAATGATTGACTACAGGGGGAATTTAACAAACATTAAGTAAAAAAAATGCAAAGTACACAAATATTTGGCAAAATAGTCATATTTACATATCTATTGTCAATTCTTTTCAGGGCTGGGTGAAATGAGCTGTATTGCCCGTAGTTTTCTGTTGAGCTTGTTTGATCACATTTTCAGTGAAATACGTGATTCTGCCTGAATTTGGCCAAAACAAGGTACAATATATTAGGCCATGTCAGACTACTGGAAAAAATCAGATTTTTTGCACATCCAGATTTTATCCAGATGTGTTTCTGAAAGTATGAACAGCAAAACAACACATGAAACACATCTTTAGGTGGTTTGAAAAGCGATTCCAATCAGATTTTTACAGATGCACCTCGGTCTGGACGCTCTGGCTGCTCAAATTAGAAATGCCGGAAGTATTCATGCTTATTATCCAGTTCTGCACCGGGACTCGACACGGCACTTATTTGGAGAGTGAGATGACGCACCTCCATTTTCCCTGCAATCGTTTGGAAATCCTCGTCACATACGTGGTTATGATCTTACAATATTAACCCATGCAGAACCCACTCAAATCTTATTTGATTAATTAACAGTGCAGACGATCTACCTGAAAAAATAAGGTGAAACTATCATTAGAGGCGTTCAATCAGATCGTCATTCATTTGCATTTCTTTGCCTAAACGAAAAGTAAAAGTAAGGCATTTTAACACAACAAGAGGCAGAAGAGGATTGTTAATGATATAAGCTCAAGGCCTTGGGCAGAAAGCAAAGAGAGGTTTCTAAAAAAATCAATAAAAATGTTACATCCATGTCGACTCCTTGATATTTTTCCAATTACGCATTTCCACACTGCTGCTCTATAAACCTGTTTGTTAGAGCTCTAATAGATGAACACTCAGCACTGCCTGATCAGGAGTGACTGGAACAATCGCATTGTTTTACAAGGTAAGCGTTTTGAAATTGATTTGTTAAACAGCATTTTTAAAGACACTCAGATTCAGGCATCTTTGCACTGACGGAGCATGAGACTGAGACGACTGCAATTACAGGCTGCATCTGTGAGAAATCTCATAACTCGACATCGGTTTCCCACTGAGACGGATCCAGGAAACTTCACATCTTTAATTCGCAAATTAGCGCCTCCCTGGAAAAGTGGGAGTGTGTATAACGCTAAAAACAAGTAATGGAAAGATAATGTAGCCCATCAGTCTCCAGATGACTAATAATATGCAGCGCAGCGAGAGCGTATACGCTCTCATATCAGTCACAAATACCACTTACATCCCATTTAATGACCTCAACTATGAATTCTGCCCAGCACAAATGTTCATGTTACTTAAAAAAAAAAACTATTTGATTTTATAATGCATCAGCTAACTAGTGTTCTGGTTTATGGAAATGTTCTTGCTGTACTTAAATGAAAATGCATGCAAGTGAAACATTTTTCAACAAGGTCCCATTAGTTAATGCATTAACTAACATTAACAATGAGCAATACAGGATTTATTATTCTTTGTTATGATGAAAATAAAACTGTTCAATGTTAATATTATTTGATAGACATGAACTAACAGATTCAACTATTGATGAAGCATCAATAAATGTTGAAATGAACATTAATCGAGGTAACACTTTAGATTAGGAAACACATATTCACTATCAAAGTTGCTTATTATCATGCATATTATAGCATACTGGCTGTACTTATAAAGCACATATGAATGCCTTATTCTGCATGAACATATTCTACATCCCTTAATTCATAAACATAACCACCACAACTACCTTACTAACTATCAATACAGTAATTAAACAGTTTATGAGGGAAAACTCCTAGATAATAGTGAAGGCGTTGCCTAATGTAAAGCGTTAGCTTAACTGAATTAATAGAAGGGTAACACTTTATTTCACAGTGTCCTTGTTACATATGTTACATGTACTTACCATAGTAATAACAGTAAATTATGCATAATTACAAGCAATTAACCCTAAACCAAATCCTCTCCTAACCCTATAGTAAGTACATGTTGTTAATTATTATTACTCAGTACTTAAATATATAATTACACTGTAACAATGACACCTTAAATTAAAGTGTATCCAACAGAAGCTCAGTAACATTAACAAATGGAAACTTATTGTAAACTGTTCCCGAATATTTAATGCAATTATACATGCATTTGCTTTTTTTTTCAGGTTTGTGGAAATGTTGGCATAATTTATTCAAGTGCATCAGTGTATTAGCAGTAGTTGCTCTTTTTTATGTTTCAGTCACATGATTGTTTCTGTTGCACCACTTGCTTCTTAATAAAAGGTGTGAGCTATACCACTAGATATGAACCAAAATGCTGCGATTCAGTCAAATATCAGAGTTGAAGCTAAATAAAGAGGGACGCAGATGAATGAAGATCAAAAGGGCATAAACCGGCCCAAAGAAGATCCCCAAACAAACCCTTCCCTGCTCCCTGTGTTACTGGGGAAAAGGGACGGTTTAAAGGATGAAATTGAACGGATTAGCATGAGCCGCGCGAGCTCTGATTGCCTCTGACTGGAAATATTTGAAAGCCACCAGGGGCCCCTCAGATGTTATGATATGGTCAATTCAGAGCCCTGTGTGTTTTGCTACAGGCTTCGGTTATAGAAATTGAATTGATATTTTGTAAACTTCATTTGCGGATAATATGATCTGACAGGGACAAATGCACAGGCGAATTGTTTTCAAACCGACTCCAAATGAAACTTATTACGGGGGTAAATGTGTATTTCTTTGTCTTCCCTCCGCTCTCTCTCAGGCTCTCTCTTAGACCCTGAATATGTATCCATTTTCAGGGTAATTGAATTGATACTGTCATGTGTGCGGGGCCAACAGATTCACGCAGCAGGGCGGATGGCCCTGGTGATTGAATCCAAAAACAGGGGGGAAAAATTTCCTTGGCCACGAGCCCGCTAGGTCACAGTGCCATCATAAGATAGACACACCTCACTGTTTTCTGATTACACCGACCGCCCCAATTGTCTTTCCAATAATCTGCCCCTGTGATATAATGCAGACTTTTCCAATTCCACCGGCTCCGGCCAGACCTCAGATGTGTTACATATTAATTTCCTTCCCCGTAAAATTTGCTCAGCTTTAGCTCAAATTCAGTTAGCCGGATTGATGAAAGTGGCAAAAGGATACGACGTTTACTGATTCTCCCTTTTCACCTTTGATTAGCTCCACTTGTGAATTATTCCTATGCTGTCAGTCTGCTATTTAGCAGCCGGGTGGGCCGTCCTCCGAGCCGGAGAATAAGAGCTCGCCGCAAGCTTTCGGGAACCGCTGACTTCTGCTGATACGGACGGGGAAAACCAGAGTTTTGTGATTGGGAGGAAGAAAATGTTTTATGTTTATGTTGAAATGGTTCTGGATATCATGATTGTCAGGTTTTGTTTATATCAGCTCGATTGCTGCTGTTACTGCTTAAACGTGCGTTATTATCATACAGTGCATTGGTTCCGGGAGTAAAAATTACTCATTTATATGCAAATCTTTTGGAACAAACAAAAAAGCGCTGAAATCATGTAATGCTTTGAAAGCTCTGGATTTTATTTAATTTTTCTAGTTTTATTTTTCATTTCTATTTTTGTTTTTTCTTTAACTTCCTGGCAGCTAATATTCATTTAATATTGTGAATATGTAATACCTTGTGTTAGCATAGCATTGAATGAATAAAAATAATAATAAGAAAAAGAAAATTTAAATTGGTTCTGGGAGTATTTGTTTTTTAAGTATAAGTATAATATATTAAATATAAGTATTAGAAATAAAATTTATGAATATAATAAATACGACCTAACAAAAATATTGTTTCCGGGAGTATTTTTTTAAATAAATAATACAAAATAAGTATAATATATTAAATATAATAAATATATAGGGCCTAAAAAAATATAATAAAAATACAAGTATGATATAATAAATATATAATGTACTTATATTATAAATACAATACAATAGTATAATAAATAAGTAGCCAATTATAAATAAAATATAATTAACCTCTGAAATGTCAGTTCCATTTTTGGGGAGTATACCCCAAAATGACATTTCCAACTTAAATAGTTATAAATCATGAATACTTCGGAGCACAGACTTTGGTTTGCTTTCTTGAAACTGAAACTGAAATTTAAAAAAAGTACAAGAAAATTAAAAATTATACTTTTATAATTTATATAAATATTTTACAAAACATGTTTTACTCTAAATCTGCAAGAAAATTTAAGCCAAAAAACTAAACAAGTTGTGTTCCAAACTCTTGGTTGATATGTAAAAAAATGAGCTTTCAGTAAAGATTTTGTTTGGGCGCAGAACCACACTTTTTAAGTGCGCCTCCATTTCCATATATGGTTTGAGTGATCTCGAAACATATATAATATAACATATATTTCCATAATTTTTATACAATTCATGAAGTAGACATCCTATTCAGAAGTAGTTTGGCAGAATACAGGTAAAAGACATAAAAGACATGCAGAAAAAACACATCGCAAATGGAGAATCTATCTAACATTGTTAGACCCCCATAAAAAAAAAAACAACCCCAGAATGGATGTCATCTTTCGAACACTTGGCATTAAAACAAAAGCTGCGTCCCAATTCGCATACTATCCGTCCTAAATAGTAGTCGAAAATAGAATTAGTACATCCCAAATCGTAGTATGTTGAAATGAGTGTTGCAAAGATTCCCCGGAAGGTCTACTGTTTCCGGTCAGAATCCGAAGTGCAGATCGATGCACACATAGACATCATATAGAGACTAGATGCCCTATTGGCCGCTGTGGCGCAAGAAATGCGGCCGCCATCTTAAACCGGTCATACTCCTATTTGCGTTGCATAGCAGCAGTAGATTTCAGAGCACTGTGCAGCATATTCCTGCTCAAATCGGCGGACCATCACTCGGGGATTACTTTTCACAAGTAAGATTTAACATTTAACATTACCGTACTATTGGTTGTATTTTGTGAGTAAAATATTCAATGTGTCCTGTATCGTAGCTACGTGTATGACCTTTGCAGCAAAAAAAACCGTGTGAAAATCAGTTCGGTATTCAGTGAGATATGATTAATTAAATGCGCTGGCAGCTCATTGCACCTGCCAAACAGAATACACTGAGCGGAGCGGGTGACCGGTTTAAGATGGCGGCCCCACGGCTCGTCCGCGCCAGTAGGCAGTAGCGGTCGATAGGGCGTCTATCTATATGATGTCTATGGATGCACACGCTAACGGCTGATATTGCCCACAACCCATCGCGCGCTGGACGAGGATTCGGTTAGAACTACAAACAGGAGTGAAAAGTGTTAAAAAACTACAGACATGGAGGACGCGCGAGTCTGGCGGTTATGTAGAGAGGTTTAGATAAAGGGGTTTGAGGGGGTAATTATCAGTATCTAACCTGACGAAAATATATTTATTCAACGTTGTCTACATTATATTGCATCTGCAGCAGCATTGTGAACTTTTGTAAAGATACGTTTAGCCATTACCTTTTAAATGCATCATTATACTCAAGTTGCAAACACATGAGGAGAGTCTCCGCATGAAAGAACCACGACTCCAGATGAACGGGCTCTCCGAAACGGTAGGAAATCAAATTAGATTGAATGGAGGATTTTAACTGTGACGAGATGATTGACAGGTCAGTTACGGTGATGCACGCAACAGAGCTGTCCGTTAAAGATGACGTAATAAAATGTCCCAAAGCTTGCATACTCTTTTGCTACACACTCAAAAGTATGTACTTTTTCTTCACAAAAAGAGTACATACTTTTAGGTCGTAGTATAAGTAGGCGAATTGGGATGCAGCAAAACTGTTTTTTTTGTTCATCACTATTTCAAAATAAAGGTCTGAACACGCCTTATGAGTGAAAATATTCTAGTTGCAAATTAATGAATTACTGCTCCTCTGTAATTTGTATTAAAAATCACCAAATATGAAAACTAGAGTTAGCTTCTAAATGATATATAGTTTGTCAAGATTACTTTAGGTTTTTGACTAAGATATTATTATTGTAAATATATAATGGGAAACGTCCCACCAGTTAACGGGTTTAATTATAATACATGTAAGTATAATAAATTAAAGTACTACAAAATAATGCAAATAGATGCAAATATATGTTTCGTAAAAGATAAATGAAATACTATAAAATAGTTTAGTCTTTTTTCACTTGATTTAGTCACTTTGACTGCATGCTCGCAAAAACATGAAGATGGTAGTACTGTAAACTCAAATCATTCTGATCGTAGGAAAGTTCCTTAGACTTGAGTACGGGTCGGGATCAAGATGATTAATTACATTTTACAATAGATGAACGTGTAAAAACTGACAGCTTGAACATGCCTGAACATAGTTCCAGTAAAACACATGATGTTGTGCTTTTAGCATTCATTCTTTAGCCTCTTTTGTTAGTGAGTAAACATCAGCCTAATTGCCTATCTCATGTTAAATTATCTTTTATGGATATTTAGAGGGCATGTAATTGCCATGGTAATAAACATTGACTTCTGTCTCCCAGACATGACTTGAATCCTCTCTATAAAAATCATCTGCGATGGCAGCCTGCCAGCCTCCCCTGATGTCGTGAGCAGTTTGTCATAAAATGCTAATTGCTTATTGACCGAGACCCTATATGGAGATAAGAAGGCGAGGTACACAGCAGGCATAAAGCTGCACATATCACGGATCATTTGAAGACTGGATGGGCTGAAAGGGCCGACTGGAAGTGCGGATTTTGCTCGTAGCTCATTTGAGTCACTTAGTCCTTTAGGCTAGGAAACAGAAAAACCAGCAATTCCAATTGAACAATTTAAGGCAGTGTTACCTCACCCTGGTCCCCAAAACTACACATTTTCAATGTAAGGCAGTGTTACCTCACCCTGGTCCCCAAAACTACACATTTTCAATGTCTCTCTAATCTGACAAACATCTCAGTGCTGCGTCCCAATTTGCCTACTTATACTACGCCCTAAAAGTATGTACTCTTTTTGTGAAGAAAAAGTACATACTTTTGAGTGTGTAGCAAAAGAGTACGCAAGCTTTGGGACATTCCATCACGTCATCTTTAACGGACAGCTCTGTTGCGTGCATCACCGTAACTGACCTGTCAATCATCTCGTCACAGTTAAAATCCTCCATTCAATCTAATTTAATTTCCCAGCGTTTCAGAGAGTAATGTAGTCGCACGTTCATCTGCCAGTCGTGGTTCTTTCATGCGGAGATTCTCCTCATGTGTTTGCAACTTGAGTATAATGATGCATTTAAAAGGAAATGGCTAAACGTATCTTTACAAAAGTTCACAATGCTGCTGCAGATGCAATATAATGTAGACAACGTTGAATAAATACATTTTCGTCAGGTTAGATACTGATAATTAATCACTCAAACCCCTTTATCTAAACCTCTCTACACAACCGCGGGACTCGCGCGTCCTCCATGTCTGTAGTTTTTTAACACTTTTCACTCCTGTTTGTAGTTCTAATCGAATCCTCGTCCAGCGCGCGATGGGTTATGGGCAATATTAGCCGTTAGCGTGCGCATCGATCTTCACTTCGGATTCTGACCGGAAACAGTAGACCATCCGGGTATCTTTGCAACACTCATTTCAACATACTACGATTTGGGACGTACTAATTCTATTTTCGAATACTATTTAGGACGGATAGTATGCGAATTGTGTCGCATCTCAGGTCTTGAAGTCTCCACTAACGAGCTGACGAGCTGAATCAGGTGTGTTTAATGAGACACAGACATACAACTTGTGCAGAGTTGGGGCTCCTACAGGACCAGGGTTAAGAGCCATGGATTAAAAATATATATTCTGTCTTCATTTAAGCCCGATATACTCAAAATGAAGTTCATTTTCATTCTTCACCATGGGGTACAAAGAAGTTTGAAATATGTAACCAACAATTTACTGTTAGCAAACATCCAGACGCCGTCCAGAGTGGTGTTCAGATGAATATGTGCTGCGCTCCTTCCTCTTAATAACACAATAAACACAACAAAAAGAAAAAACAGCAGTTCATCTGCATCTGACTGAAGCGATGTGGACATGTTTACACCAGCTCTGAGATTCAGCACTCCAGTAAAGTCTACAATAGATTGAATACAGCTTTACAGTATTAAACATGAAATACAGTGTCTCTTTCAATTAGAATTACAACATTTTCTAATATAAAGTGCCTCTCCAGTGTGTTCATGTTTTTACTTGTGTCTGACCTTGACGGACTGAACAGAAGAAATTAATCAGAGCAGATTTACATCTCAAAGAGGGCGGAGCCTCAGAGCCACACCCACATATGACATCATCACCATATGGACCAATGGGAGTTGGAAGGTGGAAGGTTGGAAAGTTCACTTTGGCAAGCGGTTTCAAGCTCCCAAAACGAACACAAAACAAACTTCGTTTTGGCCTGATTTTGTTCGAAATTACGTCAAGTCACCTTCATTTATAAAGCACTTTTAACAGTATGGATTGTTTCAAAGCAGCTTTACAGTGGTAATAGAAATTACCGTAACAGATTGTTTAGGCTTTACCGCAGCTCTAGAATAAAGTTATTGTCCAGCTAAAGTTAGTTTTGATTGATTCACTTCCGTTGCAAAGATCATTAGTTATTAACTTAGCGGCCGCTAACACACACCGTTCTAACAGAAAACCCATAACACGCACCGGATCGAAGAACGTCACACCAGTTCTTCAATTTAGTTTGAAATATATTGGGGCCTTTACTCTCCCTCATGTTGTTCCAGCCTGTATGGCTTTTCTTCTGCAGAACACAAAAAAAGATATTTTAAAGAAATGTCTCGTGCACTTTTTTGTCAATACAATGGAAGTCAATGGTCACCAAAACTGTTTGGTTCCCAACAGTCTTTAAAGTCTCCCTGTAATTTTATCCCTTACAACTCATTATATATCATTTATTATATCAAGATATTGCAAATATCAATTACATATTTAAACGTTTTTTTCTTGTCTTCATGTCTTAAAATATCTTGAATGTAATTCGACACCCATGCCTCATTTAGTATGCAAGGTTCTATGAATATGTAAATGAGCCCCGCCTCCACTCACTCACTCACTCAGAGATCCACTCGTTGACGATAACACGTTGATCTGGGGTGCGTTTCCCAAAAGCATCGTTGGCCAACTATGACTGCAATTTCTATTGAACTCTATTGGTAACGACGGAACTTGCGACCATAGTTGGCTTTGGGAAACGCACCCCTGATTGGTTACAAGGTAGTTTGTGTCTACCTTTTGTCTTAAAGCATATTAAATCACCACAGAGATATATAAACAACATTAAAAGCTGGATTTTCAAACCACTTTAAAATATCTTATTTTGAGTTCTGCAGAAGAAAGAAATTTGGGTACAACATGTAAAGGATGAATTTTAGTTTTTGGGTGAACTAACCCTTTAATGTTTTGAAAGTTGAAGGAATGATCTGGGTTAAACAACTAGTGAAACTTCGGCATCTGTGGTACTTGCTAAATCATGAATGCATTTACTTAATGTGAGACTAAAGAGCTGTTAATGAAATTGCTTTCCACAATGTTATAGTAAGTGAAAATATCCAAAATACTGTAAGTGAGACAAATATGCTAAGTGAGCTTTAATCAGACACAGGTATTTAAGGGCAACATTGGACTAAGACTTACAACACCATCACAAAGAGCCGTAAGGTCTTTCTGATAACCCAAGCTTCTGTGATGGTATTGATTTTACATTGCATTTTTGTACACACTTGTTTTGCTGCTATGTTAAAGAGAAGCAGTGATTAAAGTGATCTCAGTAAGCATCACCCACAACACACTAGCAACTGTATAGAAACCAACTCACAACACCTTGACAATCAAATAGTGATGCCATTGTAACCTCCCAGAACACCTTGACCCAACTTCAACACAAACATACAAGTAGATCTTCAAACTGAGCCTAAATGGCTGATCTAGATTTGACTTTTAAATATTTCCCTTTACAGTTAAGGTGTAATTGTGGAGTCTAAGTCTTCTTCTTCAACTGATGCTGCATTTATCGGACAGTGTGTGGATTTTTATCTAAGTGCTCTTAAACCAGTTGATCAATGAATCAATCTGGACCCTTTGCTCTTTTTATGAAAGCAGGAGAAGCTGGGGAATAGCTGGAGAATAGTGTCCTCTGGCAGATCTGCTCCTGAATATTCCTCCAGCTGCCAGGATTCACTCAATAATGCTGCTCTCACTACACAGTAAAACCCTTGCTTTTTTTAACCCAACCGCTGGGTTACACATATTTGGCCACTATGTTGGGTTATTTTCCAAGAATGTTGGGTCAATTTTAAAATCGTTAGGTAATGTCTAGTAATAACCCGGCTGTTATGTTAAATATGTATGTTGTATGTACACTTGTGTATTATGAATTTATGTACCTAATTGTGCATATTTACCCCCCAATATTTAGTTTGTAATTTAAAAATATACTTGTTGAGACATATTTATTGTTTTATACAAATAAACAATCTGTATTTGAAAACAAAGTGTATTTTATTTATTAAAATAATGTCATGAATAAAAATAAATAGTTACCTTAACTTAACATTTGGGTTATTTTAACCCAATGCATTGGGTTAAAATAACCCACAGTTGGGAAGGTGCTATACCAACGCATAGTTGGGTTATTTTTGACCCAACATTATTAAGTTAGTAGCAATCCACAGCAAAGAAACACATGGACACAACGGGATTTCTACATGGTATATTGATAAGTACTCATCATACAACAGTTGTCTACTGAAGTTCTCCTAGAGAGGTTTTACTGTTTAGATACTGGAAAATTACGGGAAACTTAAAAAGAAGGAGTTACAGGGCCATTGGAACAGTTGTGTTCTGAATGCGTTTCGTGCATTATTATGCATTTTTCGGGTGTTTTGGGTTTTGGTAGCCAAGTTGTTACTTACTGCCCAAGGTCAAAATGAGCTGACCCTCAGTTTTCTATGATATTCTGTTCTCTTGACAGTGCTTGGGTCTCTCCCTCAATTTACACCTTGAGATTTTTTGTCCAGAGCAGACTGGTGCGAGTGGCCTTAGACGGCAACATGCCCAGTGCATTATGGGTGTTGAAGTTTTGTTTAACTATTTTGCAAAAGAGAAGACAACCGCCTTTTTTCATTTTTTTCTAGCCAGGCAGCACCAACTTTAAAACGTTTTTCGCTTTTCTACTGCATAGGCAGCTAAACCTATTTTGCCAGTGGTGAAGTCCTGACAAGAAAATGAGGTTGAATCCGCCTTTCCCAATCCATGATGTAAATAGTATCTGGCACTATTATAAATAACATACACTATTTACACTTAAGAAAAAAAAAATATTTGGTATATTTACATTACTTAATGTAAAAAGCCTCTAACGTTATTTGCACATAGTAGAAATATCCTCAGCCTAATTAATAATAAATTACATCTATTAACAATGTGACACACAGTCATGTCTTTTTCTTGATCATCGCATGTGCCTTAAGTTGGATCTGCCATGACGAGTGCATGCAAACAGTGCTGCGGATAGCAGATTAATAGCAAACTTTCTTTCCACTCCAGCTGAAGATCAGGAAGCGTCGAGCACTTACAGCAAGAGATAACGTTAAAACCACACGAGATATAGAAGCACAGCAGCTATGAGTGTCATGATTTCTGCCTCATAACTCCAGAATTATTTTGCTCTAAAGGACCAGGCTTCACAGATAATTAAAAAAAATTCACAGTGCAGATCCAATTTGAGATCATCCTACATGAGGAATATCGGTGCGAAGATGAAAAAAATAGAAATTATCTATGTGAGTTTGTGTGTGTCAGAATGCGGTACTGTGTTTTTTTTTCACACACATACAATGTGCACTGAATTCATATGCGTGTATTAGCAATGTTACACTTGGAAATGATGGTACAGGCTGGTTGTTGTAGCTGATGAGAATCTAATGCACAGGGAATAATGTCTCTGAAAGTCACACTTTTCATCCACTGACTTCCATTCATACGTATGCGAATGCGGGAGACCGGAAATGCAAGCTCATGTGAATTTCACTGCATTCGAAACTTTAAAGTTGGAGGTTTTCACCATTGCAGGAAAGTGGAGTAGACTGCATACTTGTACATTTTGGATTTATAATTATATGTTAAATTTGTTGAAATATGTGAAAGAGTGAACAAAAATTAGTGCATTTGTACATTAACACACATGCTTCTCATCCTTCCCTCGGGTCATTTTGACTCAAAACCCATTTTTTTTAAAGTTTATAAAAATTGAGTGTTCATCGGAGGGTTTAAGACCCTAGGACTTTTAGGACTAGACATATTTTGATTCGAGGAGTTTTGTGTCAATCTGACCCCCTTAGGAATGAATGGAATGCGAGGAATGCTTCAGTACACATAGAAAAACATAAAAATGCTCAAAATTCAAACTAATTATTATTTTTCCACAAGATTTTGGGTGTATAAAAGAAACCCAATGTAAGATATTTTGAGCTGAATTAAAAGGGTTGAAATTGGTACATTGAAATAGGTAATGTGCTTGTAATTATTTATTTATTGATGAAATCTAGTTATTTAAAGGTAAATAAAATAAAAAATGACTAAATTTTTATCAAAATGAAATGAAATAAGCTTTCTGGTTAAAACAAGCACAATTTAGGGTTTCGGGTCATTTTGAGCGTGAAGACGAAAATGTTACTAATGTTCAAGTTGGTCACGCGGATTTGCCGCACTGACTGGACCTTAAGTCAGGAAGTCAGGATAGGAGTCAGGAGTTTGCTAATGCACGCATATGAAGGAAACAAACTCCGTTTTGTGCATTGTTGCGTTCAAGCCATTAAACGCCTAAAACCATAATTAAAACCAGCAACACCTGAGGGTCTCCTTACAGTGAACTTTCAGCTAATGTCATGCAATGTAACAGTTTGAAGTAAAGGTACAGTAGTCAATCTGTCAACAATCTGAATACATTGAAAAACAAAACAAAAAACAAGCCCAGCCCAGGTGAGAAAAAGTAACACAAATGTAACTTAACATTACTTCCCATAAAAAGTAACTAGGTAACGCAATAAGTTACTTTTTAGGGAGTAGCACAATATTTTAACACATTACTTTTAAAAGTAACTTTCACCGAACACTGCTTATTAGATCGTGATCAGATGTTAATACAAACACTCGATGGTGGTTTAAAGTAAGTTTTGAGTAAAAGTGTAATACTAATCTTTTAAATTGTGTTATGTAGCTTGATGCTAATTGTAGCTCTGATGCACCTGTCGCACCAGGAGATATTCTATTCTATAAACTAATTTGTTTGCTTTTTTGTTTGTTTTCCAGAAAGACTTCAGATAATAGGTGGATTAATGTATAGCGGGATCAAAGTGGTGTTGATGGGCAAGCCACGTAATGCCAGAATAAAGGCTATAAATGTTGAATACAAACAAAAGAAGAATGATGAAGATTAGGTCTTATTCACGGCAGAAGTGTGAAAAGTTGGAGAACAATAGAAGATGAATGGAGCAGTTCCCCTTTGGCAGACATTAGTCAATAGACAGCAAGTAGGTGTTTACAGGGGGAAAAAAAATTATTAGTATTTTATCAGCCTTCTCTAAAAACTCAGATGACATGGAATTATAAAATGTTCATAAAAATCATAGTTTTAGAGATAGCATCCTCAGATTTGAAATGTAGCATGACCACATTTGTGGCTTCAGCTTTATTGTGTTTCCAAGTTTATACAACACAGACACATCATATTTGTAGACATTTAAATATATATCCTTAATTTTTGTTTTTATTTTTATATATCTCCATATTAATAACAGTCTGAGTAATTCTGAGTCTTGGACTGTAAACTCTCAAGTGTTGGCTTTCGAAATATATGTTGGTTATGTGTCTATCCAGAATGACTTATGAGCAGCAACCTTTTTATTTTGGGAATGTCATTTATGCACCACTTATTCCACACCGGAATAATGACACATCCAAAAATACAAATTCTTCAGAGTTGATCTTGGTTCTGTGCATCACATTTAACATTATCAGAACATTAAAAAAATATGCACGGATTAATCTATAACAAGTACACTGTAAACCCGAGTAGGTTGGCAAAACTCAAAAAATTTAAGGCGATCAATTGCCTCAATTTTTTTACGTCAAGAAATTCAAAGTTTAAGTAAGCAAAACTGGTAGATTTTTATTTTGTACTTATACATTTTAATTGTTCTTAACTTGAATGTTTGAGTACACTAATTCATACATGCTACTTAAAATTAACTTAAAATTTAATGTAATCTCAATGTGAACACTTTTATTAGTATAAACTTAGCTAGCTTTAACAAGCTAGTTTGCTAACATACTAATTTGTTAACATGTTAACAATAGTATGTTATACAGTAGCACTTGCAGCAATATAAAGGATTTATTTGCTCTTAAATCAAGCTCATGCACCACTTGTCACCATGATGGTAACTATCCTAAAACCAACATTAACAGAAATTCTTCTAAATTAGCTTAACAAAACATTAATCATTACTAAATCACCCACTTAACAAAAAAACTTGCACAAAAAAACCCATTATATTACACTTAATTTTAGCATTTACTCTCCCTTTCGTGTGCAATCGGCAAAGCATGCTGGGAAATAGACATCCCAGCTGTTTCAGTTAAACTTAAGTTCGTCTAAATTAAAAGAAATAATTTTATAAAACTCAAAACAATGAAAAAGTTCAGTTTACTTAAAATATATCAGTTCTGTGAACTTGAAAGAAAAATAAAGTGCTAAATACTCATAAAAGTTAATTTGACTGAACTAATTAGTTAAATTTAAGTTTGTCCTACTCAAACCAATTAATTATTTTGAGTGTTAGGGTAAAAAATAGACTAATCCCAATTCTACCCCTTTCCCCTTCGTCTACCCCTTGACCCTTGAAACAGAGTGGCAAGGCGTAGGGGTGAAAATATTCCCCTAAGAAATGGGACACCACTACTACACCGTTACATGTCATTATACGTCGTAGCGCCTACGTCACAGGAGATGCGCCGATGTTTATCACAAACTGCCAAGATGCCGTCGACAGCTGCTGTCATCTCAGTTGCGTGGGTTACAGCTACTTTTTTGCATTTGTCTTGTGAAGTTAGAAGATAACAACGGAGACGACGATATCTTAGACGCCTAAGTTTGCTGTTGGATCCGTTTATGGTAACATTTTATATGATGGTTGCAAAATGGACTTATTTGGACTTAAGGAAACGTTGCTCGCTGTCAGACTGGTTGATCTGATCATGTTGCAAAAAGCACGAAACTGTAAGCACTGTTTGTTTATATCGTGTTCACATATAACCACAAGAAAACAATGTGTTCCTAGCAGATGTACGGTAAAATATTAGCCAATTCCCTTCCGCAATTACATTCACCAGTTATCAGACATGTAAATATGTTGCGGGACTATCGTTAGCAAACTATAGCGATTTTAGCGATTTTTTTACAAGCGTTTCTTTGAATAAACTGACCGTAAATATGAACACAAGATTGAATGTAACATAAAGCAAATCATTATTTGTTGTTAAAATACTTATTGAAGCCAAAAAATCGTACATTTATGGGTCTTGTTTTTTGCTTGGGCAGCCATTTTGCCCCCTTCTCATACCCGTTTGAAGTGTGGTCCCGAAAAATCTTCGTTTGAAGGGCTATCTGGCCCTTCCCCTTAGCCCTCCCCCTCCAACCAAACGAGAATCGGGACAGCCCTACCCCTTCACGTGCACGTGCAAAACAGAGGGGAAGGGGAAACTGAAGGGGTAAGGGGTAGAATTGGGATTGGCCCTAAGGAGTGTGTACAACAGAACATGCAAACATTTGCGTCTGCGTACTTGCGTACGTTCTCCACCGGTGTCAGACTCGGACAGATCTCAGTGATGATTCTCCACCGGTGTCAGACTCGGACAGATCTCAGTGATGATTCTCCACCGGTGTCAGACTCGGACAGATCTCAGTGATGATTCTCCACCGGTGTCAGACTCGGACAGATCTCAGTGATGATTCTCCACCGGTGTCAGACTCGGACAGATCTCCAGCGCTCTCTCCTGTTGTGTCTATGGCTCACTGCCACCTCCTCGATAATGCTGAGAAAAGCCTTGCCAAAGTAAGAGAAATGAGATTCCATTTTTCCATTTATACAGCAATTGATAGTGAGTAAAAAGAGAAAACATTCTCTAAAGATAGAAGATACACGCGGAGGTTGATAAGAGCGCGCTGGGCCAGGACACGGTGGCGCTGTAACTATTTCATCTTCCATGGTAACTTAAACAGCAGACAAAAGCCTTCACACTCCAGGGCCCTCTGCCAGCATGCCAAGATTGACTGGGATTGTAATAATTCATAGCCTTTGGAGGCTTGACTCTCCCGAGGTGAGCGACTGCATTAAGCTCTGATGAAATGGCCACTTGGCCTCCATGTGTGTCTCATGTGGTCAGTTCATCCAGGCAGTGACCCGAGATCTGCTGGTGTGAATGTCAACGGGAGAGCTGAGCGCATCGGCTCACGGGAGGTTGTGGGATTCGGGAAAGCATGCAAGATTGTGCTAAAGATGCACTCGTCCTTGACTCGTGTTGGATGTGCCTAATGTATGAAACATAAGAAACACGCAGCACCTTAAAACCCTTCAAGAAAGCAGACTGGATATTTAATAATGTAATGCTTTACTATAAGGTTCATTAGTTTAGTTACCTTATTAACATGAACTAAGAATGAACAATACTTTTTCAGCATTTATTAATCTTAGTTAATATTATTTACAACATTTACTAATACGTTTTTAAAATCGAAGGCTGTATTTGTTAACATTAGTTAATGCACTGTGAATTTACATGAACAAACAATGAACAGCTGTATTTTTATTAACTAAGATTAATAAATATTCTAACAAATGTATTGTTATGCTGAGGTTGAACGAAGGAGGAAGCAGGATCTAAATGCAGCACACTTTATTCAATAAACTCAAACTAGACAAAGACTCAGACTAGGAACCGGATTCGGGAACAGAACAACCAACCTCGACATTACAACATCAGCTTCAAACAAAACCAAGAACTCAAAATGACTGAACTAAAACACAGGGCTTAAATACAAGGGCAAACTAGCTAAACAAGATAACAAGGGGCATGGCTAATCTGAAACACCTGGGGAGATTAAGGGCGTTTTCACACCTGAAAGTCCGCACCAAGGTCCGAACCAAACTTCACGTTTTGATACATTTTATACTTTCAGAAAGTTTTGGTTTGGTTTCACACTGCAAGTATGCGAGCGCACTAAAGAACTTTACGTGACACACTTGCGTCCTGTCGTCATCATCTATGTGGGCTGCATCTTGACACTGATTGGTTTGTAAATGGACGTGCGTCTGACGTCAGCGTGTTGTCAATTCGGCGGGTAACTTTGACAACATGAATGAACAGATGCATATCGTTGCAACTATATTTGGAAAGTGTCTGCATTTTTGTGCATTTTCCATTTGACTTCTTATTATGTCATCAGACCATACTTCAATTAAAAACCTCGTCTCCTCCTCTCCCCATGTGCTACCACGGCTCATTTTTCCTGCCACCTTCTGTTTTTTCGGCTATGCGGGAACCACCGGAACTTCCTGTGAAAGGTCCGAAAGTCCGAACCATACAGAAATGCTTTCACACCAGAAACGAACCAAACCTTTTTTCAGTTTGATCCGGACCGAGACTTCCTTTTTTCGTCGGACCAAATTTCATCTGTTTCATCTGTTTTGGAGGTTTCACACATTCACTGAAAAGTCCGAAAGTCCGGACCAAACAAGGTAGGTGTGAAAGGGCCCTAATAGACATAACAGGGAACTGCTGAACATGAAAAGACAGGGGAACACAGACTGATATCAAAACATGTATTATTGTAAAGTATTACCAAGAAAACATCTCAACATGAATTAAAAGAAAAGAAAATGAAGCATATTGTAGGACCATTATGATTTTCGTTTCATTTTAATTAAATTTTTTCAAATTAACCACATTTAAAATTCTCATCATTCTCAATGGTTATTCTTATGAATGTAATACAAAGATGTAGTTTTAGTCAAGACCACCTAAAACCGAGACCAAGCCCAGACCAGCATTCCTCGAATCCATCTAAAAGATCTGCGTATACTGCCTGAGAAATGTCTTATATGTAATCAATAAATACAGTTAGAATAATAAGACACTATATAGAGCTGTTAACAATTAAATGAAATCACCAAAATAATTCATCTTTGCACAGAAGCTGCATCTGAACCTATGGAAGCTTGTTTCCGCCACAAAATAAAACATTTTAAAAGATAATTGCGACTTTTTATCTCAGAATTGTGAGATATAAAGTCAGAATTGCGTGTTATTAAGTCAGAATTGAGATATAAACTCACAATTGCGTGTTATAAAGTCAGAATTGAGATATAAACTCACAATTGCGTGTTATAAAGACAGAATTGAGATATAAACACAATTGTGTGTTATAAAATCAGAATTGAGATATAAACTCAAAATTGCGTGTTATAAAGACAGAATTGAGATATAAACACAATTGTGTGTTATAAAATCAGAATTGAGATATAAACTCACAATTGCGTGTTATAAAGACAGAATTGAGATATTAACTCACAATTGCGTGTTATAAAGACAGAATTGAGATATAAACACAATTGTGTGTTATAAAATCAGAATTGAGATATAAACTCACAATTGCGTGTTATAAAGACAGAATTGAGATATAAACTCACAATTGCATGTTATAAAGTCAAAATTGAGATATAAACTCACAATTGCATGTTATAAAGACAGAATTGAGATATAAACTCACAATTAAATGTTATAAAGACTGAATTGAGATAAAAACTCACAATTAAATGTTATAAAGACTGAATTGAGATATAAACTCACAATTGCATGTTATAAAGACAGAATTGAGATATAAACTCACAATTAAATGTTATAAAGACTGAATTGAGATAAAAACTCACAATTGCGTGTTATAAAGTCAGAATTGAGATATAAACTCACTATTGCGTGTTATAAAGACAGAATTGAGATATAAACTCACAATTGCATGTTATAAAGTCAGAATTGAGATATAAACTCACAATTGCGTGTTATAAAGACAGAATTGAGATATAAACTCACAATTGCGTGTTATAAAGTCAGAATTGAGATATAAACTCACAATTGCGTGTTATAAAGTCAGAATTGAGATATAAACTAACAATTGCGTGTTATAAAGACAGAATTGAGATATAAACTCACAATTGCGTGTTATAAAGTCAGAATTGAGATATAAACTCACAATTGCGTGTTATAAAGACAGAATTGAGATATAAACTCACAATTGCGTGTTATAAAGACAGAATTGAGATATAAACTCACAATTGCATGTTATAAAGACAGAATTGAGATATAAACTCACAATTAAATGTTATAAAGACTGAATTGAGATAAAAACTCACAATTGCGTGTTATAAAGTCAGAATTGAGATATAAACTCACTATTGCGTGTTATAAAGACAGAATTGAGATATAAACTCACAATTGCATGTTATAAAGTCAGAATTGAGATATAAACTCACAATTGCGTGTTATAAAGACAGAATTGAGATATAAACTCACAATTGCGTGTTATAAAGTCAGAATTGAGATATAAACTCACAATTGCGTGTTATAAAGTCAGAATTGAGATATAAACTCACAATTGCGTGTTATAAAGACAGAATTGAGATATAAACTCACAATTGCGTGTTATAAAGTCAGAATTGAGATATAAACTCACAATTGCGTGTTATAAAGACAGAATTGAGATATAAACTCACAATTGCATGTTATAAAGTCAGAATTGAGATATAAACTCACAATTGCATGTTATAAAGTCAGAATTGAGATATAAACTCACAATTGCATGTTATAAAGACAGAATTGAGATATAAACTCACAATTGCGTGTTATAAAGTCAGAATTGAGATATAAACTCACAATTGCATGTTATAAAAGCAGGATTGAGATATAAACTCACAATTGTGTGTTATAAAGTCAGAATTGAGATATAAACTCACAATTGCGTGTTATAAAGACAGAATTGAGATATAAACTCACAATTGCATGTTATAAAGTCAGAATTGAGATATAAACTCACAATTGCGTGTTATAAAGTCAGAATTGAGATATAAACTCACAATTGCGTGTAATAAAGACAGAATTGAGATATAAACTCACAATTGCATGTTATAAAGTCAGAATTGAGATATAAACTCACAATTGCGTGTTATAAAGTCAGAATTGAGATATAAACTCAAAATTGCCTGTTATAAAGTCAGAATTGAGATATAAACTCACAATTGCCTGTTATAAAGTCAGAATTGAGATATAAACTCACAATTGCGTGTTATAAAGTCAGAATTGAGATATAAACTCACAATTGCGTGTTATAAAGTAAGAATTGAGATATAAACTCACAATTGCATGTTATAAAAGCAGGATTGTGATATAAACTCACAATTGCATGTTATAAAGACAGAATTGAGATATAAACTCACAATTGCGTGTTATAAAGACAGAATTGAGATATAAACTCACAATTGCATGTTATAAAGTCAGAATTGAGATATAAACTCACAATTGCATGTTATAAAAGCAGGATTGTGATATAAACTCACAATTGCATGTTATAAAGTCAGAATTGAGATATAAACTCACAATTGCGTGTTATAAAGACAGAATTGAGATATAAACTCACAATTGCATGTTATAAAGTCAGAATTGAGATATAAACTCACAATTGCGTGTTATAAAGTCAGAATTGAGATATAAACTCATAATTGCGTGTTATAAAGACAGAATTGAGATATAAACTCACAATTGCATGTTATAAAGTCAGAATTGAGATATAAACTCACAATTGCGTGTTATAAAGTCAGAATTGAGATATAAACTAAAAATTGCCTGTTATAAAGTCAGAATTGAGATATAAACTCACAATTGCCTGTTATAAAGTCAGAATTGAGATATAAACTCACAATTGCGTGTTATAAAGTCAGAATTGAGATATAAACTCACAATTGCGTGTTATAAAGTAAGAATTGAGATATAAACTCACAATTGCATGTTATAAAAGCAGGATTGTGATATAAACTCACAATTGCATGTTATAAAGACAGAATTGAGATATAAACTCACAATTGCATGTTATAAAGTCAGAATTGAGATATAAACTCACAATTGCGTGTTATAAAGACAGAATTGAGATATAAACTCACAATTGCATGTTATAAAGTCAGAATTGAGATATAAACTCACAATTGCGTGTTATAAAGACAGAATTGAGATATAAACTCACAAGTGTATGTTATAAAGACAGAATTGAGATATAAACTCACAATTGCATGTTATAAAGTCAGAATTGAGATATAAACTCACAATTGTATGTTATAAAGACAGAATTGAGATGTGTTTTTAAAATAACATTGTTTATTGAACGTTTGTATAAATCAATATCACGTTTGCCCTCGTGCTCATATTTGTGAGAACAGCTCTCTTGCTGTTACCATATGTTATCATTTAAAAATCAAGATCTCATACAAGTACTATTATGCAGCCATATCTAGAATTGTTTGGGCATTTGTATTAATTTTTGGTAACATTAAACAATCCTCCATTAATTTCAGTTGTGGTTTTGACTGACCAGGACCTTTAAAAAAAACTGTCTACAACACTCCAAAGACGTATTAAAGACAGTAAAACAAATACTACCAAAACCAAATACTTTACTATTTATTGATTTAATGCATTGAAGTAATGAGAATTATATTTTTCCCCCACAGTAATAAAAAAATGGGAGTAAAATGTATACTTGGTTGTCATGAAAATGTAAATCATGCAAAACACTAAAATTGCAAATAAAGCAAAAAATGGAAGAAAAAATAGGATTCATTTTCTTTAAGCACAATATAATTCCTTCAAGTCTTTTTAATTTTAATTTTGGGATGAGTAAAACATTTAATTCCAAAATAAACGAAAGGTCAACAAAAACGATTACAGACATTGACCTTATGAATCTATGGAAATTACAATATACCAGTGAAACGTTTGGGCAAACATGACAATTTATGTTTCTTTAAAAATGTCTTTATTTAAAGGGCTTGTGCTTGAATGTAGTTTTGCAGATTATGCATGAATTTCTTTACCAACTAAACTAATACTAAATAGATATATTTGTATAGTTATTTGCATGTGTTTGAGGTTTCAGTAATCCTGCATGTTCTGACGCGCAGCCGGTGACCCTCGCTGTCCTTCAGGAGATTGAGCGTGCACAGTTATGCACAAACACTACGGCAAATGTGCGTAATGAGGTAAAATGAGAAAACCTTTAACATGAAATTGTAAACCCAGGGACCATTGAAGACATAGCGTCTGCCTGCCCACAAACCTTCCCACAATCCCCCACCTTATCATCATTAGCCACTGGATACAGATACAAAATAAGTAGCCCTTACAGTGGGCCATTAAAGTGTCATTTGGGCAACTGTGCATGAAGAGCCCCAGATAACACGCAGTGCTGATGCAGATCCAAGTTTTTGAATCATAGCCTCATATACAGCGCTTAAATCACACTGCACACTAAAGCAGTCAAGGGTTTCATTAAAGAGCCAGTCACTCAGCAAGACAAATACTTTCAGAACACGTCAACACAACCACAGACTAACTTATTGAGGGACGCAAATGTGTTTCAGCTTTTGTTACATCCTTTGCATTTGATTACATCGTCTACATTTTAAAAACACATACGAGACATGAACTTAAAGGTGATGCAAATTTTTCTCTAATATGCAGACTTATACTTAGCATATTTGTATTTTGACACCTTAAAAAGTGTGACACGCATTCAAGAAGATGGATCTGTTTTTCACGGCCAAAACTGGGCCAATCAGCTGTGAGTAAAGCATCTGATGCAATAAAGCCACGCCCCCTTTATTTCCTGCTCCACATAAAACAGTTCACAGTAAATGCATGTTAGAAACAAAACTGTAATTATTGATTATATTTATTTTATATGAAATTTTGGCAACACTACATTTGTTAACATTAGTTAATGTATTAACTAATATGCAATAACTATAAGAGTACATTTGTTTCAGTATTTATTAATCTTTGTTAATGTTGGTTAATAAAAATATAGCTGTTCATTGTTTTTTCATGTTACTTGCATTAACTAATATTAATAAAAACAATAACAATAACAAAAAAACAATTTTGATTTGAAAAATGAAGTAAATGTTAACATTACATTATTTATTAATCTTAGTTAATGTTAAAGTAATGTTCATGCTTAGTTCATGTTATCTAATGAAACATTATAATGTGTTACCTAATTATATTATATCCTTAAAGCATTACACATAAGCAATTATATTTTGAAAATGAATCTTGAACTTTTAAGGTAAATTAAATATATTCAAATTAAATATGCATAATTTAGATTACATATAATATACATGCAAGATTTAGAATTGATACAACTTTAAAAACGGCTAAACTTACATGAAACTATATAAATTATTAATTTAAAATTAATTTGATTCACTTGCATTGATATAGTCAAATATTTTCTTTCTCAAACTTTTTTCCTGCCTTGTAAAATGTTTTTCAATTAGTGATATTTTTCATAACAATATTTTAATCTTTTGCAGAAAAGTGAATTATGACATATTTTCAGGTTAACAAAAACATCTCTGGATCAAACCCTGATTTAACCGAACATTTTACTCACTGAATGTGATCGAAACCCATTTGTTTGGTTCTTACCAGCTTCGTGCAACAGGCCCAAAGACGGAAAACACGTTTAAAAACACGTTTGAAAACAATCATTATATTTAATCAGTTCCACCTGAAACCACTAGGGGTTCAGAAATCACGCACTGCGGCTTTAAGATGCGGGATGCATAAATGATTGGAAAAACCATTGTTTTGTTCCGACCCTTTATGGCATGAGAAATCACAGCCTGATTTTTGTCAGCCTGCTTCACATGTAGGCCAGTGACCAGACCACCTCTTCTGATCATTCTTTATCATTATCATTTTACAGGCCCAAAAATATGATCTTCCTCCCGCGTAGCATGTGAAGGAGAGATACAGATTATGAATGGTGTGGTCTGGCTTAATAAACAGCTTTGGCTGACACAATCTGCAGCATGTTGTGACCCGCTCTACATCTGTAAGAGCCATACATTCAGCTCGCGCTTGTCCACACGCCAATGCATTAAATACATCAGAGCGCAGAGATAGCATCGCTTATAGCGCGCGCTCCTGATGTGTGGCCTGTCGGCATGCTAACATCTCCTCGGAGACTTTTCTAAACGCACTAAATCAGTCCTTGAAAGAAGTGTATATATATATTTTTCAGCTGATAACCCCTTCTCAAGAAAGTATTCATTGAAATGATATAATAACTGGCATGGAAGGTAGACGGTGTTAAAAAAAAATGGCGATTTGATAAATAAAGTATTTGCAAGTTCCTTTTTTGACACGGGCTTTTATGACGGGAAGAGTTTAAGCATCCCGAAAGGCGAGGTAAAATTGAATGCCAAAAAACTCTAAGCTCGTGTGTCTAAAAAGAAATTCAATTAAAGGGGATTTTAGCGTTGTGAATGCATGAGAGTCTTTGCGCCGCTGATAAGGGTAAGACCACCTTTATACCAGCAAACGATCCGTTCCCTCTAAACGTGTAATCCTCACTCGCAGCACAATATGGAGAGCTGAAATATCAATGCGCTCGGGAACCAATTTAACCATGTTGAATCAAGTGAGGGGACAGTTGAGGATGGACTTCATGTGGCTTAGAGAATCCAGCTCGATAATGTCCCACTAGTGGCAAACAGTCTGTGTTATTGCTCTCAATGGAGGATTTTCTATTGTCCTTCATTTTCCAAGGCAAGTGCCAGTTAAGGAAAACTCGACATCCCGGCGAATGGGTCGAGGGATCAAGCGCTATCAGCCAAACACTCGTTCAGGGATGAACACAAAATATGGGTGGTTTGAAGATGGCACTGATTTATAATGGTACACGTAAATTAAAGAAGTTGCATTGGACACAAGAGGGTGTTGTTAGTGTTTAATGCCATTAAGTCAGTGTGAAACGATATGTTTTCATCTGTAGCAGCATGTGAATGAGAAAAACACTGATAAAGCATTAGTTAAAGTCCCCCTGTGGTGAAAATCCACCTTTTAATGTTGTTTATATGTCTATGTGGTGTTTTTAATATGCTTTAAGACAAACCATGTGTAAATTCATAAGTCGACAGCATTGCTGAGTATTTTCTGCTTAAAACTGCAGTGAACCAAAGACAGTCTCAAAAACACGGTTTGAAATCGCTGGTGTTTCTGACGTCACAAACTACCTTGTAACCAATCAGATCAACATGTGATCGTCAACTAGTGGATCTCTGAGTGAGTGAGTGAGTGGAGGCGGGGCTCATTTGCATATTCATAGAACCGGAGATACTAAATGAGGCAAGGGTGTCGAGTTACATTCAAGATATTTTAAAGCATGAGGATTTTTTTGTTTCAAGGATTTAAAAAAAATATGTTTAAGGGATGCAATTACTACGGGGGACTGTAAACTCTTTGCCCATAATAAAATAATTACTTTTATCTCAAAGCAGGGCTATTATAGTTAACTAAAAAAAATGTTTATTGATAAATAAATAAATAAAAGTATTAAAAAACATGTAACTTTATTTCAGCTCGTTGCCAATGCAACATGTCTCATTTTCATTCAGTTTAACTTAATGTACAAAAATAACTAGGAATAAAATAAAACTTAATAAAAAAAATATTTTTTACAACAAAATTACTCAAATTGTAACCTAAAATGAAAACTAATGTTTTCAAGTCTTTTATTTTGTAGTTTCTCATGATCATGTGATCCCCTCTCCCGTCATGTGATCTCATGTGTTTTTTTCTGATTGGTTCATTGTTTGATTTCTCACAGGTGTTCCTTGTAAGTGATTATGCTGCGTTCATGCCTTTCGTAATTACAACAAAAATAGCATCATTTACATATCAATTACCATCAAAAATGATTCTTGATGCATCTCAGTGAGAGCTGCCTTTAACTGGCGAAATTATTCACAGCCTTCTGGTATTTTCTGCATGTGTGCTTGTATAAAGCCCACCGAGAGCCTGACAACTCCTGAAAAAGTGCATGTGTTTGACTTTGACCTCACAGCGTTCGGACCTCACTTTCAAGTCAACCGATAGACAAAAGATAGATCAAAAGACCTGTTTATTTAAACACTAATGTTGGACCCACAGATTTAAATGACAAACCAAATCCCAAATTCAGGCCACTAAAACAGTAAAAGAAGATCTAAAGGCCAGTGTAATTGCTTCAGTAACAGTTTATGGACAGTGTCCTCTCTTTAACTGTGTAATAAAACTTCAATTACCTTCAATGAACCTGCATGAAATCAGGAATCCTGAGCAGAGGAAACCCTAATACTTTAGTGATGCCAAACAGGCAAGAGGTTAACAATCTCTAAAAGACGTTTTCTAAAAATAGACTGGAACATTTATGTGAGGAGAAATCTCCCGCACACCTCTAAATTACCCATTGCACACGAGTAATTGAATGCCTAAGATTACGGTTAATTAATAAATTACCGGCGCACGCACAATGAACGGTCATTAATGTTGATTCCATACATAAATGTTTTAACGGCTTACGCGATCATATTACGCCATCTCAAATTATTAATTAAAGAAAGCCGATTAAATTATTTGCTCCATTATGTATTTTAGGGATTCAGAGAGCATTGTGGAGCGTTTTCTCCTCCACCTTTTTAGCCGGCAGGATTTAAGTGCCTATTTGAAATCAATTTCTCTAATAATGATCCTAATGAGCTCATCAATTAAGTCTGCCATAATGGGATGTTAGCTCTGCTTGTGGTTATCACTTTAAGTCCGCCACTAATTTCCATGCTTCATCTATCAAAGATGATTGGCTAATACGGTGTCGGCCTGTTAGGGGTGATATGGAGATCTGAGGAGTCCGAAACCTTCGGGAGCGGATAACACGGATATCTCCGAGACGGGGCGGATGCGGGATCACGTTTGGGGGCGGGGCTCGTCCTGCACACCCCATTATGCAAATGAGCCTGATAATGGATTTCAACATCTCGCTCTTATTTACATAAGCAAGCTTTTCAGTGGTGGTTCCACATCAGGGATCCCATTATTTGTCTGCTTTCAGGGCCGTTTATGAGCTTTGCCCTCTCCTCTGACCCTGCCGTTTCACACACTGACAGTGACAAGCAAGCGCGCGCGTAATGTATGCTTTGCTTAACCGTCGAGTGTTTTCTCAAAGCTCAGTGTACAGAGCAGTACAAACCCCCGGGGTTTAAACGGACAAACAAAACTCCATACGGCTCATTTTATAGGCTGCTGTTATCAGATAAACGAAGGAATATGCACCAATCGAGAGGAAAATCCAGTGCAAAAGCTTTTTTAAGCCATCAACAGTATATAATAATTAATAAGGTTGCATTTTTCACTGTTTTCCAGCTGTATTTACATTGTTTTATCATTGCTTTTTGTTGTTAGGTTGAGTAACTTGCTGTTTTGTGACATTTGGAGTTTAAAATCACACATTCAATGATCTTAAAAATGATTCGACGAACATTACCGTATTGTGAAAAGCGCTTTACAAATAATAAATGTGAATTGAATTGAATCAAATTGTGGACCAAGTATTGAGATCTCTGCGTATCACATTATTAGATATGTTGTCTACACAATATTTATACTGTATTAGTTAGATGTTCTTAGTAAAGCAAACACTTTAAAAGCATGGCTTCACTCAGTGCTATATTGTTTTGAGTAAAATGCATTACAGTATTGCAAAGTTAACTTCAACTAAGTACAATGTAAGACAATATTTTCATGATTTATCACAACTTTTTTTCTTTTGTCAAATCAACTTATATAATTAATGTGGTTCAGATAACATAATATTTTGAGTTTCTGTTCATTAAACCAATCTCCTTCACTCTATTAACTCAAATTTTTTATTTTAATGAACTCAAAATCGCAAGGTAACCAGGAACCTTTTTTTTTATTTTACAGTTAAACACACTGTAAAAATCACTCAAACTTTAACTGGCCAAGTTAAATTTACTTATTTTTCTTTGTTAATTTGACTTAAATTAATTAAGCAGATGTAGCTTAATTCCATATGTGAAATGTGCTTAAAAAATCTGCATGCAAATACTTGCAAATGAAAATTAAGTAACTTTTATTTATTGTGTTCTTCAGTGTAGGAGTAAACTCAAAAAAGTATTT